>NC_136058.1:105362861-105677861 GCF_964261635.1 Lissotriton helveticus
TAGTCGTAGCCCGGGACTCCTTAAAACGTTCCAGCGCACTGTCTGCCTTATCGCCAAACAGGCAAGTGCCATAAAGGGAATGTCCATAAGAGAACTTTGTACATCCCCTGAAAAACCAGTGGACCGCAACCAGGCATGGCGACAGAGGGCCACTGTTGTGGAAACATCCCTATCCAGTGAGTCTGCGGTGTTCAGTCCACACCTGATGGCGAATTTTGCTCTATCTTTTCCCTCAGCAACAGCTTGGGAAAGCACTGTCCGAGCCTCCTCCGGACACTGAGGCAGCACCTGCGCAACCGTGTCCCACACAGCATGGGAATAGCGGCGCAAGAGGCATGCGGTGTTCAGCAACCGCAGCCTTAAGCTGGCAGATGAAAACAGTTTCTTGCCGAACTGTTCCAGCTTCTTGGATTCCTTATCAGGCAGAGCGGTAAGGAAAGCGCTCTGGGAAATTGAGGCATGGATGACCAGGCACTCCGGGGTTGGGTGGGTAGACAGAAAAGTAGGGTCACCAGGGGCCGAGCGATGGCACCTGGCTACGTTCTTATCCACAGGCACCCCCTTGGATGGTCTAGACCAGGTGCCCATCAAGACGTCAGTTAAGGCCTCATTGAACAGCAGCAGGGGCTCCAAAGAGCTTGCAGATGGCTGAAGTACTTCAGTGAGGAGATTAGTCTTGAAGGTCATTGTAGGCAGGTCGAGGTCAAGGGACTCAGCTGCTCTATGGAGCACCACAGTGTATGTAGCCCCCTCCTCCATGGCCACAGCAGGAGGAGAAAAAAAAAAACAGATTCAGAGGAGTGGTCAAGGCCACCGGCATCCTTTAGCTCTTCTGTCCGTTCCTGTTCTGACCAGGACTGCCGTGCGAGAGGGTCCTCAGACCCCTCCCAGTCGGCCCCTTCCTCCACTGCCCATGGAACAGGCTGCAGCGGTGGGGGAGGGACAAGGGAATACAAATTGCCAAACAGCGCCAGGAACGGCGTCGGACGGCGTCGGTCCAGCTCCGTGTCCCAATTAGGGTCCCAACTAGGGGCACAATTGTCCTGAAACCCGGGCAAAGGCGGTGGCGGAACGAACGGAACCAACTGTGGCGCCGGGATCGGAGCCTGTGGTGGCGCCGGGGCCGTAGCCACAGGTCGCGCTGGCAGCGGAGCCAGCGGCAAGGTAGGGCCCTCAACTGGGACCGTGGGGCACGAAGTCGCGCCGGTGGGAGCCCAAGGCCTGAAGAGGCAGTCCATGGCTGTAAGAAAATCTTGCACCTGGGCAGGAGTCGCCGACGGACCCGGATAGGGCAGGTAGGCCACGTGACTCCAAAGCTCCAACGGAGCCGCAGGGGTGGTACCCCCGCTCCCTTCGTCCGTGCCCGGAGACCGACGGAGGGACGTCGTAGAGCGGAAATGCTTCTTCGTCTTCTTCTTATTTCGTCTCTTACCTGATTCCGAGTGTGAAGACTGCGACCCCAAGGAGCGATGATGTTGGCTCCGTGATCGGTCCCTCGATCGACCCCTGGACCTCGAACGGCACGGAGACGACTGCTAGGCCTCTAGCAGCTTACAGGAACGCTCCCGTAAGGCCTTCGGAGCCATTGCCAGTCAGTCAGAACGTGACCGGGAGTCATGGTCGCGCTCCAGAAATAGAGACAGACGCCATGGGGGTCAGCCACCGACATTGTGCGGCGACAGTCCCTGCAGGACTTAAACCCAGGCATCCCTACGTGGCACCAGGAGTCAAAGACTTAAAAGTAGAAGACAAAAAGTCTCAAAAGGATAGTCAAAAAGCAACTAGGGTACGTGCTCTAACCAGATCTGCGCTTGCTGGCACGGAAAAAGAAAAAACGGACGTCAGCGCGCATGGGTGGCCTCTAAGTAGTCTCCATGATGTCATCTCAGTGCCTACGATGCCAGCGATGGACTTGGATAATCAGTTGTTCACCTGCATCCTTTGCTGCAATGGCTCTAGCATGCTGCTGCTTCAGAGCTAAATAGAGCCTGTGTTCCAGCTCAAGCATGCAGGCACCCTGCCAATTCTGTTTTATAACATACTGCAGCGTAACTCCTCTTACATAAGCCTTCAGGCAGTCCCATACTATTGTAATAGGCGCTGTGCCCCAATTATTTTCTATGAACTCCCCTGGTGCAGTCAGCATAAATGCCACATACTCTGAGTTACTAAGGAGAGGTCTAAGAAAGGAAAATTCCCTCAGTGATTCTTGAAGCCCTGGCTGGAGCTGCACCGTTAACATCACCAGGTTGTGATCAGATGTCATTTTGGGATATTCTGCCACAGATGCATTTTCCAACATGATATTGTAGACAAAAATAATTTTGATCCTTAAATAGTCTCTGTGTGGTAATGAAAAAAATGTATAACCCGGTACATTTGGAAATTATCTCCTCCAAGAGTCCTCCAACTGATGTAAATGAAGAAGTTCTAAGATGGCAGTCCTAGTCTTACACATTCTAGCACGAGCTGCAGCATTAGTAGTATCAATCTTCCTATCTAAGATGCAATTAAAATCTCCCATAACTTTCAACTCACCAGTACACTCCAACAACTCAAAGCTTAAGTGAAATATAACCTCCGGGCAATCAGTATTGGGGGGCCGTATGCCATGCATACTTTAACCTTACGCCCATAAATCATCAGTTGGGCAATTGCCCATCTCCCTTTAGAGTCAGCATATGTTCGAAGGACAGCAGCCCTACAGCTGTTGGACTTTATTAAAAGCCACCCCTTGTATAGAAATTGATTGTGAAGTACATACAATTATATCATACCCCAACTGTTTTAACTGAGCTATGTTCTTATAGGCAAGCTGTGTTTAAGCAAACCCTAATATATGGGGTTTAAATACATTGAGCTCCTTCATTACTAATCAATACTTTCCAGCTTGATTAAGTCCCGCCACATTCCAACACATATACTTAAAGTCCGACCTTTAATAGCATTTGTAAACTCGATCCAGTCATCACTACCCTCATGACATGCCCCTTTCCCCAGTGCTCAACCAATGTGAAATTAACTACACTGTGGCTCTTTACACCCCCCTCCCTGCCCCCATCCCCTCCTACTTGTGGACCAATCAGCCGTTTTTAAACCCTCCCCCTCCCTTCCTACCCCCCCAGTGCCTACGAAAAGGAATCACCCCCTTCCTTGCTGTCCCAGAATGACAGCATAGTGGAGACATCCCCTCTACACACCCCCGGGCCCACCTGCACCCTAGCCAACCTCCCAAAGTAAATGTTCCATAGTGACCTAAAAAGACAAATAACAGACAAAAAATAGCTTTGAGATTGTAGGACAATAGATACATTTTTTCACAAGTTATTCCTCTCTAATGTCCTAATGATTGCTGCTTTTGAACATAGAGTCATTCCTTGACCTTGGCCTGCCACTTTGATAGGGTTTCTTTAGCGTCCTGCTCATTAAAGGAAAAAGTTGGTGACCATCCTTAATAATCTTTAGGCGAGTCTGTTCTTGCAGAAACACTTGCGAACAAACAGTCTTTAAATATCCATTAGCTGGCGAAGCCTCCACCGCTTGTCCATTGTTGCCTTACACAAGTCAGAGCGTAGAAAGACAGACATTGTATCTACTTTAACTGGAGCCAATGTACGTGCCTTTAAATATATCGCTTGGCGTAGCGGAAAAATGCCCAGAAACACAAGAATTGGCCAAGCAAAGTTGGATCTAGCTTGATTACCCTGCGAAATAGACAAAGGCAATCTGTGTACTCGCTGAGCCTGGGTATCCATATCCCAGTCCGCTAGGTCAGGAAAAGCTTTCTGGAAAAGACGGACGACGAAAGCCCGTGGGTCATTACCTTCCCTTCCTTCTGGAATACCAAAAATCCTTAAATTCTGGCGTCGCTGCCGATTCTCAAGACCTTCAATCTTGGATTGCATAAACAGCATTTGAGAATCCTTTATTTTTACAAGCCTCTTCCACAGCCACAATGCGCTGCTGTAAGTCAGTGACCTCATAGGAGAGCTGTGTAACCTTGGTTGTTACATCCACCAGAGCTTGCTTAATCTCTCTACTGTCAGCTTTGGCCTGTTGATAGTACTCTTGAGCCTCGGCTCTCTGAATGACCAACACTTGCATAATCCTAGACAGCGAGAGCACCTCGCCGCCTATCAATTCCTGGTCATTAGTAGTGACTCCTAGTTCCAGCGCCGATGGTGGTGGCTGAGGGGAGAAGGAGGTTGAAGCTAGAGCTGAAGGCACTGGAAGTGCTGAAGAGGCGGCAGGCACAGTTTCCACTACTTGTAGTGTATTTTGATTTCCACTATTAAATTCCCCAGGCAGCCTATTCTGACCAACAGATCCATCATGAGAAACAGATGCAGCAGCAATTGCTAATATAGATTGCTCAACATCTGCTTCAGCTCCTTCTCCCACTGCTACTGCTGTAGAAGTTATTGCTATGTTACCAGACTTGGATAGCCTAGAAATAATTGCCTTGACATCGCCATTTGAGGCTACCCATTTACACAGCGGGCTGGCCCCAGGGCCAACTTTTGCAGCAGTTGCTGATGCCTCCTTTAGTCGCCCCATTGCATCAGTCACTTGTTGCTTCGCTCCCCCACCACAGCCTTTGTCTGCCCCAACGACCTTTAGACCCTTTGCTTTTACACTTTTCCCCCCTACAGGGGTATTGGTTTTTGGGCAGTCAGGATCCCCTGACTTATTAAAGGAGCTAATCGAATGCTCTACATGGTGATTAGGCTGAATGCTTTCCAAACCTTGTGCAGGGTTAGGCCGCACCAAATCTAAAGCCCATTCAGTTTGAGTTGCTTCAGTGGTCACAATATCAACAGAGTTACAGATTGATTACTCTAAAGGATCCCTTATTTTATTTTATTATTAAAGCAGTTCCCATTTCCTAGGCCTGCACATATAGCGCTGTTCGATGACGGAGTGCCAGTTTCGACAAGATCCTCACTGAATCCTACAGTAAGCGCTAAATTAACTGTTATGTTATCAGTTGAACTGCCTCCTGAATCAATATGCACCCCGTTGTTCGCATAATCCTCTTTCGCCATTCGATTTTTAGATATCGCACAGTTAGCCAACTCTATCGCAGCTAGTTCCATTACCATACCAGCTTCTTGACAGATAAGGGCAGGGGTCATTAAAGATGTATCTGATACATTAGTTGGTCCAACCTGGTCTCCCCAGCCCTCCTGGACCGCAGCATTTAGCACTTCAGCGATCTCAACTCCCAGACTGGAGTTCCCAGACCCGCAGGACCATAGTAATTCAGTTGCTCTCCCAGAGCGTAGCAACTTCAAAATTGGCTTACCAAGCTGAGACCCAGTATCAGCACGAGAGGGTATACACCATCAATCAAGGGAGTGCACGCCGACAGATCACCTGTGGACGTGATGTTGCTGCAGCTTCCTCCATCATTATCTGGACCTCCCACGGCTTTCCCAGGCGCGGTAAACGCTTCGTTACGGCTGCGTCCTTTACTCTTTTACATAGTCTTAGATGCTGTAGTGAATCAGCCCTGCAATCTCAAACTCTCAAGGATAGCACACATATTTCTCTTTGTACTAATTGTATATGAATATTTCCATTTAATTGCGTTATAGATATTTTGTTGTCAGCTCATTAAAGGACGTACAAATGTGAACAAGGGTGTAATAGTAGTATTACTTTACATACTTGAAAATGCTTTTGTCAATAGGTCCCACATATTTCAAATTTTGTAGCAAAGGGGTCGGTTGGTTCCTTGCCTTTGCTCACCAAATGTATGCATATTTCTTTTATTTGTAATAGTGTCAAATATGTTTGTTAATAAACACAATTCACATGTTTACATACATAGCTGTATAGCACAATCTGCCACTGTCCTTGAGGAAATGTCACAATATTGAAACAAAGAATTAAATGTACTTTACCTAAACCTCCGATTGTTTGACATAATCAGTAAGAGATATGAATATAATATAGCGTGGTGACTCCGACGTGAATGCAATCCCTATGGTGCTTGGAAAATTAGTAAACGCGAAGCAAACAACATTTCTTTCAAACCCAAAACACTGAGGATGAATAGTTTGGTAAGTTACCACGGTGTGCAGCCACGAGAAGGATGCCGACTGGCGGACTGTAGCACAATGATGAGTGGTTGAAGTGAGGTGTCTTGCCGCTATAATTATCATTTATCGATATGTATTGACCTTTACTACGGATGCTATGCTTCAGCAGAAAAAACACAATGCTCAGCTATCTGGGAGACTTGAGGAGCTAAATGTTTATGTAAATACTTTTGAAGGGGAAAGGAAAAAAGTAGCACAAATCTAACATTGGCTAAATGTAAAACGTAAAAAGACATCGGAAACCCCTTATCCTAAACGCGCCTATACATTATTTTAAAAGCATGAAACCAGAAGCTGCGAACACGCCTGCACGCGATGTAAAAACAAAAATAAAATATATTGTGGTTGCCACTGCAAATGAGTTTGCTGCCCCCTCATGCTAATGTTTGCTATGTTTTACAGGTGGCAAACGTGTACATGGAGCTTCTTTTAAAAACATATCTGCATTTGCACACGTAATGCTTAAATTCGGCCATTGTGTATATGCGGATTCATCCAGGTAATTCCTGCCGAGGGGCAGTGTCCTCAGAGCCACCATTATGGAGCCCTCGGCTCTGCCTGCAAACAAGAGAGTGGTTTTGCAGCTGACCATTAATAATGCCCTGCTGCTGCTCTCAGGCGCCTGCTTAATAGGTAACGTAATACTTCTAGATGACTGTACCAACCAAATGCGAAATTGAATTTTCTGAAAAATGTCTCCTACTTTTTCCATTTGCAGAATAAGCAAAGCGTAGCTCTGTAAACGCGGTCTCAGCAACGAAAAATGGTATAAGATAAACTAATTTCCCCAGCCCACAAAGATTCTCGGCAGGTAAATTGAAATTTACTCACACAAAACAACTGAATCTGCTGGTGAAAATGGCAGACCCTGATTCAGAGAACCAAGATCAATGGCCAATGTTCACCCACAAATCGGACTCCCTAACATGGGCAGTTGCAGTGTGCAGCTGTTGTCAAGGAAAGTGCCGTAGCTCTTTATCGAAGTGGTCCCCACAACCTCAGAGGGTCCCATCTCAGACACACCCACAAATGAACTCATGTGAACAGGGAGTACACCTCATTAGTTCATTAGGGAACAGGCGAAGGGTTTTCTTCAGGGGAAACAATGATATCCCAGTATGGGGGGGGGGATGTGTTTTTGCGCATTTCTGCCATGCGTTCGTAAGAGGATTGTTCGTGATGGACAAACTTTACTGGAGTATGCTGGTGGACAGGAGTAAGATTGGAAATCTATGATTTGCAGAGCTCTCCATGCATCCTCCCAATACAGGTGTGCATAAACAGTCATGTATGCACCCTTTAGAGATCTGCGTAGAAGCCCAGATGAACACAGCACACTGTGAATTAGCACAAATGTGCGCATCAGCACAATTAGTATTTGGAATCCACATTTCCCAGATTTACATCTTGTTTGTGACTCAGGCCATTCATGGATATACTCTTAGGGCCAGATTCATCAAGCTCAAATCCGCTCGCAAAGGGCCAGATTCTGAGAATCTGGCCCTTTGCGAGCGGTATTTTTGCATTTGGGATGCATCATCCCAAATGCAAAAATCGCTAATTAAGAATTCGCTAAATTGCGATTCTTTGCATTTAAGGAATCTCAAATTGAGATTCCTTAAATGCAATGCATGAAAGTGAAAAAATAGCGAAATCGCTATTAGGGCACGCAAATTACCGTGAAGTACATCTTCGTGGTAATTTGCAAAAACTTTGAAAATGCACTAAAGTGCATTTTTCAAAGTTTCATGTTGCGCACACACATGCCCTAAGGGCATGTGTGTGCGCAACATATGTGCACACATCAATTTCAGGGGTGCAACAGGGTGTCCTTTGGACACCCCTGCACCCTTGAAATCGCAATCTCAATTTGTGAATCGCTAATTGCGATTAGCAAATTGAGATTGTCTTCCCATTCATTCCTATGGGCCTCTAGGCCCATAGGAATGAATTGGGAGATATTCCTTAATTGCGACTCGCAATTTGCGAGTCGCAATTAAGGAGTGATTAGAAATCGCTATTTGTTTTAGTGATTTCTTGATGCATAGCATTTTGCTATTCCTTAATAGCGAATCGGTATTTTTCGCTAGTAAGGAATAGCAAAATGTGTTCTTGATGAATCTGGGGGTTAGTCTCAGTAGTTCATGCTTTGTGTGCCCGTGAGCTACACACTCACTTCAAATATTACAATGTTAAAAACTGCTGTGGTGCAGCTGATGGTCTCTAGTACCCAAAACCTTGTACGCACCAACTAACCCAGAGATAGTTATTAGTGAGTGAAAATTGGGACACAATATATGCCAGAAGGGGGAAAGGCAGACAGAAATAAATTGTGCAGTCAAATAAGTAAAGATCCAACTTTTGCTGTTTTCGAAATACCGGCTAGTTAATTTATTAAACATCTTTTAGCCAGTCGGCTTGCTCAGTGGGTTGAGTGAAGCTCGCTGCAGCAGTCAGTTCGAAAGTTGTAGGCCATAGGCTTGAATCAAAGCTTGACCGTCTCAGGCCCTGATTACGAGTGGACATTAATTCCAATGAGCCCGGTAACAAGAGCTACCCTTAACAGAGGAATTATAAATTGTCTACGCTTCACACAAAGATTTCAGCTACTGATAGCAAACAAAATCAGCAGTCAAAATCTCAGTGTGAAACACCAGCGAAAAGCATGTTGGAATCAGCAGGGACACACCCACAGGAATGCAGAGTCAGGCAGCTCAGGTCTAAGAAAAATGGCTGTGGAAAAATTCCTTCCCAAATGTTGCACTGCTCTGGAAGGACTCCTTAAGAGCGCAGTGTTGAAGGAATGACACGGAGGCAGGTGTCAGTTCACGAAGGTTTATTCTCTCATGGCACAGAGTTGCAGCGCCCCTCACGCCTCAGCCAGCAGTAACTGACCAACTGCTGCGGTCGCGAGAAACACAACGTCACAACAGAACTTTGTCACAGGATCATTCCATACAGGCGCGCGGCCTCAACGCAAGGGACATCATAACATACCCCCTTTGTTCTACATGCAGGTAGACTAACACACACAATAGCTATGAACAGGAGAGGAGATGAAGGAGAGGAAAAGAGAGTGCAAGGATGAAAGGAAGAAGGAAGAGTGCAGGACCGGGGGAGGCAGAGAGGCAGAAAGCGAGCAAAGAAAAGAAAGGGCTAAAGTGGTGAGGAGGCCCTTTGACCCGTAATGGTCTTTGACAACGTTGAGTGGCTTGTGAAGGATGTAAATCTTGATTTTCATCACTGTGGCCCTGGCGAACACCCAAATTATTGCCACTGGGACCAGGAGCTCTAATTTCTGCACAAGAGCGAGAACTGTTCAATAATTGATAAACATACGCTAACATATAACCTGAACAAGAATCGCTACCCCTGCTACCCCTGGGTGGATTGTCTTGTGAACAGTACTTGGCTACTCTACATAGTGTTCACAAGAGCGGGTGCAGAAGTGGATTTAGATGCATCACCCACACTCTTCCCTTCCAATAACTCTCTGACCCAAGAGGGTACCAGTTTGGTAGAGGGTTTCCTTCCGTGCATTGCAACAAAAGGAACAACACCGGTAGTCATCCACATCCAGTTTATTGGTGAGAGCGAGACCAATAGCACCCTTAATCATGCGGTTGGCTCTTTCTACAATACCATTGGACTGGGGATTATAAAGTGCAGTGCAAGAATGTTTGATCCCACAATGGCGTAAGAATTCACTCATTTCACCCGAAGTCAGCTCTGTGCCATTGTCTGTAATAAGGACACTGGGATAGCCTTCTTTAAAAATGCAGTATAACACTTTTATGGTGACTCTAGTAGTGATTTCGGGAACAAGGTGCACAATCAGCCATCTAGAGTGAACATCCATGACAACCATTCCAAACCTCTTATTGGGGTGAACTCCGGGCATGGGTCCAATGAAGTCAAGGCAAATACTATGCCAACTCACACCGGGATCATGGATGGAACTCGGAACAGACTGTGGACTAATCTTTAACCTCTTATCACACTCCTTGCACTCACTGCACCTTTCAACCCAATCGACCACCTCAGTTATCCATTACCGGCCACTAGAACTCGCTCCACAATCTTTTCTTGGTAATAGTCTGCCCCATGTGTCCTTTCATGGGCTATGTCAAATAACCTCTTGCGAATGCCAAGGGGAGGAACAATCTTATCACCACGCATGATAATCTGGTCTGCAACAATAGATAATTTGTTGATAATAGAATTAAAAGGTCTCACATTACAAGGCAAGGTGCTCTCTCTACGCCCTCCTTAAAGAATGAGGTTGTGGACAACCTTAAGTACCTCATCCTCTGACATGGCACTCGCCCACTCTTCTTTGTTGACCACCCCACGACTCCATTGAACAACATCTTTCACACATGAAATGGCCCCTTCTCTTGCACTCTTAGTGACCCCAATCATATCCGCTTTTTCCCACTCTAAAGGCAAACATGATAAGCAATATGCTTGGACATTGCGCCACCAAGAAATGAACTCTATCTGAAAGTTGTACTCTTGTAACCTGGAGGCCAGGCTCGCTAGTCTGGCTGATCCCTTTCCGGTCCCACCAGGTGACAAAATTTTAAGCAGTGGCTTGTGGTCTGTACGGAGAAGAATCTTGCGTCCCCAGACATATGTTCTGAAATATTCAACTCCCCAAGTGGCAGCTAACGTTTCTTTTTCAATCACTGAGTAATGACGTTCAATGGTTGTCAAGGTGCGTGAAGCGAAAGCTACTGTTTTTTCGGTAGTACCATCATTCTGTGATAGAACAGCACCAATACCAGTGCCGCCTGCATCAACTGTAACTATCGTTTTAGCATTCACATTATATGGCACTAGAATTCCTGCATTATAAATTTCATGATTGATGTTTTCAAAACAGGTAAGTTGGTCTGCTCCCCATGTAAAGTTCACACCCTTTCTCAGAAGTACTTTTAAAGGTTCAGTTTTGCTTGCAAAATTTTTGACAAACTTGAAATAATACTCAATTAATCCAAGGAAGGATCGCAATTGATCCTTTGTACATACAGGGAGTGGGAGCCCCCCTTGTGGAGGCCAGCAGATCTCTTTTGGGTTTAACTCCTTCGTCAGAAAGGGAGTGTCCCAAGTACTCCACTTTCGTGACAAGGAAAGCACATTCTTCTCTGCGTAGCGTTAAACCAGCCTCTAGAAGCCTTGCAAGTGCTTCTTTTAGCGCCAAGTTGTGACTCTTCTCACTATCACCAAAAACTAGGATATCATCCTGGAATGAGATGATGTTCTTCATGCCTCTAAACACTTCCGACCCATCCTCTGAAAAACACTGGCAGCAGAGGACTAGTCCGAAAGGCATCCTTGTGAATTGAAAGATGCCTTCCATGGTTATGAAAGCTGTCAAGTGTTTAGAGGAGTCATGCAACCGTATTTGGTGATAGGCGTGGCGAAGGTCCAACTTTGATTGTTTTTTGCTCCTTGCAACAAAATAAGTTTGTTAATGTTGGGCAGGGGTAAGGTGTCTGGAATAATATTTTGGTTCAAACTCCTCAGGTCAACACAGAAACGCAAATTGCCTTCTCTGTGATGACAACGGGAGAAACCCATGGAGAGCACTCAACAGGTTCAATGATCCCACTGGATAACATTTTATCTAACATCTTCTTGACTTCGCCCCTTACCATAATGGAAACTCTTCTGAGCTTCGGCTGGACGGGAATGGCTTCAAACTCGAGTTTTATCTTGTGGACGTAACCCTCAAGGTTACCAAGTTGGTCTCCGAACACTTCCTTAGCACCCTCTAAGATGTCCTTAACAGCGAGATCATCTACGACCATGACTTTCTCTACACCATGGGGGTCAATTTTGATATGTAGGTCGTACTGATGGTACCAACCTAATGTGGGGGGCTAGGTTTAGCAACGTGAACTTTACCTTTAACAGACCTATTTTAAATAAATATCTGTCAATATATAACCCAGTATGTCTATCTGCTCTGCTTGATAGGCACCTGGGTTTATATCTTTGGGTAACAAGCAAACATTGGGCCATTCTTCTTCATATATCTCTTAGGTACAATGGTTTACAACAACCCTGAATCTACCATTAGATCAACTTTTCTGTTAGCGATGATAAATTCAGCCTTGGGTCTGTGTCTTCTCTTATTGTCAAAGCATGAAGAGTTAGTTGTAAGAATCTCTTCATTGTCGCCTTTCTCAATTTGGGAGGGTTCAACACAAATGATTCTGTCAAGCCTAGGCAAGGATTCACTATAGTAGATTACAACATTCAACACAGCCACCTTTCCTTTGTTGACATCTCAACACATATTAGCGAAATGACCTCTCCGGCCGCATTTCCTGCACTCTTTGCCTATGGCCCAGCAATTTTAAATCAGCTGTGTGATATGTACTATCACACTTGCTACACATCCTATAGCCAAACTTGCTGGGAAATGGCCTGTTGCCAGAAAAGCCCTTATTACCTTTGCCACCACATCTTGTGGACGCAACCACTTCCCCTATCACCTCCTTCCACAACAGAGGTTTCCCCTTCACCATTACTATTGAGTTTATAATCTCTATGATCCATCTCCTTCATGCAAAACTCGCACTCTTCAACTATCTTTGCTATATCAATGGCATATTTTAGAGTGGGGTTCCTTGCAGCCCATAGCCGCTCTTGAGTCTTTCTACTTCAGCATCCGCTGATCCCGTATCATCTCCTCAGCCATGGGAACAAATCTACATTTGAGTGAAAATTCACGCAGTCTCGTATCAAAGTCAACAATTGATTCTTCACTTCTCCGTGGCTGAGTGTAACATTTGTGCCTCCTCATGACGACATTTGTCTCCTGTGCACACCTTTTCTCTAATCTTTTCCGTGTCTCCAGATAGACATCTTCAAAAGGTTGGCCACGTTCATCAGTGACAACTGGGAGATACTTGAAAATGTGTTGTCCCTCTTTACCTAGACTGGTAAGTAAGATTGCTCTTTTCCTACTTGAGCGAAAATCCTGAGCATCCAACGCCTCAAGATAATTGTCAAAGATGTCGAACCACTCATCCCACCCTCGCCGCCAATAAAATGTTGTAATGAAGGAATGACACAGAGGCAGGTGTCAGTTCACGAAGGTTTATTCTCTCCTGGCACAGAGTCGCAGCGTGCCTCACGCCTCAGCCAGCAGTAACTGACAAACTGACAAAGTCGCGAGGAACACCACATCACAATAGAACTTTGTCACAGGAACATTTCATAGAGGCGCGCGGGCCTTAACACAAGGGACATCATAACAGAAGCATGTGGGGAAGGCCACATATATGTATGACATTCATCTCTGACCGGTGTGTGCTGGGAGAATGCTGTGAATACTTGCTTTGAAATGGTGGAGGACGCCAGGGAGAACCTAGGCTTCATGCAGTGTTAACAGTTGGTGATATATTAAATTATCCATCTGGCAATAGTGGCGTTAGCAGCTGTTCAGCTGCCACCATGGCCTCCAAATGTCACACAAACTTGGCCCGAAGAACGCAAGTTGGAGGTGAAGTCCAAACAGGAGTAGAATGTGTGCCTTGCGTCACAATTGTGAAATGTTTTGCCAGCCTATGGAGCAAGGGAACACGAAAACTTTCTCCGACAGACAACCTCTTCCTTCAGACACGACTCCAACAGCACTTTCAAGATTAAGGAATGATGATGGTTTAGACCATCTTGTACCTAGGAAACACATGAATAGTTCTGAAACACAAAAAGATTGCAGCTCCCTAATGAATTTGGGTAAGGATATGAGCAAGCAGGACCTCTTCCACTTCAGGATCTCACTATCACAAGAGGCCGTGGGTCAAAAGGCTTGTGCTTTAACATAGAAATAGCCAGGATCCAGCCCCAAGCGACAAAGAGCTTTATAACAGGAGGAAGCAAGTGTATTAGGACAGCCAGATGGCTGGGTAGCATCACCTTCTGCTGTATCAGCTTTGTATCTGAAAAAGACATGGCACTGTCCACCAGCATTTCCGCAGGCTGATGATGTCATTAGTGTACACCAATTGACAGAATCCATGTGCTTTTGTATGGAGGACTGTAGAAGGAAGTTTAATTAATCAGGAACCATCCACCCAAGCTGCGAATAAGCACTGAGAGATGAAACACTTCCCTTCCTTTCATGGACACAAGTTCTTTCTTGTGGGCGTGAGGGACAAGGCCTTACTGAAGCATTTGGGGCTGGCCCAAGAACTAGATGTGGGGATGCAAAGCCGGAGGTACCAAGATAAAACATAACTCTAGACTGTTGAGTTTTAATGGATGACTCTTAGATTCAGAGGATCTGTAGAGTAGGCATACACAAATGTCCAAAGACAATCCAACATCAGTACATCACCTTTGCCTCCCATCCTAGAGGGAAAATTGTTACACTCTGTATTCAGGGGAGTAGCAAAGCCATCTACGGAAAATTGACATCCAGGCCTTGAAAATGGAGATAAGTACTTCCAGGAGGATTTGACACTAATGTGGTAAGTGGAGATACTTGATCAGGCTATCTCTACTTTAAAATCAATACTCACAATGTGGGAGACTAGCATGAATATGTCATGCTGTAAAGACCATCCCCAAAGAGCCAATACCAGTAGGCAGAACTGTGGATAGTTTCCTAATCATCACAAACATAAATGTCACCATGGTAGGAAGGTTTTCAGTGCTAGAAACACTGCCACATATTCAATACATTATTAGTGATAGAGAAATTTGACCGCTCTCACAGAGGAGACTTCTTGGCAATGCCCTCTTAAACATACTGTAAAAACCCATTAGTAACTGTGAGCTGAAGGAAGGCAGAAAGAGCATCCTACAAAGACGTTGCAAGAATGTGCCCACCATTGCAAGGTCGGAACATAGGATGACTGCACACTAATATATGTTTTGTAGTCTAGTAGCTGGTGTCAGTTCTGCACAGGAAGAAGCTAGAAGGACGCAGGAAGCCTGAAGTTCCAGATGTCTCTGGAACCACCCGGTTCTGACAGCATTGTGAGTCAAAGAATTATCCACTCTCTGGCTCTTAGCAACTACCCTCTTTTGGGAAGAGAAGGCCTATATTAACTTGGAGTTCATAATGTTCCATGAATCCTTGTCGGTCAGCCTCTGCTTCTGATCATGACGTGGCCTGGATAATGAAATCTTAATCCTAACGCATATGTAGCCATATGTTGCCACAGAATGGTTGCCACCAGGACCTCAATCTTGGTAAAAACTCAAACGGCTGCAGAGAAACCATATGGCATGTTCTGAACTTGCAATGTTACGTTCCCACAGTGAAAACAGAGGAACTTGTTACATACAATACTATAAGTATGTGAATATAGGCATTGTATAGGTATTCATTGTTTGGGACACCCCCCACCTACTGAGACAGAGACGTATCTTGAAGTTCTGCAGGTGCAAAATCTGGTTCAGGTCATAGAAATCCTAGAAGGACATCAACCTACTCCATTTTCTTTACATGGAAATGGTGGCATTATTGTCTCTACCCCATTTCCTGCTTTGGCTCTATTGTCCTTAATAACAGCCTCACAGCATTCTTCATATGTACTTGGGATGCAGAATGGGGCAATGGTGGTTTAGAAGGTGATCATGGAAACGGCTGTTCTTCATAACCAAGAGTACTCATGCATTTTGTCAGACAGAGATGCAGAGGGCACTAGGACCCTGCACAAGCGTTAAGGGAGTGGCCAGTCACGGGACACCACTTACGGTCAGGGAAGGGGGATGGAGCAGTATTGGGGTGACAAGGGAAGGACCGGGACGTACCTGCGAGCACGCAGCAGGGAAAGCAAATAAAGTAGATGACGATTGCTACCTGTGTCCTGGTGTATTCCTTGGGGTCATGGCGATGAGGTTGAAAACCTACTGGTAACATTCCCTCTATAACAAATATCAACATGTAAATGCCTGATAAAGTGTCTAACTGACAAATTTGACCCTCAGAGAAACGTAGACTTCAAGAGATATACATTCAAAATAACATGCCAACTGGCAGAGGAGTCCCTTGAGAACTTTGCGACTAGGCTGCGCAAACTGGTTACACATTGCTAATGCGATAAATTCGAGCAAGCAATATGACTGTGTATCATCGAAGGGTGTCACACACTGAAGAAAATACTGCAACTAGCCCGTGCAGAGGCCAGAGCAACAGCACATGCCAGATAAATGGAAAACGGAGAACGCGGACAGTGGAACAAGTTAATCGCATGGCTGGGAATGCGAGACGATGTGACAAAACACCACTGCCCCGGAGGCAGAAACAAAACAGAACATGCTATCGTTGTGAACTCGAATTCCCACAAGTTGATGCCTGCCCTGATATGGGTCACAAGTGCCGAAAATGCAACAGGGAAAATCACTTTGAGAGTGGCTGCATGAGCAGGCAATTCAAAACGGAGCGGAGGAGACCAGCAAAACAACGACAAGCAGATACGCACGGCACAACACAAAACTGCAGTCCGTCAGCTGATTCGGATGGAGCAAATTCTCACGAGGCCACAGAACGACTGTATCTGATGTCAGAAGTACCAACACAGGGTTGCACACCCGAGCACATCCAACTAATGGACAAACACCAGATAAAGAAAACAGGACGGTGGACATTAAGATAAGCAACCACAGCATAAGCTTCGTACTAGACAGTGGTGTCATGTGCAACATCATGTGCATATCAGAATATAAAAAGATTAGACAGAAGTCGCCGCTATCACAGCCCACTGTTGACGTCTTCGCATGGGGCTCAAGGAAACCGGTGATGAACATGGGCAAGTTCACAGGCACTAACATACAAAGAAATGTTGACAAAAGAATTAGTGCATGTCCTATGCACAGACATCCCAGCACTGTGTCTTCTGAGCAACATCACCGTGCAGGTGATGGGTCTCCTAGCTATGACATATAACATGTCAGAATGACAATATTCCGAGAGAACACCGGGCAATACTACAAGGACTATGTCAACTGAAAGACATGCAAATAACACTGCACATCAATGAAGCAGTCAAGCCAGTGGCTCAGCATCACACAAGAGTGCCTGAACACCTGCAACAATAATTGGAAGATGAGATAGAGCCTACTGGCACAAGACATCATAGAGCCGGCAGATGGACCAACTTCATGGATATCTCCAATAGTAGCAGTACCTAAAAAGAACACATCAAAAATTCCCATCTGCGTCGACATGTAAACCCCAAACACGGCAATTGAGAGGGAAAGACACCCAGGGCCTCAACTACACAACATGATCAGCTGTCTCACTGGAGCATGTAGATTTTCAAAGCTAGACATATATACAAAGGGCACCATCAACTGGAGCTTGATCCACAATCACAATAAATCACAACATTCTCCACTCACTTCGGTCTTTTTTGCTACAAGCAACACAGCTTCGGAATATATTCTGCAGCGGAAATATTTCAAGAGATAGTGAGACAGGTAATACGGCTCGTAAAGAAGAGCCTAAATTACAGCAATGATATCCTGGTACTCGGACACTCAAATGAGAAGCACGACAAGGACTTACGAGACATCTGCAACCAGCTGGCACAAGTTGGCCTGACTCTGAATGAAGGCAAATGTGAGCTGTGTAATGCAGAACTAGTGTTCTTTGAACAACACATACCAGGAAGAGACTAGTCTGCAGCCAGCTGGCACAAGCTGGCCTGACTCTGAATGAGGACAAATGTGAGCTGTGGAAGGGAGAACTAGTGTTCATTGGACAACACACTCCAGGAAGAGACTCGCCCAGGTAAACTGTTGCTTATGCAGGGAAGAGCCTATCAGACATAGAAAGCAAATACCCGCAACCAGAGAAGAAAAGCGTTGCAGTAGTATGGGCATGTCAGCACTATCACGTGGGCATATATGGGAAACCATTCTCCATTGTGTCTGACCAACAGTCACTAGTAACAATATAGGGAAACCCCAATGCAAAAATTCCACCATACATTGAGGTAGGGGGGATACGCCTCATGGACTAGGACTTTAAGATAGAACCTGAAAAGGAGCACAACCCCGCTGACTACGTCACTTCATCCCCTACCACGGGCACCAGAGATCAAGTCCATGGCGCAGGAGTACCTAAACTTTGTGTTACGAGAAAACACCCCTGCTCTAATAACAATTGAGGAACTAGAGCAAGAGACAACAGGTGATGCCACATTGCAAGCAGTCAAAATAACAACATGACAAAAAAAGTGGAGACATGTAAACAATAGAAGCCCAATGGGCAAAGGAGTAAGTAGGGAGGAAATGCTGGCGCTCAAACACATAGAAGAGGAGCTGTGTGAAAAAGGGTTTCTACTTCAATAAACAAGGATAATGATACCAAAAACGCTACGGCAGCAGACGGTGAATTTAGCATATGAGTCCCACAGGGGCGTAGTGGTAACCAAAAAGATGCTAGTGGAAAAAGTATGGTTTCCGGGTCTGGATCAGATGGTGGATGACACAATATTGAACTGCCACCTATGCTAAATACCGTGAATGCCAGCAATTCCAGAACAACTACACATGTCCGACCACCTCTGGCGGTGTGGACGACATTGGCAGCTGATTGCTATGGGCCACTGGAAACTGCCAACTACTTGCTAGTAGTAATTGATGAATACTACAAGTTCCCCATAGTACGAAAGTGTCATCAATGTCAGCCACAGTGACTTTGCAGATATTTCATGACATATTTGCAGCGTGGGGCTCCCCACAAACAATGAAGACAGACAATGGGCAACCATTCTTGGGAGAAGAGTTTTGTAGATTCATGGCATACCTGGGCATACATCACAGGAAAATAACGCCTCTGTGGCCGCATGCAACATGCTCGAAAAATTCATGGGAATCATCAAGAAGGCTGTCCAACATGCCAAACTGGCGCAGATCTGAGTAGGCCAACACTGTGCCAAATATTGTGTGACTACCGGAACACCTCACACAATTCCATGGCATGATGCCCAGCAGAACTGGTGCTAGGAAGAACATGCAGGACGAGATTGCCCCAGCAGGAGGCAAAAGTGCTACCTGAACAAAGCAGCATCGTTGAAAGAGATCAAGAGGCAAAGGGTACATTTAAAAGATTTCGAAGACGTACGGCAACATGCCTCTCCATCTAAGCTGAAGCAAAGAGATTTAGTGCTGCTGTGTCAACGGCAAGCAAGGAAGCCGGACAGCCCCTTCTCAAGTGAACTGCTAACAATATTAAATGTCAAGGGGCCCACGATAATGGCTGCAGCAGGCCCCTACCGGATCACCAGAAACTGCGCACACTTCAAGGGACTCAGAATATCAGATGAGAAAGACGGAGAGGCAGCGCCTAAGAACAACGCAATATCTGTCAAAGAGGAAGCTGTGGATGGCATAGAAGGGATACCACATAGCAGTGAGAGACAAGACAGAGTTAAAGAGATCCCAAAAGAGGGAACAGAAATGTCTTCCCCAAAGAGAGTGAGCAGAAAGCCAAAGAGACTTATGAGAAACTATAGCAATGGGAGCAGCAAGCCACCACCACCTGCAGCAAAGCAAACATGGACGATGAGAGTATAGCAGAACGATGATGACAGTGTTTTCATCTGTCCCGCGTCCTGTCTTTGTTTTCTTTCTTTCTTTCTCTCTCTCTCTCTCCTTTTCTTATTTCTTTCATTTTATTTCAACAAAAGGGGAGATGTCGGACCTAGATGTAGAGGGCACTATGACCCTGCACAAGGGTTAAGGGAGGGGCAAGTCATCGGACACCACTTCCGGTCAGGGAAGTATTGGGGAGGCAAGGGAAGGACCAGGACGGGCCTGTGAGCATGCAACAAGGAAAGCAAATAAAGTAGACAATGATCCTGTGTCCTGGTGTATTCCTTGGGGTCCGGGGCAGACGTAGGACACAACACATTTAAGGTATCCGAGACCAGTGGTGGTTGAGGAGTGTGCTGCCTAAGATGTTACAGAAAAGGAGAGCTAGTACCCAAGCGACTCCGCCCCTGCGTCGTACGCGCACGTGACGTCAGCGAGGTCACATAAGTCCCATCCCAGCGCGCCTACGTCAGTTTCTTCGGAGAACTTTTCCACGCCACAACGCGGAGACATCAGACAAAACTGTGAGAGTATAGGAACAGTGTGCGAAAGAAAAAAGGAATGGTGGGGAACAACACCATAAGGAACAGTGCCAAACACGGCAGTACCCCAGGCAGGGAAAATAATAAAGAACAGGGCATAGCCCTGAACAGCAACCCTGCCAGCACAAAGATAGCCCCGCCTCTGGAGTCAAGAACACATGAAAAGTGTCATTAAAACATATAACAGGACCACAACCCCAACCAATTAAAATGAAGGGGAACCAGTTTGGAACAAACAAGGTACGACAAGACTCCCAGACAGCCCCAAGACAGAATATGACAACCCCTATAAGGAACAAGGGCAGAGGCCCAACCTAAAGACCCCAACCTAGAGGATAGCAGAGGGACCAGAACCCCTAGCAATAAAAGGGGGCAAGAGATGGGGGGGTTGGGAGGGCAGGCCCCAACCAAGGGCAACTAGAACACAAAGGCACAGAGGTACCTACAAATCGACCCTTCAGAGCGCCAAAAGGGGAGGAAGGAACAAATAAACAGGACGAACATCCTGCCAGCAAAGAGCGACAGAAGGCACGCACTGAAGAAATAGCCAAACACAGGGAGGCGAATGCAGAAGACCAAACCAATGGGTCCTCGCAGAACGGGGAGGAAGGGCAGGCCGTGAAGGAATTTGCGGCTAGAATCGTCTCTATCAGATACATCGTTACCAAAGCTAAGTAACTCGTACATCTGATACAGACTACTAGCCACAAATTCCTTCACGTAGAATAGATACCCTAGCCATACCCAAGGGGATGGAGGGTCTGCGAGAGGACCCCACCAGCCTGGTCACAACAGAAGGTCCCACAGGGGCAGAGTCCCAAAGACAGGACGAGGAGCCCCGTCCCCCAGGCAAGGGGAACCCCCGCAAGCAAAAGACCACCAACCCCGAAGGGGATGCGGGAAAGGAGAAGAGAAGAGGTAGCCGTCCTCACTCACCAGAGGAAACAAGGCAAGGTGAAAGGAGGCCAAAGCACCCCACGCCCATACAAGGCAACAAAACATCCACCCAGAGCCAAGGCAAGGAAGAGGAGCACCGAAGGAGAAGAGCAACCTAGAGACTTCAAGGAGAAGAGACAGAGCGAAGGCAAGCCTCCCCCACTGGACACACACCCAGTGAAGAGGGCCGCCGAGCCTAACATAGCCAGAAGGCAAAGACCAGACATAACGGCGCCGCAATAAGCAGCCGAAAAGGGGCAGCTCAAGGTCACCCAGGAAGAACAGTCCAGCGCCCTGCAGGGACAGACTGCACCCGAAAGTGAATAAGAACTCAGGGACTATCTCATCTCACAGGGAGGAGAGGTAGAACTGAGTGCAAGACCCACTGGAAGGAGCGGACAAGGCAAGGATGACTGTCCCACCAAATCGCCAAGAAGGCACAATTGTGTAGAAAAACAGTAGGTCAGCACCAGCAAGTGCAGCCAGATGCCGAAAGCACCGCAGAAGGATGCGTTCAGGGCAAGCCAGACGTCAGCCGAAGACCGAGAGCAAGAAGGCGAGAAGGGTCCGGACACGCTCCAGGGTGGAGCCCGCACCCACAGCTCAAAAAGAAGTGGAACCAGGCAGAGCCAAAACACCCGGCCACAAACAATAGGCCAGACCAGGCTAACAACGCAGCGAAAGCGGTGAAGGACACCCTGGGTCACAACTCAAGCCATCAGCAAGAGAATAGCAACATACCTTAACGCCACGAAGAACAGAGGCCCGAAGACGATCACAACTCCCCGGCGCATAACAGAGCTATATAACAGCTACAACTGCCCCACATAGGGCATGTTACGTCCCAAAACATGGGAACCTCTTGGGAATAAACGTCCGAGGCAGAGGCCACAGAAAATGCCTGCGGAAAAACCAGCAGAAGGCTTGTCAAGCAGCCAGAGAGAAAAAACAGCAGGCCAAGTCTCAGGGCTAGCATGGCATAGAAAACACAAAGCAAAAACAAACAGTGAGGAAGAAGGGCTGGCCAGCAGCCAACAGAACCATAGTCCCAACAAGGAGGACCCGAGTGGCCATGAAGCACACAGAACACACAACTAGGGCGACCTAGGAGGGAGGAGGGAGGAGGGAGGAGGGAGGAGGAAGAGGAAGAGGAAGAGGAAGAGGAAGAGGAAGAGGAAGAGGAAGAGGAAGAGGAAGAGGAAGAGGAAGAGGAGGAAGCCCCGCCAAGAACCTCTGAATGGCAGAGTCGGCAGGGGCGTGGAACAAAAGAGCACCATCGAAAGGAAGGTCCACGAGCTGTTCCCGAACATTCTTCGGGAACACACTGACTCTAAGCCAGGCATGGCGACGAAGGGCAACCAAAGCAGCTATGGCACGACCCAGCACCTCCGAGATGTCCAGAGCGGAGCGAAGAATAAACGCCGCCAGCTCCTGGCCATCCATCACATGGGGCCTCAAATCAACACAGGCACCCTCCTGAGAAGCGGCAGACATAAGGAACTCCGCCGAGTCCCACAAACAAGAAGTGGCCCTAGCCAAAACACACAGCGTGTTAAGGGGCTTCAGAGCCGCACTGGTTGAGGAGAACATATTGGGCCCCCAGGAGTCCAGCCAGCGGGCCTCCTGTGACAGGGGAGACAACAGCGACGGCAGAGAGGGAAAGGCATTCTGCTAAAGGGGCCTCTGGTAGAGGGGTGGAGGGAAAGACACGCCGGATCACGCAGCGCCGGATGGTGGCGGTGCAAAAGGTGTTGGGGCACTGGGTCCCCTGTGGCGGGACGGCCCGAAGAGAGAAGAATGGAGTGAACCCTCAAAGGGAAGCAGCAACTCCCTACCAGCAGAGCCCTGATGGAGAACCTCCAGAAGGTAATCCACGGGGAAATGGGTAGCTCGATCGAACATGCGCAAAATTCCCACAGCTGTGGTAACAGCGCGCGCGAAGGCCGCACCCGCCTCCGTAGGGCCCTGCGGAGGGTAAAGCAGCTCCTCAGTAGGCGACGGTTGCAAGCTAAGGCGGCCATCCCCCAAGCCAACCGGAGAAAGGAAGGGCCGGGTCCGGAAAGAAGGAAGAGGGACCGAGGAGTGGGGGACCTGCGGCTCCTCTGGCGCAGACCGTGGAGACGGCGTGGAGCCACCCTTAGACGACGCCGGGGAAAAAGCCACGACGCGTCGGCCCGTCTACGGGAGGATGACACGAATAAGCGTCGAACCTCTGGAGAAGAGGTGTCCGAGGATGAGTCAACGACCCAACGCCGTCCTGGCGCCGTAGAGTTCGCAATCCGAGGCAGGGCTTCGTCGTCCGACGCCAGGGGAGATGCCAGACAACCTCCGCTGCAGTGCTCGGCGCAGGAGACCGGGGCTGGGCCGGAGCCGGGGCGGCGAAGGAACGGTGCCGGAAAGGCGCCGGCCTGACCTCCGACAAGGCCTGAGTGGAGGAACGAGAGGGAGCCGGGGAGGGACGAGAAGTCCCCCGCCAGCCTTGACCAGTGACGGGACGAGAGGGGCCCTCCACCAACCCTTGTGGCGCCGCCAGGGTCAGGAGCCACCGGCGCCTAAGCAGCGTCACCTCGGCATCAGGCAAGATTGCCGCCTGTCCAGAGGACCGAGAGGGGCTTGGGGGTGCGACCCGAGCCCCAGCAACCTCCTGCGACACCACAGGGACTCCCGCAAGAGTTTGCAGCGTAGCAGAGGCACCGTGGTCCAAAGGAGGGACCCCCAACGGGACGCACCCCAACGATACCACATTCTCCGAACCTGGATCCGAGCCAGACGGCACCGAGGCCGGAGCCACCGGCGACGCCACAGAGGGCCCCGCACACTGCAATGGATCCGCTGATGTCCCAGGAGAGGAAGGTGGAGGAGGAGAAGACAGCGAGACCTGTAAAGCCGCCGCATATGTCTCCATCTGGGCTATAGTCGCCCCCACACCGGGAAATCGGCAGATAGGGGGACGACACCCTGGGCCGCACCACCCGCAGAGAGCCCGTGCTCCCAACAGGGTGGGAACCGACCCTTGGGGCCAAACTGCGACACTTACTGACAGGTGAGCGACGCTCCTGTGAACTCGGAGAGGGATGATGCCGACAAGGGAAGTAGAGGGCTTGAGAACCCTCCGCAGGGGACGGGCGGGGTGATGACGCTGACCTGGACATGCGGGCCGAAAGAAGTTTCATCCGGTGCTCCTGCCGGGACTTCGGTTTCATCTGCTGACACGCCTCACAATCGGTGGAGTCGTGGTGTTCCCCCAAACACCACATGCAGATGGGGTGAGGGTCCGTCACCATCAGGCGTCCACAAGACAAGCATGTCTTAAAGCCCGAAGGAATTCGCACACTGTGCACACGCAATAGCGCAAAGGGAAAAGGCCAGGGTGGGACTTATGTGACCTCGCTGATGTCACATGCTCGGACAACACGGGGGCGGAGTCGCGTGCTGACCCAGACCCCCCCCCGGGCGCAGGAATGCTGTGGCCAAAAAAATTCCGGATCCATTCTCCCGCCTGGGGATAATTCTACGTGAAGGAATCTCCGGCTAGTAGTCTCGATCAGATCTGAGGTTTAATGTGAAGTATGTGGTAAAGAATTCTACTGTTTAACTGTGCCCACCACCAATCTCCTGGGGAGACTACAAAAATTAGCTAAAGATGAAAATAGAGCATGTGAGGGGAAATATCTTTTTATTCCATTTCTTACGAAATATGGAGCTATAATATACAGTGATATATTCACAGTACATTAGGCCTTAAACTAAATACACCATTATAGGTAACTAATAGCACTGTTGTAGAACTGGGCGGGTACTCAAGAATCTTGGGGTTTCAACCATCAGACAAATTACAGCATATTCTGTATCAATTGGAGTCTTTGAAAGGGGCCATTCGTTAACCCTAGATACAGGGAATTGGCATAATTCAAGCCCCCACAATTAAAGCAGGAAAAAGAGTTCACAGGAAGGCTAAGCAACTGCTTGAGATACGTTTGTGTAAAAGAGCACAGCTTTATTAGATCCATGAAGCCATTTTTATCAGCAAAATCTACTCTAAAGTTCTAATACACAGAAGAAGCCAAACTGGATTCAATTTAGAATGGGGAAAAGGCCCTTACAGCAAATATCAGTTCAAGGTTGCACAGAGCCAACCCAACTCTTCACTTTCTCTCCAACCCCAAAATTTTCTCCTGGAAACAAACAAAAGCAGTAAGATACACTGCAGTCCATTGTCCACCATAGAAATAGGCAAACCATGGATAACACTTTATTGCAAATTCATTTTTTTCCATATACGCACAGCACTTTCCACTCATCTTCTCATTAAGAGCATACGCTCACAGGGAAGTCCACGACACTGCAGCATCTTCTGTTGAAACTGTTCGCTTACTTCGGCACAGGCATACAATTTATAATGTGAAAGATGCACATTAAGCGAGGCTCTACTTGCAAACTGTGCCATGATCTAAGCCCTCTAAACCAGGTACATGAACACAAACTTGACTCTGTAGCCACAAAGCTTACTAGCTCTCAGTGATGTTCGAAGCTCAATGTAGACTTCACACTGTACTGTTTAAAACCATACACAACATATCACATTCCCCTCAAATTTCCTACTGTTTATCGAACACCAGGCTCCAACTCTCTTTGTTTGCACTGTTAACCTGAACATAGTCAGTATTTACATCCCCATGGCTGATCCTTTGAGCTGCACAGGTCTTACCGATGGAAGAACCTACAAGGCCAGCTCCTTCCCACAGTACAAGCGTGCTCCAAAAACACACACCTTTTAAGTATTGAAAATACAATTCGAAACATACGACTTAGAAACTACACCTATAAAAGAACCTGACTCAGGAGTGTGAATATATATATATATATATATATATATATATATATATATATATATATATGTATGAAAAAACCATAGGTTTCAGGCCTTATATAGTCAGGAATTAGCATTTAAAAAACCTTTAAAATTCACTCAAAAAACTAGAAGTTTTAGGGGTGGTATAGTTAGCTGGACATTTCACTCATAAAAAACCATTGAAATTGCTCCTATATAGTTAGTTGTACTAACTATATTTCGCGCACCCGCAATCCACTGCTGATGATGTCACATATTACATCATTCATGACATGGTCAGTGACATCACTGATGACATCTCAAATGACATAACTGATGACATCACTGATAACATCATCCAGTGAATGTGGTTTGCTTCGTTATTTAAATATGCATTATATATATAGCAATTTGCATTGAAGAATGAGTGGATATATAAAAATAAATATTTGGATGGAGGATTTAGTAGCAGTGTAATCGACTGTTTACTTGACCAATTTATAGTGTCTCACTAAATATAGTGGATAGTGACTAAACTGTTTGAATATCTGTATCACTTTGTCAGTAGTTGTGTAAACTGGTTCTCCAGTTGGTTACTAGCTATGTGAAAGTCTGTATTAGTTATTGATTAGTTAACTGAGTATTTGTATGGGAGAGTGAATGTGTGTGTGGTTCGTGGGGGGTGTGACTGCCCAAAGATGTGTGAATAGTTGATTCACTAGATATATGAAGTTAACACTACATGTTCTAACAGTTGTTTGGGTGAGTGAATATCTTTATGGGTGTGGTGATGAGCAAATATATTTCCCAATGGTACATGTCCAACAAACTAGAAAAATAAAAGGCAGTGTATGTGTCAGTTGTTGTATATTAATAAGTATACATAAAACTCAATGATTGTGTGAGTGACTGTATGGATAACTTTATACTTGTAATAATGATTTTATAATTCACTAAGTATGACTTACTATCTAAATGAATAGATGAAGTTGTGTTTGATTAAGTGTGTAGCTAAGTAAATATGTAAGTATGATCCATTGTTTGCATAAGTGAGTAGGATGACTTCATATGTGAATAGGATGCATGCTGTTGTTTAATGTCGATTTAGGTGTATAAGTATTTTTGATAGTGTTCTATTGTTCATTGACAGCATGTATGAGTGAATCTACAGGTAAGTGATTCGATGTGTGTATACATCTATGAAACACTGAGTGGGTTTTTAGATACTTGTATTGCTGTAACAATGGAGTCAAATATGATACTCTGTATTTTACAAAGAGTGATGAAAGATTTTACTAGTGTATGAAAAGGTGTATGTGATTGTCACATGGATGATGTCATCAGTGATGTCATCAGTGATGTCACTGACCATGTCATGAATTATTTAATATGTGACATCATCAGCAGTGGATTGCGGGTGCGCGAATTATAGTTAGTACAACTAACTATATAGGAGCAATTTCAATGGTTTTGTATGAGTGAAATGCCCAGCTAACTATAACACCCCTAAAACGTATAGTTTTTTGAGTGAATTTTAAAGGTTTTTTAAATGCTAATTCCTAACTATATAAGGCCTGAAACCTATGGTTTTTTCAGTGAATTTGCAAGGTTTTTTTAAATGCTAATTCCTAACTATATAAGGCCTGAAACCTATGTTTTTTTCAGTGAATTTCAAAGTTTTTTTTAATGCTAATTCCTAACTATATAAGACCTGAAAGCCCACCAGGAATCTCCAGTATGCGCCAGGGGACTGCATTGCAGAGAGGTGTAATGAAGCCACGCCCCTTTTTACACCTCTCTGCAACGCAGCCCCCGTGCATGTTTGAAGAGGGGGAACTAATTCCCCTTGCACACTGGGGTCCCTGGGGGCCAACTAGCCCACCTTGAACCTCCAGAATGCGCCACGGGGCTGCATTGCAGAGGTGTAATGAGGCTATGCCCCTTGTTACACCTCTCTGCAACGCAGCCCCCGTGCATGTTTGAAAAGGGGGAACTAATTCCCCTTGCATACTGGGGGTCCCTGGGGGCCAACTAGCCCACCTGGAACCTCCAGTATGCGCCAGGGGGCTGCATTGCACAGAGGTGTAATGAGGCTATGCCTCTTTTTACACCTCTCTGCAACGCAGGCCACTGGCGCGTTTGCAGAGGGGAGACTAATTCCCCTTGCATACTGGGGGTCCCTGGGTCATATCTGCCCAAACGCCCAAATTCCGAACGATTGAAAATGACTGTTCTTGAGAAACATTTGGATTTGGATTATCATGTCCTATACTTTGGAATTTTTGAAAGACTGACTTTGAGGATGCTGTAAATTACTCAAGTCTGCCCGAATTGTGTGGGTAAAATTGATACCTAGTCACTTTGAATAAGAATGTACTTACGTCTCGTCTAACATTTGGAAGAAATATCTAGTTATATGACAACAGGATACCGACATAACCTGAAGGAAATAAGAACGCCCTGAAGAAGTTCTGTTGTACAGAACGAAACGCGTCAGCTGGCTGTGGTACATAAACTTAAGGAAAATAAAAGCATTTGAATATACAGCAAGATTCAGCGCTTCAATAAGGACTCTAAGTGATATGATTTGATTGGACTTATTGTGCAAGTGGTGCTGTGCCAAACTTTGGAATATTCTCCACTACTCTCTACTACTTACTCTCTACTACTCCACTACTCTCTAATGCTCACTCTCCACTACTCATTCTCTACTACTCTACTACTCTCTACTACTCTCTCTCTACTACTCACTCCCTACTACTCACTATCTACTACTCACTATCTACTCACTCTCTACTAATCTCTACTACTCACTCTCTACTACTCACTCTACTTCTCACTCTCTACTTCTCACTCTACTTCTCACTACTCACTCTCTACTTCTCACTCTCTACTTCTCACTCTCTACTTCTCACTCTCTACTACTCACTCTCTACTACTCACTCTCTACTTCTCTCTCTCTCTCTACTACTCTCTACTACTCACTCTCTACTACTCTCTACTACTCACTCTCAACTACTCTCTCTCTACTACTCACTCTACTACTCACTCTCTACTACTCTCTCTCTGCTACTCACTCTCTACTACTCACTCTTTACTACTCACTCTTTACTACTCACTCTCTACTGCTCTCTACTACTCACTACTACTTACTCTCTACTACTCACTCTCTACTACTCACTCTACTATTCACTCTACTACTCTCTACTACTCACTCTCTGCTACTCTCTCTACTGCTCTCTACTACTCTCTACTACTCACGCTCTACTCTATTACTCACTCTCTTCTCTCTACCTCTCTACTTCTTTCTCTACTAGTCTCTACCTCTCTACCTCTACCTCTCTACCTCTCTACCTCTACCTCTCTACCTCTCTCTACACGCACACATATACACATATATATATATGCATATGCATTTATGTATGTGTATATATATATCCATACATATATAAACATATATAATCTGCATATCTATATAAATACAAATATAAATGCATGCATACATATACATATATGCATACATATGCATGTTATTTACATGAAAGTTTTAAAAACACTAATAAAAGCAAAGCTAAAAAGCCACCTCATTACAAACAGAATGGCTTTAACTTAAACGAGGGCGAGATCTATTGCATTTTCAATGCGTGTTTACTTTGGTTCCATCAAGAAGGCATTCAGATGTGTCACACATTTGCCATAAATTCTGAATGTTAGCACTCTAGTTGCTCATTAGATCACTGTAGTAAAGCTACTGCTCACCAGGGAAGTCTGCTGCTAATCATACTTTCTATTTCTATGGCAAAATGAACCCCCTCATGTTGTTCCTTTTTAAATTAAATGTTTTCAGACTTACCACTTCATTCCAATCAAGATGGCTTCTGGTGTGCCATACTTTTGTCATAAGTAAGACTGTTAGCGCTCTAGTTGTTCTTTAGAACACTCTGGGACATTCTGTCATTGGGCTATACTTGGGCTACATCTGGGTGATATTTGGGCTACATTTGGGCTCTTTTGTCTCTAGTGGCCATCTTGGGAGACTGCATGTCAGAATTCTTTAATGAAATAGAAGAGGATTTGGGAAGTCACTCAAAATATGCCCTAATTTTTCTTTCTGCAGCACTAATCATACTTTCTATGGCAAAATATACCCCCTCATTTTGTTCCTTTTTAAATTAAATGTTTTAAGAGTTACAACTTTATTCCAATCAAGATGGCTTCAGGTGTGCCATACCTTTGTAATAAGTAGGACTGTTAGCGCTCTAGTTGTTCTTTAGAATACTCTAGGAGGCTGCAGTAGAACACAAAGGAATCAACTGACAGTTTGTCCTTGTTGGATGTACATGTTTTACTGAGAATGTCAGACTTCATTCTCACATGACTGAGAAAGATAATGTGAATTTACAGAAAATATGCTTTCAGTTTAGCTTATAGATCCCCTTCCAAACCACTGTGGGAAAAGCATGAGATAAATAGTTTTCTTTCAAACATGATTCATGATATCCCAGCAGAAGGCTTTTTCACATGGTAAAATCACCTTAGAACACACCACAATTCCTAAAATGAGTATGGTGCCATCAACAAATGATTTATAATGTAACTAAAGTCCTAAAACCCTCTATTAAATACAATGCTTTTTAATGAGGTGCTATCATGTATATTGGTCCCAAGATGGCTGCCAACACTTCTTGGATGAAGTGCTGACAGCCAATCAGATCTCACAATGAGATGTGTGGTTAGGCTCTGCCCAGATATATATGTGTTTTTGAAGTTAATTTTCATAAAAACCACTGGAGCAATTTTCACCAACTATAGCAAAGGCACTTCTGCGTACCAGTCCCTACAATTTTGCCAAGTTTGGTGTAATTCCGTTCAGCGGTTCGGGCTGTAGCCTTGTCAGAACGTCCTATGGAAATTAACATGGGGAAAACACGTTTTGGGACCCCCCTTTTTTCTCAGCCCCCACTTCACGAATCTCCCCGAAACTTTCAGGGAAGGAGCGCAGCGGAGCTGGCCAAAATTTTGGAAAATTACACGCAAATTCCTCAACCGGCGCGAAAGTTATTCCCAATAGAATGTTGCGGATTTCCTATGGTAGCTAGGTCCTAACTATATATACCTACTGGCTATCGCCAGTACGTAATATATATATATATGTATTTATGTATATCATGTAAATAAAGATTTAGGTCATGTCAACATCTCAACAGTGACAAAATCTGCACCTGGATCCCATTTCGTTGTAAGCTCTGAGTTGCAGTTCTAATTTACGAACTTGAGTCTCCTTTGGGAAAAGTGCTCTCAATTTAAGCAAGCATTTGCAATTCAATAGATCTTGCATTCGCGAGAGTTTAAGCTATTGGCATTGTAAATGACAATGCCTTTTATTTATCTGGTTTGTTAATTAACACAAATAAAAAGCACTGTCATTTACAATGCCAATAGCTCAAACTCTTGTAAATGTGAGACCTATTCAAAGAAGCGGCCCCCATTGTCCCGCTGCTTGGAAAATGAAAGCACATATGGCAGCTGAATGTTGCAGAAAAGCACGAGCTGCCTGCAGTAAGAGAAAAGAAAATACTGCTTACTGACTGAAAAACAGACATACCATTTAACAACCGAAGTAAAATGGCCAGTCCTCATGGGTGGTTACAAATGAAGACACAGTGCCACTAAGGCGGGACTAACAAGCCTATTAATGAATCAGGAGCCAGCATTTACAAAGGACAATGACACAAGCCAATGACAAATATGGGCGGAGAGTGGGCGGGCTTCAAGTGCGTACCCCAATATAGCATGGCTCGCAGAGCAGTGCATGCGCTACCCAGGCTCGACCTAAAAACACACAAATACAACTAAAGACAAAGGGCTTTTTGAAACATTAAAAACTGACAACTTATGGCGTCGGGCAGTGGTTTGGTGCGTGGCCCAAGAGGAACCCCAAGAGGAACCCCTCTTCGAGGCCCGGGGATGTCCTGAAAAATTTGAAAAGATTTGGGGCAAGTGGCTAAATCTGCTGTTTTGAGTTCTATGCTTGTTTTTCCCCTGTACCGCTACACTGTTTCTTCATATAAGGTGGCTTGTTCAGGGGCCTTATCTTTAGGCTGGGTCTCCTGCTGTCTTCCGATGATGGACTTCGATGTATTGGGCATTCCCTTGCTGTCTTTGTATGTTTTGTTTCTTCAAATGCCAATAAATTTGATTATAAAAAAACTGACAAGTTAAATTCACTCACTAAAGAAGGATTCCTTGAGACGGTAGCATCCTGAATGTGCCCCTCAAAGGAGTTACAACTGAGGCTGCTGCCAGACAATCGCTCTGTCTGGTGATTTGAAGTGGATTTGCACTTAGACTAAGATGCATTTACCTGGAACAAAATCGCCTCAAATGAGTCACCCGCTCAGAATACAGCAAAGTGTGAAAGAACCATGAAATGTCAAATTCCATCCTGAGCATCCGTTGACCCGTGGCTGACCGGATGATCAGAGTCGCTTCACAGGGACTAGTAATGTGTTTATAAGGACACTAATAGCCACCAAGAACATGCCAGTATTTGCAAAGTGGATCGGTCATAATCTACCACTATGGGAAGGTCAGCTGCGACAGCGTGGATGGTTGTGGCATTTCGGAGCTAAAATGGGCTACCTTCAAAATGGGATATTTTCACAGGTAGTGAGCGGACAGGTAAAGGCACAATAGAAACACTCTCTGCAGGATAGCTATGCAACCTATGGAAACCTGATGCTTCAGGTTTGCATGCCCATATTGTATTCTGATGGTTCATAATGGTGCTTTGCTGCACCACACATGCTGCGTGTCGCATCAGCAGCAGCTGCATACAAAACTGCCATCGCAGAGCTCTGTACGCAATTTTGTCTCCGGCACAGAAAATAACAGCAATGACATTAATGTGAGTTATTATTAGTGGATGGTGTTTGGAATACACAGCACTCTGCTGCACGCAATGATATCAAACAGGTTTTCCTTGTGATAGCCCAGCCAATTTTGATGAGCAACTGAATTATAGGCTAATAGAAATACAGTGCAAGAGGACATGAGTAATTAAGGTAGAATCAAGTGAAATGAGCACTTCCCTATAGAAACGCTCAGAAAATAAAACTGATCCTCAGACATGGATAAAGGTTGCTTTCTTTTCTTCTAAAGGAACATGGAATTCTGGCAACCTGAAAGGCCATTGCAGCAACACGCCCATTAAGTATCTGTTAAAAAAGATTCTAGGAAAATAAATGAGACATTCACCATATGAAAGTATCTTGCAATAAACGTGATTGTCCAGCTATATCAAAATTCTATAAAAATGAGATGTCAACGCGTTTTTCACAGCTCAGACTACACCAGCAGGCTTGCATTGACAGGAGCTGTCACTCAACAGATGATGATTCTCCTGTACTGGTTTCGTGAACACAGCACACAATTAAGAGCCAGGAAAAGGGTATACAACAGCTTACATATGTTGCACGTTATACTGGCAGCAGCAGCCCCCATAAACAAAGGGTGGTGGGGTCACGTAAGTTAGGGGAGTTAGAAACACATACAAAAAAAAATAACATTTGACTCCGGCCGTCCCCAGCGTTGTGTCACGTTTCCTGCCTCTCCTCTTCCTGGGTCGTAGCAGCCCCGGGGACCCAGACTCCCATCTAATCCCCGTGCTGCATAGCAGCACGGGGATTGGTCTGAACAGGCAGGAAAGACGCACCGCTCAGACCAGGGTGTCTATTGGGTTTCTCCCGCCCAGCTCCTCAATGCAGCTAGGCTTTAGAAAAGTTAAGTACGCATGTGTGTTTGGTCCACCTGAGATGGCCGGCCAAAACACATATGCGCACTTAGGGAGTGGAGTGCATATATCACTCCTCCCCCCTCCCATGCCTAGGCCCCCCACTCCCAACACCGCTGGCTAAGAGCCGGCAAATGCAAAATATAACAATGCAAGAACATCATTTTATTTTATATTTGCTGGGTCTGAGCCAGGAAGTAGGGTAACGCTCCCCCGCCACTGCACGCCGCCTCCTCAGTAATATCGGAAGAGGGTCGCCCCACTGGCTCAGAGCCAGCAGCTGTTTAATTTTTCAGATTCTGGCTGAGCCAGCGTGTGCCGGGAGGGGCGGGCCAGGCCATGGGAGGGGGAGGAGGCGTGGTAGATGTGCACTTTTAAGTGTGCATGTAAGCTCGGCCGACCGTCTTAGGCCAGCCGGACTGAAATGCGCACTTTGGTTTCTCCAAGCCGGCGATATTGCACAGCTGAGTTGGAGAAACATCACAGACTCCCTGTGCCTGAGCGAGTGTTAATCCAGCCCACTCAGGACAATCCTCAAGCTGCTCTCATGTTTGAGAAGAGCGCAGGGATAGGACAGGGAGTCGTGATGCTCTCCCAGGGACTGCTGGGACCAGGAACTAGCATCAGTGGTGCGAGAGGCGGTCGGCAGCACCAGCTAAGTGTTTAAATAAAAGAAATTATCTTATTAAACCCCCCATGGCACGCACTCACCCCATGCACTTACGGCCGGCCACCTCTCCCTCCCGCCTCGCTCCCCCTCTGCCCAGCCCGGCGATATTTTCTGCATCGGCCACCACTGAATACTGGGTACCCTTAGTATTACAGGTGAAGGGGGTTATGGAAATGACATAGCACAGAAGCACTTACAAGAGTCAGCTTGACTTCCTTTTTTTAACTGTTAGCAAGCCGAATGATGAACATTTTCTCTTTTGTCTGGCGAATGGGGCCTGCTGTAAAAGAGTTGTTATTTTTGAACATACCCAACTTTCGCTGCCATGCGGTGTCCCCCAAGGCTCATCCCTTAGTCCGACACTATTTAATATCTATGTGTCGGACCATGCCAATGTCATCAGGGCTTATGGGATGAGCCTAACATCTTACGCGGATGACACGCAGTTGGTGTTGGCCATCAAGGGTGATGGAGGAGAAGTAGCGCAAAACTTTAAAAACGGACTGCTTGAAATCGGAGAATGGATGGCAACTAACTGCCTCAAACTTAATTCGGAAAAGACCGAGGTAGTTATCTTTGGTCCGCTCCTCCCAGCTTGGTCCTCCTATTGGTGGCCATCTGCTTTTGGTTCCCCCCCCACCCCCACATCAAAAGTTAGGAATCTAGGCGTCATTTTCGATGATGGACTCAGCTTCATGGACCACGCAAACAAAGATGCCTCAACGGCACATTTCAGATTGAAAATGATTAGAAAGATTCGACCCTTTCTCCCGGAGACCTTAATTAAAACTTTGGTGAGTTCCTTAGTTTTAACAGCGTTAAATTACTGTAACGGTCTTTTCCTCCACGCTCAGGTCAGGGTTAAAAACAAATTACAGTCAATTCAAAATGCGGCGGCACGCTTGCTTTCAGGAACTTCAAAATTTGAATCCATATCAGCAATAATAAGGCAGTATCACTGGCTCACAATCGAAAATAGAATTAAGTTCAAGTCTTTGTGTATAGTTTACAAGGCTTTAAACAATCAAGGACCACACTCGCTTAAAGACCAACTGAAACTTTATGTACCTTCTAGACAGCTCCGCTCCTCCTCCTTGCACCAACTAGTTATCCCACGATCAAAGAAAGTTTCCTGGGGTGACCGTCGCTTCACAGTGGCTGCCCCCAAACTTTGGAATACCCTCCCGCACAATATCAGGACGAGCCCGTCCCTTTACCAATTCCGGAAACTCTTAAAAACATGGTTATTTAACCAATGAGCCTCTTGCAACGAGTGTGTAACGGTGGAATTACTAGCGCCAAGACGCCCTAGGGTATTCGCTGCGCTCTACAAATGTCAACAAATAAAATAAATAAATAAACAGAGAGATTTATTTATCCAGGTTGGTGGAAGAACATGAGGGAAGCAAGGGACCTAAGTGGATGAATTAGTTGACAACCAACAACCATTTAAGACTTGAGTTGGATTCCACTGAGACGCAAACAAGGTCTAAGAAGCCAGGGTCAGAAAATAGGCCCGGGCGCTAATATAAAAGTAGTCCCAATAAGCAAACCAATTTGTTACAATGTGGACAAATTTCCAAATTGGGCCCTCTTTGAACTTGCAAAACCACGCTATAGAGGTGTTTTACACAATGAAGTTTCAGACCAGCCCATCAGGCACTGCCAGTATGCCCTACAGGAAAGTCAGACCAGGTCAAAAACTGTACAACGTGGGGAAAAACTCTTTGAGCGGGCACCATGGGTTCACGAGTAGTGTAACAATAAACATCAGTTACCTATCGACAGTGGCAAGAGATATCCATGACAATGACTGCTAAACTCTATAAATAAACGTCATGTTACTATGCTTTCTGAGGCAAAGACATCAACATGGGAGTATTATCTGGCCCTAGGGAGGCCACTGATCCTAAAAAACATTCTGTTATCATTACCTCAAATATTGCCATCAAATACGTGTTAATCCTTACTTTACAACTATCCATTCTGGAGAATAAAATACACATTTTACGTTAGTACTTTCCTCGGTGCCATTTAAATGATTCTGTGCTGTACTTGACACTGATGGATTAACGCATCGTGCTCTCCGGGAGAAGAGAAAACTCCTAGTTTTTGCCACAGAATGTGGGCAAAAGAGATTAACAAGTTACATACAACTTCCAAACAAGAGTGAATGGGTTAACTGACACAGTAGAAAGACTCAGAATAAACGACGCGTCTTTCACTTATGGAGGAACCATAAGAGATCTGCAAGACATAGAAGAAGATCAGAAAACTCTCAATGTATTATTCCTAATGAAAGGTGACTGATCTGACCACTTCGTTGTTCCTTTCTCTCTATTCTCACCTAATTTTGCTCCTATAGTTCAATTCAGATTACTGAAAGAATAGGGCAGAGCCCTAAAACACATACATCAACAATCTTATCATACCAAGTTGCCTCAGTTTCAGATAGCATCTCTTTAGACCAACACAGCACTGATGTGTAATCCAAAACTTAGGCTTGATGACCAAGATAATGGACAGTATTACTCCCAGAAAACTAGAGAATCAAATACAAAAAATATGACCAGTAGTTCTCGGTGACAAAATCCTTACATACTCAACTTCTATTGACTAAGAATTTAAAAAAAGTTTATAATACTAACTCTTCAAAATTGTGATATGTACCTTTAGTACCATAACTCGGGACAACTCTGTAGGAGAGTATGGTCTGCTTCCTATGGTTACCTCCACTTTTTGCTGTGTTTCACTGTTTTTTCGACTTTAGTATGGCTGTGGCCCTGCTAATCAGGAGCCCAGCCTAGCTGTTCTCTATCTAAATTGATACCATGTATTTTAGGTTCATACCAGATTGGTTACTGGGTCACCCTTATGAGCCCCTGTATATGGTACCTTAGGTACCCAGGGCATAGGGACCCCAGAGGCCTATCAGGGGCTGCAGCATGTATTGTGCCACCCCTGGCTAGCCTTCCAAACTGACACCACAGGTCTGCACTTGCAGCCTGGGTAAGGTGACCCTGTTGCGCCAGAGAAAGGGCAAACTGGAGAACATCAGACAAATGGGCTCTCAAAGGGTCTATAGATTTCTCCCCACACCAAGTGACAAATCTTGACCACCTATAAGAATAGATGGACTTAGTGGAGTCACGCCTTGCTGACAAGATGACATCCACCACATCAGGCGGGAGAGAAAAAGAACTCAGGTTGCCCCGTTCAATCTCCAGGCATGAAGGTGTAAGGTCTGGAGGTGGGGGTGTAGAACCTGCCCCTCCATCTGTGAGAGGAGATCTGCCCGGTGAGGGAGACGGAGCGGCGGGTGAGAGGAGAGGTGGAGAAGGTCTGAGTACCACACCCTTCTTGGCCAATCCAGGGCGATCAATATAACTTGGGCCCGGTCTTGGCGAATTTTCCTCAGAACCCGAGGAATCAAAGGTATGGGAGGAAACGCGTAAAGGAGTTGCGAGCTCCAACTCAATTGAAACGCGTCCCCCAAGGCTCCTTGCATCGGATACTGGAGACTGCAGAATGACAGGCAGTGAACGTTCTCGCGAGTGGCGAACAGGTCCACCCGAGGAGTCCCCCACGTCCGAAAGACATGACGAACCACCTCTGGGTGAAGCCTCCACTCGTGGTCGGCCGAGAACTGCCGACTGAGACTGTCCGCTGGCACGTTCTGAACTCCGGCCAGATGATTTGCCATCAGACAAATCTGGTGGTCCTGAACCCAGGACCAGAGACGCAGAGCCTCTCTTCAGAGACACTGCGACCCCACTCTTCCCTGCTTGTTGATATACCACATTGCGGTCGTATTGTCCGTCAGGACCTGAACTGACTGACCGCGAAGGGAAGGGAGGAAGGCCTTGAGCGCCAGACGTATTGCCCGTAATTCCAGAAGGTTGATATGAAGCAACCTTTCCTCTGGAGACCAAAGACCCTTGACCTCCAGGTCCCCCAGATGAGCACCCCACCCGAGAGTGGATGCATCCGTAACTACTGTGGCCACCGATGGAGGAAGTTGAAAAGGCTTTCCCTGCGACAGATTGCCTTCCACGCTCCACCAAGTCAGATCCGCTGCAGTTTCTCTGGAGATCCTCACAGACTCCCTGAGATCTCCGTTGTGCTGATACCACTGCCTCCGGAGGCACCACTGGAGTGCCCTCATATGCCAGCGTGCATGGTTGACCAATAGAATGCAAGAAGCCATCAGACCGAGCAGGCGAAGAACCTTCAGGACTGGAACGACCGCTCCATTGCAGAACAAAGGAATCATTTCCTGAATGTCGCGAATCCTTTGAGGTGGAGGGAATGCACGACAAACAGTAGTGTCCAGTACCGCACCTATGAACAGGTTGCGCTGGGAGGGCACCAGGTGAGATTTGGGTACATTTATCGAAAAACCCAACCTGTGCAACAACTGAGTTGTCTCTTGCAGATGATGGAGCACCTTCTCCGGCGACTCCATTTTGATCAACCAGTCGTCCAGATACGGGAACACATGTATCCCCGACCTCCTGAGATGTGCTGCCACCACCGCCATCACCTTGGTGAAGACTCGAGGCGCAGTAGTAAGACCAAACGGAAGGACCGCAAACTGGTAGTGTTGCGACCCAACAGTAAAACGGAGATACTTTCTGTGCGACTTCAAGATGGGAATATGAAAATACGCATCCTGCAAGTCGATCGACACCATCCAATCTTCTTCCAGCAGCGCTTGAAGAACCTGTGCAAGAGTGAGCATCTTGAACTTTTCCTGTTTCAGGTAAAGGTTCAAGATCCTGAGATCCAGAATTGGCCGAAGCCTGCCAACCTTTTTGGGGATCAGGAAATACCGGGAGTAGCATCCCTGACCCCTCTCCTGCTCTGGAACCACCTCTATCGCACCTTTTCGAAACAATGCCAGGACTTCTTCCTGCAGGAGAAGCAGGTAGTCCTCCGAACAATAACCCTGGCAAGGAGGATAATTTGGGGGAAATTCCCGAAAGGGAAGAGCATACCCATTCTCCACAAGATTGAGAACCCAAAGATCCGATGTTATTAATTCCCAATCTTGTAGAAAATGGGTAAGCCGGCCCCCCACTGGGCCTACATGATCCAGAATGGTGGATCTAGGGCTGCTTTGCTGCTGTGGCTGGGGGCTGGGATGGGGAAGAGGAGGAAGCATTACGGCCCGTGCTCGGGCCCTTTGTTTGCCTCTATAAGCTCTGTATAAAGTGTTTTGCTGCTGCTGTGGCTGCTGTTGGGTTGACTTATAATTTCGAAAAGAAGATCTGCAAAATCCTCTTGAACGTCTTACAAAAGTGCCCCTGGTCTGAAGGCCCAACGACTTTGCTGTTGCTCTGCTATCTTTAAAGCGTTTCAAAGCAGTGTCTGCCTTCTTCCCAAACAATCCAGACCCGTCAAAAGGAAGATCCATCAATGCAGCCTGGACATCAGTGGAAAACTCACTAGATTTAAGCCATGCGGCTCTCCTTGTCGCAACTGAAGAACCCATGATCCTCGCCACAGAATCAGCCGTGTCCAATCCACTTTGGATAACCTGCCTTGCTGCAGCTTGAGTATCAGAAATTACCTCCTGAAAGTCTTTCCTATCCTCCTCAGGTATTTTGGGCACCAATTGTTTCACAGTGTCCATAAGAGCGTGGATATAACGCCCCATCAAGCAGGTTGCATTTGTGGATTTTAAAGCCATACTGGCAGAGGAAAAGACCTTTTTAGCAGCCTGATCCTGCTTCCTCGACTCCTTTTCCGCTGGGACCTGCGGAAACGCACCCGTAGATCTTTTGCAACAGGCAGCCTGCACCACCAAACTCTCAGGCAGAGGATGAGATGTTAAAAATTCCGGGTCTTCAGGAGCTGCTCTCTACCTCCTAGCTACAGCTCTAGATACAGCAGGAGCTGAAACAGGATTTTTCCAAATTTCTAAAATTGGATCCTTTAAGGCATCATTAAAAGGTAGTAAAGGTTCAGTCACTGAAGAAGGAGAGTGAAGGACCTCTGTGAGCAGATTAGATTTAAATTCTGCAGATGGTAGAGTAATGTTCAATAAATTTGCGGCTTTCTTTATCACCACATGATAAGGTGTCACATCCTTTGAGGGTTCATTAGAAACCGAAACAAGGTCCCATTCAGGTGACAGTTCAAGGCCACTAGCTACAGACAGGTCCTCAAAAGGGTCCTCAGAATCCTGTAGATCGCCCTCCTCCAGATTTTCCCCTCTATATCTTTCCTCTTCCATTAATCTTTGGGCTTCACACCTAGATCTTAGCTTCACATTCGAAGCCATCGGATCCGCAATCGACTCCGATGGAGCCGGAGCCGGCGTCGAACTCGACGTCGGACGAGGAAGAGATCCACGACGTCGCTCAGGGTTCGGCATCAAAGTTGACGGAACCGGCGTCGATGGAATCGGAGTCATCGATCTCGGCGTCGGTGGCTTCGGAGTCGAAGGCCTCGCCGGAGTCGGATAATGCCAATGCGGCGCTGGAGCCGGCATAAAGGGCGCAGGTGCATAGGAATGAGGAACACCCAGACCATATGCCATCGGACCCATGGGACCAGTAGGAGCCCCAGAGGGATACATAGCCCTTGAATAGATTCCAAACATCGCATTCAGGAAATGCGTAGGGTCCTGACCTGGAGCCGGGAAGGCTGGGTATGAACCCCCAGGTTGCTCTTGAGGGCGTGGAGTCGAAACGACGTCGACTTCTTCTTCGGGCTGGTGCACCGGAGTCGTACGACCTTCGGGCATCTGAGCTCCACCCTCACCAACCTCCTCCTCCTCACCTTCATCCTCCCGACCTGAAGGATGGGATGGGTCCGGAGATGGAACAGTCTTCTGCTTCGGTGAACTCGTGAGTTCGCATGCAACTCCTCAACCTCGACATCGTGATCCTCCGAAGCCGAAGAAACTACCTTCTCGACCAGTTTCACTTGTGACTTCGGCTTGGAACCCAACTCCTTCCTCGATCGATGTCGGGATTCATGGGTTCTCTTTTTATGCTTCTTTCTAGAAGATCTTGAAGCATGGGCCGAGGACGAATCCGACCGCGACCTCGATCGAGATCTTGACTTCGATCGTCGAGTTCGCGATCTTGACTTCTTCTTTTCTTTTCTTTTCCTTCTTTAAACTTGGCAACTAGAAGTTTTGCTTCTCTCTCCCGGAGGGCCATTGGTGTCATCTTCTTGCTTGACTGGCAGTCCTCGACGTCGTGGTCGGAGCGCAGACACCACAAACAGCATTCATGCGGATCTGTAATGGACATTATTTTGTTACATTCTCCGCAAGCTTTAAATCCGGTCTTCTTCGAGGTCATGTTGAAAATGAGAAGATAAAGAGACTAGAAATTTAGCAAGTAACAAAGTTACAGTAAAGGCTACAGACGATCCCAGAAAACCGTTAGCGTCGACGACGCGGAAAAAAGGGAACTGATGTCATCACGCCGGCGTGGGCCTATTGTTGCTGACGCAGGGGGATATTCACAAGGTGAGGAATCCACACGGCAGATGTATCTATCAGAAATGTACATACTGGTAAACCCGGTTAAAGTTAAACAGAGCCCCAGCATCACAAAATGGATGCTGCTGCTACAGACACGAGTCTGCCCTCCTGCTGCTGGATGAAACTCCGGCCGGGGAGGCCTGGACAATAGGTTTCCTGTCCAGGGAGGTGCTATTGTATTGGGGCAGGGTGGGTTGCATTCAATGAATGCTTTTCAGACACTGCCTTGGGCACACAATGGTGCTCCATGCATTTCCCAGTTCAAACCGGTTGCTGGGGCACTCATCCCCAGCTCTGGCGCTAAACTGGACAAAGGGGAAGGGGTGTAGCCACCCCCTCCCCAGGTCCACCCATAGGAGGGACCTTAGAGTTAGTCCCACCTCTAAACTTACTTAGAACCCCAGTCCCTAGGACTTTAGATTACCCTGGACGAAACTCTGCAACATATATCTTGGACCTTCGACATTTCACATCGACTGGATGACGGAAGAAATCTCCCTTGTGGTCAAGGAGTGACCACCCTGTCCAAACGGGCACCAACTGCATCTTTGCCGGTCTGCATTTTCGAGGCTCCCGCCGGATCACGAAGACTCTGCGACACAGGACACGGACTTCCAGACCTCTCTGAAGCTGACCCACGCTCCCAGCAAAGCTGAGACCCGTAGCTGACACAAGAGTTGTGGGACCGGAACTCCTTGTTATCCTGCATTTTTTGCAACTGCACCAACTTCCCAAGGTATCCCAAAGTTTTGCATTGGGGTATTTGAAGCCCCTGCCCCGAGCTCCTTTTACAATGAAGTACAGAGGCTAGCACTCCATGAGTGACCCGTGAGTCCCCTTTCTTCACCGCAGCTCGATGCGCCTTCGCGGTTCCTAGTCCGTTGGCTAGTGAGCCCCCATTGAGGCCAATCCTTTGTTTCTTGAGCTTTCCTGGTTGCTCCAGACGTGCTCTCTTTCCTCTCCGAAGGAGGAGTTCCTCAGACCTTGCTGGTCTGCACCGAAGCCAATATTATCATCTTGCATGGGTTGCTGTTGCCAAGGCTTGTTGGGTCCAATCCGGATTCCGACACCACAGTCAGCTAGATCCTTTGTGGGACAGCTCAAATCCAGCTCCTGGTCGTCGTCGATGCCTCCTGGTCCTCGTGGCTGAAGAGTCAAGCTTCACCTCATTCACCTGAAATCACCCAACATCGGCTGGCATCTTCTCCTCGCCATCCTGGTCACTGGCTAGTGACCCAGCCCTCTGCTTTTAGGTTCTACACATCTCCGATCCACCCGGACACTTTTCCTCTGGTCGCCTGCAGCATTTCTTTGCAGCTCTCCATAGGAATCGACGACGAAACCAGACACCGAAAGACACCTATGCACCCGTCTTCCCTGGGTGAGGTAACACGAGTACTCCGGTGCTCCCGTGGGTCTTGACTTTCAAAGTGTCCTAGTCTAAAAGGGTTCCATCGTAGTTACCCTCTAAATACCCTTAATCTTTAAAATTGTAACTTGTTCGTTCTCCATAGAAAGTCAATGGTGCTCCGCGGCTGTGTTTAGACACTGCACGCGTCCCCCGTGGGCCTCCTGCATCCTAACCTTGGGTGGTTCCTGGTAGCCCCCCTCCACCCCCCCCACCTTCCCCCCGCGGTTCTACAGGCCCTAGGCCTGCTTTCTAACTCTCACGTGGTTCTTATACCACTATTTTAGTATATGGTTTGTGAGGCCCCTAGGGCATAACGTATACTGTGCAACTTATTGTATGCTAATTAAGTTCCTTGTATTGTACTTTTACCTCTGACCTCATAAAGAGTCCACAGAGATTGTGTTTAGAATAAATACATATATATATGATATATACCTTGTGTGGTGTGCTTTCATTTGATCATTCAAGAGATTATAATTGGTAAAACAACTAGCTTAACTCGCCTCCAAGTCTTAGCCTGAAGGCTGCTCTCCACAGCTACCACTAGGATAGCTTTCTATAAAGGTTGACTTTAAACCTACCATCATAAGGGTCGATTGGACTGGTGCAAGGTGCCCACTAGAATAGTGGACATCATATGCCAGGCCTACTTCTCACAAGCTCAATACACTTTAAAGTTAAATGTGACTAATTTTCCATCTCTTTTGATGAAAAGGTCAAAAACATCAAACTCTCCCTCACCAATACCCAGACAACTCCTGATCGGTCTAATTTCCAACAATTATCAGATAAAACATGACATTCCTTCTCAACCGACTTGCCCATGGAGGTTTTTAACACTATTGTCTAAACCAATCCATCCCGCCATCTCCTAGATCAACCCCATATCTTATTCATAAGGAAATTAGCTGGAATACAACCCCTTGTAGACGCTGGTTATTGACACATCTCTGTCACAGGGGCAAGTCCTGGACTGTCTTTTTAGTGGCCAAGTATCTCCCTTGCTAAATGAGAAATCAGAAGCGGGCCTAGAAGATCAGGAATAATTACAATCCTGCGTTTCCTCCCAGTCGTTCATGGTGAAAGTGTTATAAAGCCCAACTGAAACACTTCCTTGAGGTAAAAAAAACACTAGATTCCCAATCTGGGTTCAGGGTGGGATGGAGCACAAAAGCAGCTATTCTCAACATAGTGGATGATGCTCTACCAATGTTTGAGGAAGGAAACTTGTCTTCTTATCCTACTTGACTTCTTTGCAGCATTTAGCATGATTAAACACACAACTATACCGAGCACCTTAATTAAAAGAATGGGAATAATGGATGCCCAGGACTACTCTTGTGAGAAATTGGGTTGTTGATGAGTCAAGCAACAGCCAAAATCCCTGTCAGGGTGAACCACCAAAGTCACTAAATTCACCTGTGCTTTACCCGCTGGTTGCTTGGCACAAAAGTAATCAGGCTTAACTTAGAGGCAATATGTTAAGTACTTCTGCATCATACAAACAAGTTTGAGGTTACAAAATAGCACCTAAAAGATCAAAGCACCAACCATGGACATCTAATCGCGTAAGACCGGGTCAAAGTCAAGCGGGTCAGACACAAGAAGTTAATTGGGTCTGGTGGGTGCTTACCAAAGGACTTAGAAGACGAAGCTGCAAGTTGAAATGAAATGAAAAGACAATTTGTAAAGCGCAGTGGCTACTGTAAGGCGTCCCAGCGCTGCAAGAGGTCATACTTGAAACAGAGCCGCTGAAAGCTACTCTGGTTTGTTAAAGAGCAGGGTTTTAGGAGTTTTCGGGAGGCGAGTAGTTTGGGCTCTGATCTGAGTGTGAGACGAAGGGCATTCCAGAGCCTAGCGAGATTGTGAGAGAATGAGCGGCCTCCCCATCTGGCTCTCTTGAATCTGGGTATTATGGCGAGGTATGAGGATCCTGATCTGAGTTGTCTGTTGGGATGGTAGGCGGTTATCAGGGGGCGATTAATGATGGGTCCTGTTCCCCAGTAAGAACGATGTGCAATGCACAGAGCCTTGAATTCTATCCTTGCCCTTACTGGGAGCCAGTGAAGATCTTTTAGTCTGGATTTAACCGAAACTCGCCGGGGGATTTGGAGAAGGGTTCTGGCGGCACAGTTCTGGATTATCTGTAGCTTATTTAGGGTGGACTGGGGGGCCCCGAGGTATAGGGCATTCCCACAGTCCAAACGGGACAGAATGAGACCTTGTACCATTATCCATCTGGCATGAAAGGTTAGGAGCGTGAGGATTTTGCGCAGGAGTCTTAGAAGGCCAAAACAGGTGGCAGATAGTTTGGCCGCCTGGTGGTTAAAGGTGAGTGACTTGTCTAACCATATGCCGAGGCTTTTGATCAAATCTTTGGGTGGAGGGGGAGGACCCAGACAGGGGGGTCAGAGTGCATCTATGGTCTTATCAATGGTGTTCCCAAGGAGCATAAGCTCAGTTTTGTCCCAGTTTAATTTGAGGCAGGAGGATGTCATCCATTCGGTGACTGCTTCCAGACATTTTTTCACGCCATGGTGTGAGTTAAGGGGGGGATCTAGAGCCACCACTAGCTGGGTATCGTCCGCCTAGGTGACGATTTTTACTCCGAAGGGGTGGACGATCTCAGCCAGTGGGCTCATGTAAACATTAAAAAGGGTGGGGCTTAGAGAGGAGCCCTATGGTACCCCACAGTTCAAAGGTTTGCTGGGGGGGGGGGGGTGCATTCCCTCTCAAATACCTGGAAGGAACGATCAGAGAGAAAGGACCTGAGTCAGGTAATTGCCATTCCTGAGATTCATATCCCGCTGAGTCGGTGCAGTAAGATGTTATGGTTTACAGTGTCGAAGGCGGCACTTAGGTCAAGGAGAATGATGGCTGTCGAGCCTCCATTGTCCAGGATCCTTCTGGCCTCCTCCGTCACTGCGACCAGGGCGGTTTCAGTCCCATCGAGGGGGCGGAATCCCGTCTGGGACGGGTCCAGACTTGTGTTTGACTCCAGAAAGTTTGTCAGTACGGCGTTGACATGTTTTTCTAGGAGTTTGCTAAGCCAGGGCAGTAGGGAGATGGGTCGGTAGTTAGAGGGGTTATTCTGATCTAAGTTTGATTTTTTTTAAAGAGCTTTGACCATGGCTTGCTTCCAGGGGGGTGGGACAGTACCAGTGTAGAGGGAGGTGTTGAGTAGATCCAGAATGGTGGGTGAGATTTGATGGATGACTGGGAGATGGATACGCGGGGTCTTTTGGTGAGCCAGACTTAATCTGATGCATGATTAACTCTAAGTTGGTGGGATCTAGAGGAGGAAAGTGCTCAAGTGTGACTGGGGGAGGGGGGGCGGGGTCTGGGGAATTTCCGGTCAAAGGGAAATGGTGGGAGAAAGAGGTGTTGATTGTTTCGATTTTGCGGAGAAAAAACTCTGCTAGGTTGTCGCAGTGGGCATCGACATCCAGGAATCTATCACTAACTAATGTCTCTTACAGATATATTGTTACACAAGTAGTAACTTGTGCATCTGAAAAGAGACACGTTAGTGATAGATTCCTTACCTTAGAATAGATACCCCAGATTACCAACCACGGTGGATGGTCTGCGAACAAGATTACACCAGAAAGTCATGGAGAACAGAACGGCCAAAGAAGCCATCTCTCCGGACTTGACTGTCAAGGCAGTAATGCTTGGTAAACGTGTGCAGCGAAGCACACGTAGCTGCCTGACAAATGTCCTGCAATGGAATGCCGCGTCCCAAGGCAGTAGTAGCCGCCGTTGCCCTGGTAGAATGGGCACACAGCCCACAGGAGGTTCCTTCTTGGCCAACGAGTAACATGCTTTAATGCACAGAACGACCCACCGAGAAATGGTCCGTTTGTGCACGCCCCAACCTTTTTTGGCGCCCACGTAGCCAACAAAGAGTTGGTCATCCACCCGGAACTGTTGTGTGCGCTTCAGATAGAACGAGAGCACACAAGAGCACGTTTTGGGTCCAGGCGGTGGAGCATCTCTTCCTCTTTTGAAGGATGCGGAGGCGGAAAGAAGGTGGGCAACGTGATGGTCTGCCCGATGTGGAAGGGCGAAACAACCTATGGCAAGAAAGAGGGACGGGTCCTTAAAACCACCTTGTCTGGATGCACAGAAAGGAAAGGAGGTTTAGAAGAAAGAGCCGGGAGCTCACTCACTCACTCACTCTTCTGGCAGAGGTGATAGCTACCAGGAAAGCCGTCTTTAGAGTGAGAAGACGTAAAGGACAGTTAAAAAGAGAAGGCTGATCTGGAAGCCGCAGAAAGGCGGAGAGGGCCGAAAGATAACCTTTGACAGCGCCCATAGCAGAGCCCTGCTGAGCCAAGGATAGAAGGAACAGAAGGACCTCAGAAAGAGGGGCAGAGAGGATATCCACAGCCTGTGCTGTGCACCATGCCACAAATTTGTTCCACCTGCGGGCGTATACCATTTTAGTGGAGGGATGCCTGGCTGCCAGAATGACATCACAGACTTCGGTAGGAAGATCGAAAGTTGTCAACCGTCGCCGCTCAATCTCCACGCATGGAGGTGGAGGCTGGACAGGTTCGGGTGGAGGACTGTCCCCTGCTGCTGTGACAGCAGATCCTCCCGAAGAGGCAGTCGGATCGGGGGATCGATCGCCACGCTGAGTAGCTCGGGATACCAGTATGTTCGTGCCCGATCCAGATCCACCAAGACGATCTGGGCCTGGTCGCTCCAAATCTTCTTCAGCACTCGAGGCAGAAGTGTTATAGGCGGAAAGGCGTACAACAGACCGCAACTCCACTCGCAACGAAAAGCATCGCCAAGCAAGTGCCGCCTTGGAAATTCCAAAACGCAGAACTGAAGACATTGCGCGTTCGCTTCGGTGGCGAAAAGATCTAACCAAGGCTCCCCCCACTGCTGAAAGAGACCTTGCGCCACTTCCGAGTTCAGACGATATTCGTGATCCATCAAGCACCGGCGGCTGAGTTTGTCCGAGAACCTGCCAGGTGTTGAACCACCAAGGCAATGCCTTGATGTTCCAGCCATGTCCAGAGGCGCAGAGCCTCCTGACATAGGGTCCACAACCCCACCCTGCCCTGTTTGTTGCAATACAACATGGCGATGGTGTTCTCCGTGAACACCTGCACTACACTTCCCCGGACATAGGGAAGGAAGGCCTTCAGTGCAAGTCGGATCGCCCAAAGCTCCAAAAGGTTGATATGGAGCCGGGACTCCTCCGGAGACCAGAGGCCTCTGATGTCCGCCTCTCCCAAGTGGTTTCCCTAACCCAGGAGGGACGTATCCGTCACCACTGTGTGCTCCTGTTGGGGAAGGGAGAGGGATCTGCCCTTGACCCAATCGCGATTCGTGAGCCATCACTGCAATTGTCGTTCAGCGCCCTCCGAGATCTGGACATGATCGGACAGGTTGCCCTGATGCTGTGCCCACTGGAACTTCAGGTCCCACTGCACAGCCTGTGTGATGTATTCCTATAGGTTCTGTATCGATCCCCCTATTCCTGACCCTGTTCTGGTTAACGAGTTAACTAGCAGCCATCCCATGATGCAGAAACCGTTATCTGATTAAGCCACACTACGGCACAGGAACGTGTTATCTGATTAGGTCATAACGCTTGCCATCTAATTAGACAAGCGATATTCCTCCAGCCCCTGATAAGGCATACGGAGTTCTCAAAACAAATCAAACCTATGACAACCTGGGAAAAACCCTGCGGCCATTGTTTTGATTTCATCGAGAACTTCAGCAAAAGAATGTGCTAACGACCAAGTCGTAGGACATCCTTATTGACGTATCTATGTCCATCCTTACATCAATCTCGGCACCTTACAGGTATAAATATTACCGGTATTGCCTTAAGCAAACACACGCGGTGGTGACGAGATCGGAGCAGCCAGACTTGCCGAAGCCCAGAGCAGAGCAGACCCCGCTGGCGCAGCCCCGCCTTCCTGACGCGCTGAGAACGAGACGCTGCTTTCTCCTGCCGAGAAATCCAGCTCCGGCGCTTCCGGGTAGCCCTCGCAGGCAGCCTGGAATATCGAGACCAGAGACGAGAGATAACATCCCTCATTCATCCTAGATTCCAGGTACAGAACTGAATAACCCCTCGCAGAGAATTCTTGAGTCAGTCACTTGGCAAAACAAACTTAACTTAAACTGCTACTTTCTATTCCCGCCCACGTATTAGGCTTAGGTCAGGTACACCGGGGTAGGCTTGGTTAGAAGCACCAGTTGAGGACGATTAGTCAAATGTTTGAATGTATGTATCTATTTTATCCATTTTAAACTACCTTATGGCTTAGAAACCATATAAATGTTTTTACAGTATTATTTTATACTTCTGCTTTTATTGTATGCACTTTACTTAACCATAAGTATTGCAATAATATCGATCCATTTCTCTTGTATGAGAAAAGAGACTGATCAATAAATAACATCTTTTATTGAACACGCCCGTCTCTTCCTTTTCTCTACAATCTGGTGAGACTAAGAATGCACGTACTGACTGAGTAAAATAAGTTGTCTTTTGTTTTCACACGACTCTAGAGATACACTCTTGATTAGGGGAGAGCAAAGTTGTCATGTTCTATGGTTGTCAGAAACTAAATCCCTTCTTGTCTATCCAGGGAGGTTCAACTCCTCCTTGCCTATTCGAGAAAGTTTCTAGTGAACTCTGAGCTAGCTGGCAAACCCAAAACTTTAAGTCTAATATCGACAATAGAAGACCTAGTTAACGTCTGGTCTAGGCCTATACTATTGAAGGTATTATTCCAATGCGCAGAGCCTATTGGGATAATAGGAACTACACTACATGGCGCCCAAACGTTTGGAAAGGCGATAAAACTAACGCAAGACATTAGAGTAACTCAGTTGTGCTTTTTCACTCAGACCCCTTTTTTCCCATAATACTCCAAAGACGTCTGGAGTGGGTGAAAGGTCATATCCGCCAAACCTCGCAGGAAGAAACTCCTATGTATGGTTCTTGGTTTAGTCAACGTTGAAGGATACACTGTTCCAAAATATTGTGCATCTAATCTTTGTTTCCAAAGAAACCTGATCTGCAAACAAACAAAATAACCTTCCTGACAGTAGAATGTCAGACACTGAAGAAGAAACAGAGATAGCTAGAGTAGCAGCTGAACTCGTAACAGTTGATAATACTATGCAAGAAGCAGACCCGAATTTAATACTCATCGGGGTCAACATAAGGAAATCTATAACTTTGAAACTTATAGAAAATGGACTGACACCTAGAGGTGGCACAGTCATATTCGTAATAGAGGCACACGAATATCGGCAGACAGAGGTATTCTATTCATGGATACATTTTCCAGCAGCAAACGCTGTAACAAAGGTCTTCCACCATTACAAAACAGAGGAACCTCCTGAAGAGTACACTCCTTTCGAGGAGGTGGAAGTACCACTTAAATTTCAAGAGCACCTGCTCTTGTTTAATGGCGCCCTAAAACACAACAATCACATCACCAGGCTCGGTCCATTAGGTAGACCAGGAGCAACGTGGCCGGTCCTAGCCGGATACACACCACATCCAGACATCGAAAGAATGTCTGCAGCGGATCTTCTAATACATCTAAAACAATTAATAAAAGTACATAGACAATTAGTCCAATATGTAATGCGGACTTCAACAATCCAACCAGCAATTAAAATTCCACAGATGACCCCTCATCAGGGGAACACAAATAAAATTACACCACAGAACATACAGTCCTGCCTAGGTAAAGTACCAGCTAAAAGGGAACAGATACCATTCTGGTTAGCACAAAAAATCACCCAAATAGAGGCGGTGTTTCCAGACACCACCCCTGTGGATAAACACAGGATTCTGACTATCTGTCTTCCAATGGGAATCGCACCACACGTGGAGGACTGTGACACTTGGGGTACAGTCTTTGCTTCCATTTACACAAAAACACATGGAGTTCCATCCATGTCAGTAATACCAGATGTGCTAAAACAAATTCAAGACGAATACGGTCCAGAACCCGCTTTAACTCTTGGTATGAAATTACTGAAAGACTTCAAGCAGGTCTCGGCTATATTACTAGCCAACATAAAAGGAGAAGCAGCGAATGTGGCGATCCGCCAGAGGTTAAAAGAGACAGATATAGCAGACCAACCAGCTGAAATTGCCAGAATTATAGAAAAATCCTATGAAGAACTAGGTAGAGATAGTTTGGGTGGAATACCAGTGAAGCCCCAACTAATTGAAAGTCCTGAAAAAATATTTATTAAAAATAACCTAAACAGTCAAAAGAAGAACTGGGATGGAAACAAACAATCCAATCCAAAAGAAAAGAGATTCCAGTCCAGAGTAAGGTCTCCTCGGCGGAGAGAAAGATCTCCGGACCAAGGACCCAAGTCTCCCCAAAGTGAGCCCTCTGTGAAAAAATACAACCTTAGAAATAGGGATAATATAAAGAAACCGGATAGATATCAAGATTTTGATACACGTCCCTCTCAATCTTTTCAGACTTCCTCGCAGAAATCGGAAAGAAGAGGACGATCGGAACCCAGGGAAGGGCACGTCAAGTCCAAAGACAAGGAACCTGCTCATCCAAATAAGAATTTACAATTTCCAAAAAAGAAGGTAGCCAGTATTAAAGTAGTTAACAAATGCCGAGAATACTGAGGACACAACTGAAAAACGGAGAATGGGCTCAGACAATGCTAGACAGCGCAGCAGAAGTGAGCATAGCTCGCAAAGTCCTTATGAATCATCTGGAGACAGTGGACACGAATGAATATCTTCAAGTGGAAACTGCAGACACCAGAGTTAGCAAACCTCACAAAATATATGAAATAACTTTACGTATAGAAGGGGATAGATAAGACTAGAAAAATAAGGGGACTATTTTGGGATAATCTCTCCAAGGGCTATGACATCCTTCTAGCTGAAAAAGACTGGCCACCAGAGTTTGTCAGGGACTGCCCTCATGGCGAAGAAATAATTATGCCTGCCTTCTCAAATCATATCCCAATTCATAAAAAATATACACTTGCAAGAAAGTGGGCAGTAGCTCAAGCTCCTGCTTTATATAAAAATCACGTAGGATGGGATGAGGACTCTCCTCCTCACAAAATCCAGTTAAAATCACAACCTACTGCACAAAGACAGTACCCAATTAAGCAAGAAGCTAAAAAACAGGTAAAAGAAATCCTAGATCAACTAGAATACCAGGGGGTGATTGAAACTTGCACCTCACAAATGAACAACCCTTTGTTTCCTGTCTCCAAACCAGACAATTCATATCGTCTAGTTTTGGATTACAGACACCTTAACTCATGTTGCAAAACTTTTGCAGTACAAAACTCGCATAGTGCAGCACTAATGAATAACATGGTGCGCAAAAAATACAAAACAACATTAGACATCTCTAATGGATTCTTCTGTCAAAATATAGCACCAGAGAGCAGATATTTGTCCGCGTTCTCAATAAATGGCGCTCAAAAACAATTCTGTCGGTTACCCCAAGGGTTCAAGAACAGCCCAGGATTATTCTCAGCGAGAGTAACAGAATTATTACAAACATATGACGAAGAGGCATTATCTTATGTCGACGACATATACCTAACAGATGATGACTTGGATACTCACTTGAAGAGAGTGAACACCATAATACTTGGGTTCGCAGCAGAGGGTTACAAATTCAACTTTAAAAAATCTAGAATTGCCCATCTAACAGTCCTGTTCTTAGGATATGAATTATCAAGTGAAGGCAAAAGCCTGGCTGACAATTTTCTCGAGAAATGTGCCGTACTCCAAGCACCTAGAACACTAAAAAACCTACAGTCAATTCTAGGCTTCCTAAATTTCGGTAGAACATACATTGCAAATTACGCAGAAAGGGTCAAGCCCCTTTATGATCTAATAAAACCAGATTTTAAAAGAACCAATTGGACTCAAACACACACAGAAATTTTGAGATCCTTACAAACAGACATGTTAATTAAAACAAAATTAGAAACACGTGATAACACACGCAATCTTGTGATTCGAGTCATCCCAGGAAGATGCGGATTCACATACCTGACCTCTAACGAGGGAGAAAAGGTACCAATTGCATTCAAATCACACTTGTACACAGAAGCTGAAAAGAAATTCAGCATTAAAGAAAACATTGTTCATGCAGTTCAAACCGCAATAGCTAGAGAAAAAGACATAGCTGACGGTAGACATATCACAGTCAGAACAGCAGAATCAGCCTTTGAGGCATTAACAACACCGTGTAATTTACCAACAACAGCATTGAATCCGGAATGGATACAATGGGTGAACTCAATTACAACGGACAAAGTAAAATACTACTTTGATCCAGAATTAAAAGAATTGAAAAATCTAGAATATGAAAGAACATTCCCTCTGCCAATCGACATTCTGCCCTTACGACAATACGCCTGTGTAATCTATACAGACGGACATGCTCAACCCTCCGTTTGGGGAGAACAAGCATACAACCCCACATGTGAGATTACAAAAGAAGTGTGGCGCGGAGGTAAACTAAGACCTCTATTGACAAAAACACACTCAGTAGAAACTAATTCAGAACAACAGACTGAAATAATAGCATTGAAAATGGCGCTAGATAATGCGGATCGCGAATTCCCGACACTTATAGTGTCCGATTCATATTACTGCGTCAAATCATATAACAACGATTTGCAGAAATGGATTCAAAACGGTTACAAAGATGACACAGGTGCAACAATAAAGCAAAAACTGCTTTGGGAACAAATAGTTCTGTTACAGAAAGAACTACCAAAGACTCACGTGACACACTCACTGAGTCATCAGCGTGATGGCGTTCACGTTGCAGGGAATTCATTGGCTAAGACAGCCACAGCGGTAGCAACTAAATCGGCTTAAGTAGCTAGAAAAAAGCGTACAATGAAATACATTGACGGTGAAACAGTGCTGGCGGTAAAAACGTCATCAAAAGGCGACTGCTCAGCGCTACCGATCAACTATCCACTCAATTATACATACATAATCGATGCAAACTCCGTCCCTTTTGCTCGAATCCCTGGAGTGGGGGATAGAGTAATTCCAAACATGGACAGGAGAACTTTGTTAATTGCAGACGCACATATGGGCGAGGGTCTCAGACACCTCAAACTAAAAGATTCTCTGGAAGAACTACAATCAGTGTACTGGTGGCCAGGCATGAGCCTGCAGCATCACATTTTTGTAAAAAAATGCCCGGACTGCAACAGAGATCGCAGTGGCGAGAGAAACGGTATACTACCGTGGCGTTTCACTCCAGAAAGGATCAGCAGTAAAAAGCAAAGCGTCCGATTAACATATACAGGCTAGTTTCCACTTATAATGTAGATCCCCAGCACTCGGCTGACGTCTGGACTGTTATACAAAGATTTGCGAGTCTAAATGGCATATACGCTAGGAGCATGCTACGTTTGACCAATGTTTTCACTTTAGCCCTCAAGCTTGTGGGGAAGCACGGCCAAATGAGCATAGCGATGCGGGATTCTTCTCACTTCCTTCCTGAGGGATACGGGATGGTGTAAAGAAAAAACCAAGGCATAAAGCTATCTATAACAGAAAGGATATTAGGTTTGGGAGCTGGGTGGGTCAAACATCTAATAAGTGTTCAACGTAGTCTAAATAACTTGCCAAGAAATTCTCTGAAGGGATTCAGTCCGTACGAATTATTGTTTGGAACTAGGATGTTAGTCTTAGATCTTGACAGTCAGACTTCAGTGGTAAAGGAAAAAAGCTTTGATATCAAAGATCGTTTGGCTATTTTGCAGGACTTAAACAAAACAAGAAAAGACCTGAGCAACATAAAGTTGAAACAGCAGCCAACAACCACTGAAGAACCACCACCTGTCCCAGCAAGACCTGTCTGGATTCCAAAAGTCGGGGATCTAGTCAGAGAAAAGATCGCGGTAAAGAAGGAATTTGGGCCTTCTTACAGAAAAGCAGTTCCTGTCTTGTCTATCAACGGGACAAGATCAGTTGTACTACCGCCGCTTGCTGGTAAAAAGGAGAACCGAGTTGTATCCATCGACCTGGTAAAACCACAATCATGTGGCCGATAACAAACAGTAGGCCAAGTGGACTCCCGATAAGTAGTAGAACACCAAGGTTTGCTACCAATACAGAGGTCCTAACTAAGAGGCTAATCACATTCGAAACGCCTACAGAAGAACAACAAGGACTGTGCAACAATGCAATGGAACTTAAACCTCTGAAAACCCAAATAAAAACATTTAGTAGAGACACACCAACCTACAATGAAGTAACAAACGAATATGCAAGAAACAGTAATCCTGAAGCAATTAGAACAATTGACAGAACTGCATCCGGCTACTTCATTAACTTCGATGATTCCTCTGAAGACCTAAGTGAATCAAAAACACAGCCATCGACAAAAACCTTTAAAGATAAAGCTAAAGAACTTTTGAAACAACTGAAAGAAACATATCTGATTTCTCCATGGATTGAATTTTGGGTGGGCTTTGGTGCATTTATCCTCATACTTTGGCTCATCATGGTACTAACTTTGGGACGCTTCATTGAGGGAAAATATGCTAAAATGGACACAGCAAGTCAGAAAATCAACTTGATCCTCAAGCCACACACATCTTCACACGTCGAGAAAAGAGAACTTTCTTCAGTCAACTTCACAGCCAATCCTATACCAGGTGGGGTAGCATGGGACAATACGGACTACGAAATTTATGGTCCGGTTGAGATCCTGAAATATCCACACCAAATTAAGATCTCGTTGAGTGACTTTGTAAAAACAAGCTCATTTGCTGATGATTGGGATTTTGAAAGTATAAATAATATGATGTCTGACTTAGTGATGTCTGCTAAATTTACCAAACATGATTATTTGCAGGGTTCGACTAATTATGATAGTATGTACTGTTACAACCACTATGGTAACCATTTTCTACATAAATCTGCACAACCTAGAAATGTTTTAAATTATAATCAATGGGAACATTGTGCAACCCCTCCAAAAGGAAGCTCAAGAACCTTTTACGACAAATATTCATACTTTTCAGGATTCAACACAAGTAATGCTGAAACATTTTATTTCAAATTGTCAAATAAGAAAGGGACAAAGACCATGCTAACAAACACGAAATTGATATATTCAGACTCGATTTTTGAACAAATGAATACTTTTGGGTTTGATTATTGGGACAAAAATGTTGAAGTAAAAAGTGTTTGGGGTACAAAAGAATGGCAAGTACAAAGTATAGAATCATTGTTTAGAGCCTGCATGATCCCAGAACAAATTATATTTTTGAATGACACTGTTCAACAAACCACCTGTCTTGGCTTAGCCAAAATCAAAGACTTAAATAAACCGTCTATTCCAAAGCCAACAATGGACAGCAATAGCTCTACAGATGAAGAGATAGACGTAAACTATATATTAAACCAAAACAGAACACATCCTGATTGGAAACAGTGGTTGATCTGGCCCACAGATACTAATAACTGTCAAGACAGATTCCTGAACAAAACACAGGGGTTCAAATTGACCAGGCCAGACCCTAGATATTCCCAAAGACAACACCCAGGGATAATAACCACCTACAGTGTGGGCAAATTATGCCTTCAATGGCTACAAACTTCCACACTGACAGAAATTAAGCAACACCTAACTTTACTTACTGATGGTGCTGACTTGTGTGATTTCATTATGGGACCACGCAAACAGCGTCAAAAACGCTTCATAGCAGCCTCTATATATGCAGCTTACAACGAGGCCTGGAAGGTAACTCAAATTGAAACAGCAGAAAGTATACGGGAAATTGACCGTATTAATTTGGAAAAATCACTTTCTGTAGTGGACAATGGGTTAATGACTCTGTCCGCCAGAATTTTTTCTTTGGACAGCATTGTGTCTTCAGCAATCGACATAATATCGCAAGACTTACTGCTGTTACAACACGGTCAGTCTCAATTGCGTTCTATTGTACAGCTTGGCTGGACGTTACAAAACCTGCGTTCAGGCTATGTGCCTTGGCGTTTAATCAACACAACGTCACTATTCACTATCTTTAACCTTACTGATAAACAGATCAGTATGGCACAAAAGGGTGCTGATTATACAATCCTGAGCATTGAGAAACTCGAGAGATTACCAGTGACAATGTCAGAACGACCTGTCAGTGAATGGATAATACATGGGATAATTAATATTCCAATATCAACCTTCAGGTTTCAATACTGCCAAAAATATATACAGGCTGGCATGTACGAAAAATTGGGAAAAGGGTACATTAAAACAACATGGAACTTGCCCTATTCACATGCATGTGTCAGTAATAAAGGACAGAAAGTGTTTCTTAGTGGCAATAATTGTGCGATGTCACTAAGCGGTACACTTCTGTGTAATGGAATTAGTTTGCATGGAGCCTGTGAAGGGAACTCAAATAACCTTTCATGTCACCAGCTAGGCACACCTGCTACAGAGATAGAACCATTCTTTCAAAGACTCTATAATGGGAGTTACATTCTAATTGTGGACCGCAGATGCTGTAGTCTTATGCCCGGGACTCCTTATCTCGTAACTACGACTGCGAAGGTCAAGTGCTGTGGACGCTTATTGTTCCCCAGCTCCTTTCCAGACAGGGAGGCAAGGGCATGGCCCAACTTGAAAATTACTTCTATTTGAATAGACACTTTAAGCAGAATGAAAACAGTGCTTCTTCAGACGCCAACCAGGCTCACGTCATCAAAAGAAACGTATGATCTCCTAGTCGCAAGGACGACTGCAGAGATTCACTCATTGTTATCAACTAATTCCCCCATACATTTCGCAGAAATCCTGAATGAAATCTTAAATATTTCTGATACCAGTGGAGTCTCAAAAGTATTTAAGACAGTATTTTCGATGGCATTAACACCATTCAAAGCCATACTGGGTATTTTTCCAGATTTCGTCCATTCGATTTTTGGCGGACTTCCCCTCATTTTAGGACTAATTGCAGGAATCCTATTCTTGGTCCTTATATTTCGTTATGGCAAACCGTGTCACAGACAAAACACCTGCGACAAGGGAAGAAACAATCCGAGCCATTGGATACCGGGACCGGATATCAAAAATCCTGGGACTATCCCGGCTTAGAGACCTGAACATGACTTGGTTTCTTTCATTTCGACCAATGTGGCATCGATGTGTTTTACCTGTATTAAGGTGCCTGCTGTGCGGAGAAGAATGCGTGTTGGACACCTGTCTGACGCTACAATCGGATGCGCCAATGGATGCAGAAACATTGTTGAGTCCGATAAAGGCTCATGCTTTGTGCTGCCCTCAACGGCTGCCAATCCTGATGACGGCATTCGTGGAGACTTCACCGCTACGATTAAGGGGTAGTGGAGTTCAAGATGAAAGCAGCATCGATCAGGTACGACCTTCTGTCAGCAATACTAATCAAAACATCAATGGAGAATAATCATGCACATGAATGCATGGTTACATCCTTTTCCGAGTTAGTGGAACTCTCCCAGGAAGCTGTTGACAGCTTTTTCGACAGTCTAAATGATATGATGTTCTCACCAGAGCAGAAATAGAGACTTTTGAGCAAGCTAGCACACGGCGTTCCCTGAATTTGACCTTCAACTTTAATAACAGAATACCATGAACAATTTCCCCTCCTGTTCACGGACAGCAATTTTTCAGCAGCCCCAAAATATTTTTCGATTTTTTCGGGACACTTATCTTCTGCTTAAAGTAAGAACTATTCTTAGAGAACTAAAATTTCTATTTTTAGAAACTTTATAGACATTAGCTGCCCGCTGGTATGTTCATAATTATTTTTATTCTGTGATGAAATGGTCTCGAACCTTTTTTCTTCTGTATTAAGAGCCATTTCATGTGTAAATTCTCATATACCAATTAGCAATAATGTATACATATGCGTGATTACTTTAGCATTATTCTACAGCTTGAGTGCATATAGTACATGTGAATATTTTTTTCTGTATATTTCATTATTCGAAATGCATTATATGTATTTTGGGGTGGTAAGGTATACACGATACTCTACAGTATGTTTTACTATGCCTAGATTCATAAACATGGCCATAGTTAGCGTGGAGTGGGTGTGATGTATTCCTATAGGTTCTGTATCGATCCCCCTATTCCTGACCCTGTTCTGGTTAACGAGTTAACTAGCAGCCATCCCATGATGCAGAAACCGTTATCTGATTAAGCCACACTACGGCACAGGAACGTGTTATCTGATTAGGTCATAACGCTTGCCATCTAATTAGACAAGCGATATTCCTCCAGCCCCTGATAAGGCATACGGAGTTCTCAAAACAAATCAAACCTATGACAACCTGGGAAAAACCCTGCGGCCATTGTTTTGATTTCATCGAAAACTTCAGCAAAAGAATGTGCTAACGACCAAGTCGTAGGACATCCTTATTGACGTATCTATGTCCATCCTTACGTCAATCTCGGCACCTTACAGGTATAAATATTACCGGTATTGCCTTAAGCAAACACACGCGGTGGTGACGAGATCGGAGCAGCCAGACTTGCCGAAGCCCAGAGCAGAGCAGACCCCGCTGGCGCAGCCCCGCCTTCCTGACGCGCTGAGAACGAGACGCTGCTTTCTCCTGCCGAGAAATCCAGCTCCGGCGCTTCCGGGTAGCCCTCGCAGGCAGCCTGGAATATCGAGACCAGAGACGAGAGATAACATCCCTCATTCATCCTAGATTCCAGGTACAGAACTGAATAACCCCTCGCAGAGAATTCTTGAGTCAGTGACTTGGCAAAACAAACTTAACTTAAACTGCTACTTTCTATTCCCGCCCACGTATTAGGCTTAGGTCAGGTACACCGGGGTAGGCTTGGTTAGAAGCACCAGTTGAGGACGATTAGTCAAATGTTTGAATGTATGTATCTATTTTATCCATTTTAAACTACCTTATGGCTTAGAAACCATATAAATGTTTTTACAGTATTATTTTATACTTCTGCTTTTATTGTATGCACTTTACTTAACCATAAGTATTGCAATAATATCGATCCATTTCTCTTGTATGAGAAAAGAGACTGATCAATAAATAACATCTTTTATTGAACACGCCCGTCTCTTCCTTTTCTCTACAATCTGGTGAGACTAAGAATGCACGTACTGACTGAGTAAAATAAGTTGTCTTTTGTTTTCACACGACTCTAGAGATACACTCTTGATTAGGGGAGAGCAAAGTTGTCATGTTCTATGGTTGTCAGAAACTAAATCCCTTCTTGTCTATATAGGGAGGTTCAACTCCTCCATGCCTATTCGAGAAAGTTTCTAGTGAACTCTGAGCTAGCTGGCAAACCCAAAACTTTAAGTCTAATATCGACAATAGAAGACCTAGTTAACGTCTGGTCTAGGCCTATACTATTGAAGGTATTATTCCAATGCGCAGAGCCTATTGGGATCATAGGAACTACACTACACCTGCATATGCCATCTGGCATGTTGCACTAGCAGGATGCAGGAGACCATCAGACCCAGGAGCCGGAGGGTCATCCTGACTGAAACCCGGGATAGAGGCCGAAAATTCAGAATCATAGCCCGAATATCCCGGACTCGCTGCTCGGGAGGATAAACCCAAAACTGCGATGAATCAAGAACTGCTCCGATGAAGGGGAGCGTCTGAGAGGGACTCAGGTGCGACTTTAGCACGTTGATGGAGAACCCCAGCAAATGCACGAGGTCGGCCGTAGTCTGAAGGTGGGTGACGACTGTCTGGCGCGAGCCCGCCTTCAACAACCAGTCGTCGAGGTAGGGGGAAGACTGACACCCCTAACATGCGCAGATGAGCTGCGACCACCGCCATCACTTTGGTGAACACCAGAGGGGCACTGGTGAAGCCGAAGGCGAGCACGGCAAACTGAAAATGCTCCTGGCCCACCGTGAACCGCAGGTAACGCTGGTGGGAAAGCGGGACGGCGATGTGAAAATATGCAAGTCCAGCATTACCATCCAGTCTCCAGGGTCGAATGCAGCCAAGAACTGAGCCAGAGTCAACATCTTGAACTTCTCCCTCCGGAGGAAGCGATTGACGTTCTTGAGGTCCAAGATGGGGGCGCAAGCCCCCTTGTCCTTCTTGGGGACCAGAAAGTATTGGGAATAACAACCACATCCTACTTCTGGCCCAGGAACACGCTCAATGGCCCCCTTGGCCAAGAGGGCCATAACTTCCTGTTGGAGAAGCGCAAAATGATCCCCCGACATGCGGTGGAACTGAGGCGGCATGGCTGGGGGCAGGAGGCTTGAAGGGGAGGGAGTAACCCCGGACAAGTTGCAGCACCCACTTGTCAGACGTGACAAAACGCCAGTAGGGGAGGTGATGTTAAATCCTGCCACCCGCAGGCGTGGGGTGCACCCCAAAGCTCGGACTAGGAAGGCTTTGAGGCGGAAGCGGAGGTGGACTGACCTGCCCACTGGCCCCCTGGGCCTCCCCGCCCAAGGCCGTGCTGAGTTTGGTTCTGCGCAGGCTTTGGACTGAACAAGCGGGTAGGGGCACCCCTTCGTGGCCACGAAAGGGACAAAAGTTAGATGTGACTTAGTGCGTGGTGGAGAGACCTAAGGACTTGGCTGTAGCCCTGGAGTCGTTGAAACGCTCCAGCGCACTGTCTGCCTTATTACCAAACAGTCGAGTGCCATCAAATGGCATGTCCATGAGTGAGCTCTGGACATCGGGCGAGAACCCCGTAGATCTCAACCAGGCATGGCGATGAAGCGCCACAGTCGTGGAAATTGCTCTACCTAGTGAGTCCGCGGTGTCCAAACCACACCGAATGGCATACTTAGCCGCAGCCTTACCCTCGGCCACAGCCTGGTACAGCACAGCCTGGACCTCTTCAGGACACTGAGGCAACACCTGAGCAACCGTGTCCCACACCGTGTGGGAATAGCGGCCTAATAGACAGGCGGTGTTCACCGACCGCAGCCCTAAGCTGGCCGAGGAGAACAATCGCTTGCCGAACTGCTCCAGCCTCTTAAGAGTCCCTACCCGGAGGAGCTATGGGAAAGGCACTCTGAGACATCGAAGCTTGAATTACCAGGCTCTCGGTTGTAGGATCAGTGGTCAAAAAGGCAGGGTCACCCGGCGCCGGGCAATGACGCCCGGTGACGTTCTTATCCACAGGGGCTCCTGTTGCTGGCTGTGACCAAGTGCCCAGCAAGATGTCAGTGAGGGCGTCATTAAAGGGCAGCAGTGGCTCCGATGAAGTGGACGCCGATTGGAGCACCTCAGTGAGGAGATTAGGGCCACAGTAGAGAGATCAAGGTTAAGGACCTCAGCTGCTCGACGGAGCACCACCATGTTCGAGGCACCTTCCTCCATAGTGGGCGGGGGAGAGGCAAACCCGGGATCAGAGGAGACGGTGAGGTCGCCAGCCTCCTCCCAGTCGTCCGCCCAATCCTGCTCAGAGTCACACTGACTCACAAGAGGGTCCTCGGACCCCTTCCAGTCGTCCTCCATCTCCGTTGTGGGCGGTGCAACCGCGGCAGCGGGGCTGGGACCAGGGAAAGAACAAGCGGCACCGGCCGGGGCCGAACCGGCGCAGTGTCCCCATTCGGATCCCAGGCGGGGACAAAACCGTCCGGGAACCAGGGCAGAGGCGGTGTCGCAGGCGGAGCCGCAGGTGGCGTGGGACCTCGTGGGGCCGTGGCCAGAGCCAACGGCACAGGATCCTGCGTCACCGGGGCCGGAGCCGCTGGTGGAGTCGACGGTCCGGCAGGATCCTGACATGGGACCGCGGGGCCCAAAGTCGCGCCGGCGGGAGCACGAGGCCTAAACAGGCGGTCCATGGCGGCAAAAAACTCTTGCATCTGTGCGGGAGTCGCCGATAGACCCGTGTAAGGCGGGTTGGCAGCGGGACAACCAGGCTCCAAAGGAGTCGCAGGGGTGGAACCCCTGTCTCCCTCGGCCGCATCCGGGGACCAAAGGGGGGACGTCGGAGAGCGACAACGCTTCTTCGACTTCTTTTTGTGTCATCTCTTACCCGAATTCGAGGGTGAAGACTTGGCACCCGAGGAGCGGTGATGGTGGCACCGCGAGCATTCCCTTGAACGGCTCCTGGACCACGAGTCGTGGTCGCACTCCAGGCAGGAGAGACAGACGTCGTGGGGATCTGCCACCGACATATTGCGACAGCAGGCCCCACAGGACTTAAAACCAGGCATCCTTACATGCACAAGAGAAGACCAACAAGAGACAAAAAGTCCCAAAAATGATAGTCAAAAAGTGACTAAGGTACGTGCTGTAATCGGATCTGCGCTTACTGGCGCGGAAAAAGAAAGAACTGACATCAGTGCGCATGGGTGGCACCTAAGTAGCACCTAGGTAGTCTCCGTGACGTCATCTTAGACAAGACGCCAGCGACCACGCGGAGCCGCACGACGCCACCTGTTACTGCTAACAAAACTTTCCGGATCCAGTCTGATGCCTGCGGATATTCTAAGGTAAGGAATCTATCACTAACATGTCTCTTTCAGACATTTCTATTTTTATACCTGGTGCCTTCTTTAAAGTAGGGAGACTTTCTAAAGAGTCCCTTTGAAGTGCTTAGAATTTCCTGTATCCCCTGCCCTGGCTCTAGTCTGACTGCACTCACAATGAATGAAAAACTGTGAAAGTTCTTTGTGTGAAGGGAGGGCATATCCTAATGATTTGAAAGTGGTACGGTGCCTATCTCGGCCCCACTATATTGCCAGTGATGGCTCATACAGCCACATCTAATCATTCCATTGTGTTGTCTGGGAGGAATATATAAAGAACAATTGCCAGCTACACCCAGTCACATAACCAAGGAACAGGATGCAGGCACCAAATAGTTAGGTCAGGAAAATGGCAACTTTCTAAAAGTGTATTTTTCAAAACTTAAACTCCGACTTCACCAACAGAGGTTTACATTGCACTTTATCAGACACCGAACATTGTGTTACGGCAACCCAACGTTATACTATGCGAGAGGTAGGCCTTACAGTAGTGAAAAACAAATTTCACTACCAGGACAAGTAAAATATAATAGTACATGTCCAACCTTTTAAATAGAATACACCCTGCCCTATGAGCTGCCTATGGCCTACTTTAGGGGTGATTAAAATGTAATAAAAGGGGAGTTTAAGGCTTGCCATGGAGGTTATTTAATACTGCATTCAGGCTCTGGCAGATCTGGGACATGTTTAAAGGGGCTACGTAAGTGGGTGACAGACTAAGTGCTGCAGTCCCACTAGTAGCAATAAATTGACAGGCCCTGGATATATGGTATACCACTTAACTAGAGACTTACAAGTAAATCAAATATGCCCATCAGGTGTAAGCCATTTTTACCATGTTTTAGAGACTGAGCAAGCACTCTAGCACTGGTTACCAGTGGTAAAGTGCACAGAGTCCTAAGGCCAACAAAAACACATGGCAAAATGTTTGGGGGTGACTCTGCAGAGTGAACCAAGTTCAACAACGCTAATCTACAACATAAAGCCCACAGTGTGGAATCCACAAACTATTTCTCTAACACAGCTATGTTGCTCCAAGGAACCCTTCAAGGATCTTCGCTTTTAGGTTAATTCTTCAATATATCCCCATCAAGATCTGGATGAGCGATAGGGGGGCTGGCAATTTGGCTGAATATCAAAGCAGGAGACAGTGTGAAGGCCCTTGAGATAGTTCAAGCCAACTGCTTGACAGTGAGGTATAAATGTTGCCAGACATTATATTTAACCAATTTTTATAATAGTGATTTTACTGGCACACCCAACAATACATTTTTATCTTTATTTAAAAATATAACTTCCCTCCAAAAATCCACAAGTGGCAGGTCACAGGTTTTTGTATAGGGGGAGATTTTAATACAAGACTTTGTTCAATTACCCTGCCCATACCTCATGTCAGGGTTCTCACCCGCAATTTTACAGGTGGCATTCCTGAACCAAATAGCGATGCAAGAGGGCATGAGTTGGCACCTCTTCTGGTAGCCCATGATTTAGTAAATGTTATGGACATTATATACAGCGGCACTGAACCACTCCCTACATTTAGGGCCCGAGGCCAACCCTCTACAGTTGATTATATTTTTATATCTTCTAACCTAGTAGACTCCCTATCTCATGGTAAAGTGATCCCCGCTACCTACAGTGATCATAACCGCATTGAAGTGTCACTTATCATGGCACCAAAACCTGTATACAATAAGAAGATCGGGCCCATCATCTTGACCTCTCATGTGACGAACTAAGACTTAAATGGAGAGCTGTAGCTACAGAGCAATTTTTTAGGAAAGTGATTGGTGAAAATTCCCCCCCTGGTTAAGCATGCCTTACTGAGGCTGATATTGTTAGGCCTGCAGTCATCATCTTTGCCCATCTTTCTGTTAAGATTAAAAAAGAGCTTATGGTTCCAAGTTAATCATCCTGCCTCTTAAGCCCAGCTGGTTTAACCGGGAGTGTTCCGTGGCGAGCCGTCAGCCCTGTCGAGCACTTAAGGAATAGCCAAGGAACTACCAAATTATGGCTGAATCACACAAGCAGTATAAGCGGGTAATCCCAGCCAGGAAAGCAGAACTACTAACATGGCAATGGGATTCGTTAGTTACAGCGGCTAGTAATAAGATCAGCAAACTATTTTGGACTGCTGTTAAAGAAATGAGACAATCGACCCTAATAGCGACAAAAATTAGCTGCAACATCACAAACCAGGAATCACTAGTGTATATGCCCTACACTGACCAGATACAGACACTCTGCCTGAGCCTAACTTCGCTTTAATACAATTAACCATAGAAGAAGTAGAGGTGGCATTGCATCAGAGTGTTGGGGGCAAGGCCCCTGGCCCTGATGGGGTCCCTATAGATATTTTAAAATATTACCCAGGTTTATAGGGCACCCTTATTATTAAATGTTTTTAATAGTCTTGGTTTTGCCCCCGCACCTCACACATGGTCAAACTCCATATTGGTTCCCATTTTTAAAATGGGGGATCGCTCTCTGCCCAGGTGTTATAGGCCCATATCACTAAATGACACTTCCCTGAAAATTTTAGGAGGGGTCCTATACAATCCTATAAAAGAGTGGGCTAAAGAGAAGACTATACTTTACCCCAATCAGTATGGCTTTAGAGCTAAAGTTGGCACAGTAGAGCAGTGCCTTAACCTTAACCTGATAATAAGAAAATATACTGGAGCCAAAAAGTGTCCAATATACTTGGCTTTTTTGGACCTTTCCACTGCGTTTGACAGTGTAAATCGCTCAAAGTTGTGGGCCATCTTAATATCTCTTGGACTGGATAAAGCACTAGTGCGCTTTTTGGCATATTAGCACAGGGGCCTGAAAGCGAGAATCAGAATCAATACTCAGACATCCCAAGAGGTGTGAGACAAGGATGCGCCTTAGTCCCACTATTTATTTGGATATAAATGTTCTTCACCCATTTTTACTCACCACTACTCCGTATATCCCTAAAATCAAAGGCTCTCCCTTATCGGCATTATTATATGCTGACAATATTGTGTTGAGGGCCCACAATCCAACTGCACTCCAGCAGTTAGTAACCGGCTTCATAAATTTTATGGCATTATTAGATTTACGTACAAATTTTAACAAATCTTTAGAATATCCTGTGGCCCAAAAGAATATAAACTGGCAACCCTGAAAGTGGGTGACTCATCTCTTCAATGCACATGCACTTTTTCCTACCTTGGCATGACTTTCTCTGACAGTGGCTCTTGGCAAGGCTACATTGCACATAGTGGGAGTACACTTTTCAAAGCCATTGGCTCACTACTTAAAGGTCTACCTAGCCCCAGGAAAGGAGGAGCTTTAGTACCCCTATTGAAGATCTTTTGGACACAATGGCTCCCAATTTCAACCTATGGGGTTGAAGTCTGGCGTATTGATAAATGCCCCAGATGCACGTGGAAGAGCACAGATTTTGCAGTTAAATCTTGGGGGGCCGATCTCAAGCTCACATTTTGTAAGTTACAGTCAATTGAATATCCCTTATGTTGAGTATTACGTTAGTGCCCGCCCACTTCTCCTATGGTTAACAATTTGGAACAATACAGAAGGAGATCTCAAAAGAGATCTCATAAAAGACTGTCTTTCTTGTGATAAAGGCAGAAATATCCAGTGGCTAGTGAATGTAGGATCCTGTATGAATGTGATAGGATATCAACGACTGTTTGAGAACCCGGGAGGCCCTCACACCATCAGCAAAAGACAGCTGCAGACGCCTGGTTCGAATTTACATATGCGGAGAGATTGAAGAATGAGCTCGGTAAAATAAGAGTGACAGCATATCTGAATATGAACCTTGATTGGTATTTTCTAATTCAAAGATACCTGGCAATCCCGATGGGGTAGAGGGAGCATAGTCTGCTGTTTTGTTTCAGGGAATGCAGAGTCAAATATCTGTTAAGCCTCCCATTAGGCTTTTAAGCAAATTTAGACTCCCGCCCCTGTCCCTGCAACAGGAGGTATGGTCAATCAATGTTACATTTTTTATTGTTCTGCGATTTTAATGTACTGTATGCCAAAAGTATCTTATTTCCATAAATTAAGAGGCATTGAATCACACACTTTAGTGAAGCTTATGACTCCTAGCTCCAGCTGAATAATGAGAAATGTATTTTTTATGTAGGATTTTACTATGAAAACTGCGGTGAAGGCCTGACAAACAATGACTGCTTTTTAGTGTATAATTCTTGTGGTGTTAGGATACGGAGATCGCAAAAATTTAACTATTTCGGAATGAATATGATCTAAAGCGCAAATCTATTTTTAATTATTTTATATATCTTATGTATGTACTTTTGTGGCTACTTGTGTAACCAAATAAAGAACCACTAAGTAAAAGTAAAACAGTGGTATAATCATTTTTCTAGCTGGTTCCTAGTCTGAAATAGTAGAATTAATATTTAATCATGCTTTCAGTCTTTATCTAAGGGCCAGTCAGCCTTTCTACTGTGAAAATAGCTTTTGGGTGATAGTCACCGTAAGGACATGTTAACCTTAAAATTCTACATGTCCTACTTTTAAATACCATGCTCCCTGTCTGTGAGTTACAGAAGGCTACATATGGTTGACTTATTAATATTTAAAAGGTAGGTTTTCTCCTGTCACAAAGGTTCATTTTGACCAGTCAGTCTGCAACAGGCAGGTTACAGTGGTAGGCGAGGAGTCATGTTTGTCTTGGCACACTAGTAGATGGCACATAACTTTCCATGCCATGGGTGTATTTTGGAACACAATATACTATGGCCTTTTTGGAAAGGTAAATAAGCCAGTTAGAAGGAAGCCAAATTGGATTTTGTAGAAGTAAGACACGTGCAATGGGGTCTGGTTAGCAGAGTTAAAATATCACCAGCATCATACACAGAAAATGGGTGGTGACCACTCAAAAATTGGTACTTTCTCACAATATTTAAGAACTATACCCCGATGCCAAGGGCAGTAATGTTAAGAAAGTATTTGAACCCGACTGAGGGCCTAACACAAATTTCCACCCACTGGGGGAGAATTTTCTAACTTACCAAGGAAGAAACAGAAACGCAAACATTGGAATGCTGGAGGAGAAGACCAGCATCAGCCTTTGTCATCACTAAGTCACTCCGCTGACTGCAATAGAGCCATCAACATTTCAATATTCCAATTAGGTTTACAGGTCTCATCTTAAATTTAATATCTGCTCGTTCATAAAAATGCACTCTGATCCACACTTATAAAGGGTTAAGAACCTAATTTGATATCTGAAATGAAAACTAGTGTGTTGTGCACCAACACAAACCATGTGAAATCCTGGAAAGGACATTCCTCTCTGAAGACACACACTGTAACATTGCATGAGACTAATGCAAACCCAGTGCCTGTCAGACAGAGACAACTATAAACAGACGAGCATCACCGCTAGCACAGTAGGAACTATAATGTTTACTCAGTTCAACTTGTTAGCAGGAAATTACAATCTTGGCTGGCTAGAACTCTATTTGAGTAGAGTGGAGTAGTGGCATGCTCAAAACAATTTCCGGCAAAACCACTTTGAAAGCAGTCTATTTGGTTTAAAGAGTTCCACAGGCTGTGGCGTACATTTTGAAAGGTTTTAATCTAACCACTAAAGTCTCCAGGCTTTGAGCCTTGAAGAGCGTGTTTTCTAGGCAGGCACTCACATCGTTGATGGTTCAGATGGCCCGCCGCCTCTTACGAACATTTAAATAAAGATCCCGGGGGCAGCAATTAGGCCAACGAGCTGTGTCTTTCACGGATAAAGCTTTCCCATCATGACCATAATTATGAACTCAAGACCTCTGTAAACAATGATATAAATAATACACCCTGCAAATCTATTAAGTAGAAATACCATAACAAAAAGATGTCAGGTTTTGCCTTTAAGCAGACTTATGTAGTTTTAGTAGCAGTAGTTGGTTGAGCGTGAAAAGATACACAGGCTGCAGGCTTTAAACTTATATGCATTGTTAAATAGCAAAATAGTACTCCTAATCTTGGTATTTTCCTAGGCATATTCAAGAGCATTGAGCCACGAGAGTGCATCAGTGACATATAAAGGCAAATGTGTGTGGAGCTAAACCTTGACTAGTGAATGTTGTAATGCAGAATCTCTATATAATGACCAGGGTCGTAATGGCCATTTATCCCATCAGGCATTTCCCTGGGCGCTTGAAGCACTTAAGGTGGATTTTGAAGTCCTGGGGCCTCTGCGGGCACCCATGGCACTTATTAAAGCACCCTGAGTTGAGTACAACAGGAACAGCCACAGTTTTAGAGGAAAGAGGGATAACATCAGAGAAAAAGATTTGAGAGGGAGAATAAAGAGGAGATAGTCAGACATGAATGGAGAGAAAGAGAGATTGAGAGAGGCGAGGAAGGGAGAAGACTGGTTTGAATATTTTTGTCAGGACTACTTTTGATTCCCAGGTCGGTCCTGGTAAAAAATGAAAATGGTGACTAACATCAGAAATATATTAATTTATAAAAGGAACACACGAGTTGCTGGCTACCTGGATAGTCAGATTGACAATCTGATCACTTTTACTAGGTAAAATGATCGAACTAAATAAAATGAAACACATAGGTGCTCTTTGAACCGGACGTTTGAGAGCTAGAAACAAACACACATTGTACATTGTATTACATTCTGTACATCTGTGACTCAGTATTAGCACAAAAAAACACTAATGGGATCACTAATCCAAGGAGTTACATAAGAATGCACAAAATAAAACATGATTTTTGTAAAAAAAAAAAAAAAATGAAGATAGCTGTCTAAAGTTCTTGGTCTGCCCAACACAAAATAAAACAAGCATTGGTATTGGCAGTAGGTCTGGCATTAAAATAATTTTGCATGGTACTGTGAAGCATTACAAGTAAATAGCATGGGAATGGATGTGCATTTGTGTGGAAGCAAAGAACTGTAATATAATATAGGTATCGTTAAATGATCAGGCGACAGTTTCACTGTCAAGCCAGCTCTAAAAACGGATGTAGGTTAATGACTGCCCTCCTCCTATCTGTACTGTTGCAAGAGAAAAACAACATAAAGCATCTGGTTATTTAAGACACTTTAATAGCATTCAAATGTCATGAGTGTGCCCCTTAAAATTCAATCTTAGGCAGCTGGATAAACAAACAAAATGACCACAGCTGGTGGAGGGCAAGCACTTTTTTGTGGAAGTACACAACTTCTGCCTAATAGAAACATGTACTCCTGGCTCCCAATATATAGGTGAAGCTAAAGTCCCTCTCACATAATTGTTTGGTGGCAGTTGCACTGTTGAACCAGACCATAACCAGGTTTCTGTACATAACAATTCAATTATTGGATGAAGGACACTAAAAAAGGCAGAAAGCTGGAGAACAACTTGAGGTGCACTATATCTTTAGTCTTCTCTCGAACCTGGGTTACCCTCTAAATAGCCTGAGACATATGGATTGGATGAAGAACAGTTCTCTTCTATGAATTATTTTGTTGCAATGGCTCGCCGCATAAAGGAATGGAAATACTTTCATGACTCTGTAATAGAAATAATTTCAGGATTCAGAATCCTGCAAAGGTCAGAATTTAAAGACTACAGAGGATGTTCGAATAAATATCTGCTAGCCAGACTGGGAATTTCAACAGCTACAAATAGCAACTTGTGGGGAGGGGCAACTACACAACTGCATATATCCTTAGTATTGTGGCGGTGACTACTAACATCTGAGCCTCAGCCCTGACCCCACCTGTCATTACGTAAAACACAATTTTTTGAAGAATAAATCATATCCCGTTATAAATGGAGGGTTCCGAAAATACCCAGTGTTGTGTCCCAGTGCAGCAGAAATACATTCATGAACAAAACAATGCTATTTCTCTAAGCTATCGCGACACAAAAGTACCTAATATAATAACACATTACTTAGCCGTAGTTTGGATCATATGTATCACGGAGCTGTGAAAAGGCCACTTCTGTTGTGTACCCATTTTTCTAAACGTTTTTACTGTTGTCCTACTGCAGTTAAGTTTAATGGAGGCCACAAAAGTCTAGTTGGTCAAATGTGATTAATAAAAAATAAAGTGTTAATTCCTGTCCACCTTCACTTACAAAACAGTTCTTGGCATCTTCCAGGCTATTTAAAATATAGATTAGAGGTACGACCAACATTAGTTCTAAGATCTGTCAGAGAAAATGTGTTCATGCCACTTAAACACTAGAGGAGATAAACCAGTGGTCGGCGCTTTCTCAGTCTAGTTTCTATTCTAACCTGACACAAGATGAGAATCAACAAGCTACTACTTTTCAAAAGGATCTAAAAGACTATCTGCTTTGGGAGTGTGAATGCAATGGCTTCAGCACTGAGATGCCTTGTTAGGCTATAGCACACTCTAATTCGTATTTGAATACGTGTACAGAGCTGAAGTCCCTGACATGAGTTATGAGTAGAAGTGGGGTGTCATACTTAGACAGGACTGCTCACACCTCTTCAAGTCTCATATTGAAGTTTCTTGCAATACGGTTAGTTGTCAAGCAGGACAGCTGCTTTATCAGGTCTACCTACATATAATACAAGAAACCTGTCAAAATTATGGGTTAGTGGTTATTACAATTAGAGCAAACTGGTGCCCTTGTCAGAAGCCATGACAGAGAGTCTATGTATTTAATTAGCGCACACGTTACTTACCTTCGGTAACGATATATCTGTAAGAAACAGTAGTTAGTGTTAGATTGCTTAGCTTAGAATATCCCCAGGCGTGAGACTGGATCCGGAAAGTTTTGCGTACCAGTACTCCTGCGCGTCGGTAGGCGTCGTCTGAGGCTCCGCGTCCGTCGTCGGCGTCGTGGTCGCCGGGATGACGTCGTCGGAGTACTTAGACACCGCCCTCGAGCGCTGACGTCAGTTCTTGTACATAGCTTTCCGCGCCAGGAATACAGAGCCATGCCAGAGAACGACACTGGTTCCATAAAACTAGGGCCCTCAAAGGGAAATACCTTAACCCTAGATATCGGTTCGCAGAACGGGGAGGATGGGTGGGGCGGTAAGGAATCTAACACTAACTACTGTTTCTTACAGATATATCGTTACCAAAGGTAAGTAACTTGTGCATCTGAAAGAAACAGGTTAGTGTTAGATTCCTTACCTTAGAATAGTTACCTCAGCAATACCAACCCCGGTGGTGGCTCTGCGGACCAAGATCACACCAGAAAGTCCTGGCGAACGAAACGGCCGAAAAAGCCATCTCTCCAGACTTGGCTGTCCAGGCAGTAGTGTCTAGCAAACGTGTGCAGTGAGGCCCACGTAGCTGCCTGACAGATGTCCTGCAAGGGGACTCCCCGACCCAGGGCAGTAGTAGCCGCCGTGGCCCGAGTGGAATGGGCCCTCAGCCCAACAGGGGGCTCCTTTTTAGCCAAGGAGTAACAGACCTTAATGCACAACACGACCCACCGAGAGATGGTCCATTTGTGCACCGCCCCTCCCTTCTTCGTGCCCGCGTAACCAACAAAGAGCTTGTCTTCCACCCAGCACTGGCGTGTGCGATCAAGGTAGAAGGAGAGCGCACATTTTGGGTCCAGATGATGGAGCCTCTCTTCCTCCTTGGAAGGATGCGGAGGCGGAAAGAAGGTGGGCAAGGTGATGGACAGCCCAATGTGAAAGGTTGTAACCACCTTGGGTAGGAAGGAAGGAAGTGTTTTCAACACAACTTTGTCCGGATGGACGGAAAGGAAAGGAGGCTTAGAAGAAAGAGCCTGGAGCTCACTCACTCTCTTGGCAGAGGTGATGGCTACCAGGAATGCAGTCTTAAGAGTGAGAAGACGAAGAGGGCAATTGTGAAGTGGCTCGAAAGGAGCGCACATCAGAAATGTAAGAATGAGGTTCAAGTCCCACTGAGGCATCACGAAAGGAACAGGAGGGAACGTGTGCGTGATGCCCTTCAAGGATCTATTAACAATAAGGGACTTGAAAAGAGAAGGCTGATCAGGAAGCCTTAAGAAGGCAGAAATGGCAGAGAGGTAGCCCTTAAGAGTGCCCAGAGCAGAGCCTACTGGGCAAGAGAAAGAAGGAAGAGGAGAACCTCTGTAAGGGGGGCATAGAGATGATCCACAGCCTTTGCTGTGCACCATGCCACAAATTTGTTCCACCTGCAGGCGTATACCGATTTTGTGGAGGGACACCTGGCTGCCAGAATCACATCACATACTTAAGGAGGCAAGTCAAATGGCCTCAACTGCCGCCGCTCAATTTCCACGCATGGAGGTGGAGGCTGGACAGGTTCGGGTGGAGGACCGTCCCCTGCTGCTGCGACAGAAGGTACTCCTGAAGAGGCAGACGAATCGGAGGATCGACTGACATGCTGAGTAGCTCGGGATACCAGTATCTTTGTGCCCAGTCCGGAGCCACAAGCATGACTTGGGCCCGGTTGCGCCTGATCTTCTTCAGCACTCTGGGCAGAAGTGGTATAGGCGGAAAGGTGTACAACAGACCGCAGCTCCAGTCTCGACGAAAAGAGTTTCCGAGCAAGTGCCGCCTTGGAAATTCCAATGCGCAGAACTGATGACATTGCGCGTCCTCTTCGGTGGCGAATAGATCTAACCAAGGCTCTCTCCACTGCCGAAAGAGACCTTGCGCCATGTCCGAGTTCAGACGCCATTCAAGATCCATCATGCACCGGCGGCTGAGTTCATCTGCCCTTGCGTTCAGGGAACCTGCCAGGTATTAAACCACCAGGGTGACGCCCTGGTGTTCCAGCCATGTCCAGAGGCGCAGAGACTCCTGACAAAGGGTCCACGACCCCACCCCGCCCTGTTTGTTGCAGTACCACATGGCCGTGGTGTTGTCCGTGAACACCTGCACTACACTTCCCCGGACAGAGGGAAGGAATGCTTTCAGTGCAAGCCGGATCGCCCGCAGCTCCAGAAGGTTGATGTGGAGTCGGGACTCCGCCAGAGACCAGAGGCCTCTGATCTCCCTCTCTCCTATGTGGCCCCACCCATCCCAGGAGGGATGCATCTGTCACCACTACGTGCTCCAGTTGGGGAAGGGGGAGAGATCTGCCGCTGACCCAATCGCGGTTCGTGAGCCACCACTGCAACTGTTTCGCAGGGCCCTTCGAGATCCGGACGTGGTCGGACAGGTTGTCCTGATGCTGTGCCCACAAACTTCAGGTCCCACTGCAGAGCCCGCATCCGCCACCGGGCATTATGCACCAGAAGGATGCAGGAGGCCATCAGCCCCAGGAGCCGCAGCGTCAACCTGACCGAGACTCGGGATAAAGGCTGAAAGACTGGAATCAGAGCCTGAATATCCCGAACCCGCTGTTTGGGAGGATAACCCCGAAACTGCGCCGAGTCTAGAACCGCTCCGATGAAGAGGAGCTTTTGAGAGGGACACAGGTGTGATTTCGGCACGTTGATGGAGAACCCAAGCGAGTGCAGGAGGTCGGCCGTAGTCTGGAGGTGGGAGACGACTGTTTGGGGCGAGCCCGCCTTCAACAACCAATCGTCGAGATAGGGGAAGACTGAAACCCCTAATCTGCGCAGATGAGCTGCGACCACCGCCATCACTTTCGTGAACACCCGTGGGGCGCTGGTAAGGCCGAAGGGGAGCACGGTAAACTGAAAGTGATCGTGGCCTACCGTGAGCCGCAGGTATCGCCGGTGGGCCGGCAGGATGGGGATGTGGAAATACGCTTCCTGCAAGTTCAGCACTACTATCCACTCTTCTGGGTCCGGGGCAGCTAGGACCCAAGCCAAAGTCAGCATCTTGAACTTCTCCTTCCAGAGAAAGCCGTTGACGCTCAGATGCAAGATAGGGCGTAGGCCCCCTTTGCTCTTCTTGGGTACCAGAAAGTTGTGGGAATAGCAACCACGTTCTACTTCTGGCCCAGGAACGCGCTCGACTGCCCCCTTGGCCAAGAGGGCTGTAATTTCCGCCTGCAGAAGCTGCAAGTAATCCCCCGACATGCTGTGGTACTGCGGCGGCATGGCTGGAGGGGTAGCCCTGAAGGGGAGGGAGTAGCCCCTACGGACTATTTGCAGCACCCACCTGTCCGATTTGATGGAGCACCAGTGGAGGAGGGGATGGAGAACCCTGCCCCCCACTGGCATCGGAAGGGCCTGAAAACTCAGACTAGGAGGATTTTGAGGCAGATGCTGTGGGGGCGGGGGCGGTGTGGACTGGCCTTGCCTGTGTCCCCCAGCACCGCCACGGTGGTTACCACATCCGCGACCGCGCTGAGAAGGATTCTGCGGCCTGTGCTGAGCTGGACGTGAGAGGGCGCCCCTTCCTTGGCAACGAAAGGGACGAAAGGCGGAAGTCTGCTGGCGTTGGCTGAGGCCCAAGGACTTGGCTGTAGCAATGGAGTCCTTAAAGCGTTGCAGCGCGCTGTCCGTCTTGTCGCCGAAAAGGCGACGGTCATCAAAGGGCATGTCCATAAGGGATGCTTGGACATCGCCCGAAAAGTTGGCAGACCTCAGCCAGGCGGGGCGGCGAACCGCCACCGTCGTTGCAATCGCCCTGCCTAGCGAGTCTGTGGTATCCAGTCCACACCGAATGGAATATCATGCAGCGTCCCTTCCCTCCGCGAGGGCCTGGGTTAGCTTTGCCTGGACCTCCGCCGGGCACTGCGGCAGCACTTCCGCAACCGTATCCCACAAAGAGTGAGAGTAACGGCCCAAAAGGCAGGCAGTGTTGACAGACCGCAACCCCAAACTCAGTGAGGAGAACAGCTTCTTACCGAACTGGTCGTACCTTTTGGATTCCCGATCCGGAGGGGCGGTCGGGAATGCGTTCTGGGAAGTTGAGGCCTGGATCACCAGGCTCTATGGGGTGGGGTGAACGGACAGGAAACTGGGGTCACCCGGAGCCGGGCGGTGGCATCTGGCCACGTTCCTATCCACAGGGAGGCCTGTGGAGGGCTTGGACCAGGTGCCCAACAGAACGCCAGTGAGGGACTCGTTGAACGGCAGGAGATTCTCCAAGGAGCTTGCCTGTGGTTTGAGTACCTCAGTGAGGAGGTTAGTCCTAACGGTTGCGACTGGGAGCTCAAGAGCCAAGGCCTTGGCTGCCCGAGTCAACACCACCTGTACGCAGCCTCCTCCTCCTTAGCCACGGTAGGAGGGGAGACAAAACCAGTGTCAGGCGAAGTGTCCAGGCCACTGGCCTCCCCAAGTTCGTCCATCCAGTCCTGAGTCAACTGGCACTGCAGTGCCAGAGGGTGCTCAGACCGCTCCCAATCTTCCTCGTCCTCCATCTCCTGAAGGTCAGGAAGAAATGATAGAGCCGGATCATCGGTAAAGAGCTCACCTATCGGCGTCGAAGACGGCGCGGGCGGCGCCGGTCTGACGCCAGATCCGGACCGGGGTGGGGATCGGGACGCCGCCGCACGAGGTCGGCGCCGGGGGCGACACCCTTGGTGATGACGACGGCGGAGGCGTCGACACAGATCCAGGCCTGGATCCTGAGGAGCCCTGCGGCGTCGGGTCTGAAGTCGCCGACGGTGTCAGGGCCGAAGCACCCAACGTCGCCGGGGCCGAAGCCGCCGGCCTGCTTGGGCTCCCAGACGGGTCCGCGGGTCCCGAAGGCACCTCGACAGGACCCGATGGAGGGAAGCGCGACCTCATGGCCGTGAGGAAGGTGCTGATTTCATCCGGCGTTGCGTTCAGCTCAGGGACCGGCGGGTGTGGAGCTGGACGCGGCGCTTGAGGCTCCGGCGGAGCCGCATGGGCGGTGTCGCCCGAACCCCTGGCCGCGTCGCGCGAGCATCGGGGGGGAGTCAGAAGAGCGGTGTCGCTTCTTCGACTTCTTGTGCCTCGACTTACCTGAGGACTTTGAACCCGACGAGTGGTGTTGACTCGCCGAACTGGGATGACTGTGGCCCGGCCACCGGTCCCTCGACCTCCTCCTGGACCTCGAGCGACGCAGGGCCGACTACCGGATCTCGAGTCGCTTACGGGACCGTTCCCGCCTAGCTTTCGACGTTAAGGCCCGGCAGTCGGGGCACGACTTGTCATCATGGTCGGCTCCGAGTCAATAAAGGCACCGACGGTGGGGGTCGGTAACCGACATCAGTCGGTTACAGTCATCACAAGGCTTGAACCTGGGCATCCTTACCGGCACCGGAGTCGATAAACGACTCGAGAAGATCCAAAATAGATCGAAAAAAGTTAGTGAAAAAGTGACTAAGGAGTACTGCTCTTCCCGGATCTGCGCTTGCTGGCGCGGAAAAAAGAAGAACTGACGTCAGCGCGCGGGGCGGCGTCTAAGTACTCCGACGACGTCATCCCGGCAACCACGACGCCGACGAGGGACGCAGAGCTGCAGACGATGCCTACCGACGCGCAGGGGTACTGCTACGCAAACTTTCCGGATCCGGTTTGACGCCTGGGGATATTCTAAGGTAAGGAATCTAACACTAACCTGTTTCTTTCAGATATAGAATCTCAAAGCTGATGAAAAGTGGTGGGCAATATGAGGAAAGTGGCCCTACTAGAGAGGAATGTATTTCAGTATTCACAATTCAGTAACTTTGATAAGCATTAAATTCCCCCAAGCATACAGAGGTGTCAGTGCACATAACACAAATAAAGGCTCACTCACAAGAAACGCAAAAACAACAGTTGATGGACAGAATGCAGAACAATGTCATACATTCACCCCAGTACAGAGATCTGGGCCTAAATCCATCGTTTCTTTGCTCACCATGCCATTCCAGTTTGAACCCAGCCATATGCAAATCAGTCTTGACCCTGTGCCCCATGGGAACAGTACAGCCTGAACTGCCAAGCCAGATCCCCCCTGTACTGGAAACAAGCATCCAAGGACCGGTTTCTAGCTTTCAGCCCTCATCAGCCTGGATAGCTTGATTCCAGTGGCATGGAGAGCACGGGGCTCACGTCTGAGCATACCCGTCCCACTCGGGGTGACAAATGCAAAAACAACAGTTGATGGACAGAATGCAGAACAATGTCATACATTCACCCCAGTACAGAGATCTGGGCCTAAATCCATCGTTTTTTTGCTCACCATGCCATTCCAGTTTGAACCCAGCCATATGCAAATCAGTCTTGAGCATGTGCCCCATGGGAACAGTCCAGCCCGAACTGCCAAGCCAGGTCCTCCCTGGACTGGAAACAAGCATCCAAGGACCGGTTTCGGGCTTTCAGCCCTCATCAGCCTGGATAGCTGGATTCCAGTGGCATGGAGAGCACGGGACTCACGTCTGAGCATACCCGTCCCACTCGGGGTGACAAATGCAAAAACAACAGTTGATGGACAGTGCAGAACAATGTCATACATTCACCCCAGTACAGAGATCTGGGCCTAAATCCATCGTTTTTTTGCTCACCATGCCATTCCAGTTTTAACCCAGCCATATGCAAATCAGTCTTGACCCTGTGCCCCATGGGAACAGTCCAGCCCGGACTGCCAAGCCAGGTCCTCCCTGGACTGGAAACAAGCATCCAAGGACCGGTTTCGGGCTTTCAGCCCTCATCAGCCTGGATAGCTTGATTCCAGTGGCATGGAGAGCACGGGACTCAAGTCTGAGCATACCCGTCCCACTCCGGGTGACAAATGCAAAAACAACAGTTGATGGACAGAATGCAGAACAATGTCACTCACAAGAAATAACAGACGAGGTTGTGAGTCTCTTGTATATTTTGACAAAAGGAAAAAAGGAAAAGGAAAAGTGCCTGTGTTAGCTATACCAACAAGCTGAAAGTATCAGTGGCACCAGTGTACATGCTGGGGCTTCTAATGTATCTCAAGGTGGGACAGGTTCCAGAGTTGCAAAGAGCAGTTTTTTTAGAAAGTTATAGTTCTAAACGATGGGCATTATATCACAAAACTGGAAAACGGATATGATGAACCATGTATCTCATGTACTTCTTACCACAGGACTGCCGACGGCTCCGCTCACCAACTAGCTCTAAGCCCTTGCTTGAGATTATTCCACATCGGACTGTTGTTAAACAGAGAAACTATGGAACTGCAAAAGCTACACACTATCACACCCTCCTTGCTTCATTTATGAACAAAAAATACGTGGACACAGTACAACGGCTAAGGTATTGTTCAATTTACAAATGAAAAACGTATTTTCAAAGGAGGAAAACAATAATGAAATAAGAGAAATTAGATGGAACATCATCAGCGTAATGCATAACTAGTTTGGTTGCAGAGCTGCAATCGGGGCATGGCACTTTCTGTGTAATCTGGAGAGTTGAAGTCTAACTACTCAAAGAATGTTTACAATGGATCAGCACACTCCTATGTAGACTCTTTGAGCACTCATTGTGCTGAAGAGTTGGCATGATGCAATTAATTCATATTAGTGAATGAGCTGGTCTTCACATACACAAACTGGAGGCAGCTCTTGTAATAGAGGCCTGGGCGTCATAGTGGGGCCTAGGGTGTCCTAGTGGAATTTAGGTTCCATACAGGAAAAGTGCAGTATTCATGTGCTAGTAATCTCTGTTGGGAAGGCTCCCCCACCTATTGTACATATCATATTTTGAAATACTTTAACTTTACATGTTTTCTGTCCTGAGAATTTGGCAAATATATTATAGAGTGTACAAAGAGGAACACATACAGTTCTAGTCTACAGTAGCTTTATAGGTGTAACTGCATTTCTTCATCGACCCAGTTGGGGTTGTAGGTGTCAAAAATGTACCTATAAAACACATATGCTAGATGGGAATGTGGCTGTTCTTTATGGGGGCTTTTTGATCATTGGGGGTAACCTCTACAGATATGTAATATTGGAGTTAGAGGTTGGGGTTTTTAGTGATGCAGTGGCGTTGCTAGATGAGGCCTGTGCCTCAGCTCTAGTTGCTCTGGCCCTCGTGTGTGAGGGTGTGTGTGTGTGTGTGTGTTCCAATACCACAGCTGCTTAATGTTCCAGAAGCCGACACAGCAAAAACACAAACACTGATCCTTATCAGGCACATTCATTTGTCACGTACATTTCATTGAAATACAGCATTTGTTTAAAATGTTTGAATCTGGCTTATATATATATATATATATATATATATATATATATATATATATATATATATATATATATATATATATATATATATATGTCTGTATATACCTATATATTCGTAAACAGGTGTGTGTGTGTGTGTGTACACACACACAAAGTCAGATTAAAACTTTTTAGGCATTCTATCTATATATGCATTGTCAGTTGCCCCACCAGTTGTACCTGTGGCCCAATGCACCCCCATCTTGAGTCACTGTAGTCATGGAGATACATACAACATGTGCAACGTTTGTTTTTTCGCACAACACTCTTTCACTCACTCATACTAGCAATTCACAACGATACTGTGCAATACATTTAATATAATGCAGGCCTAAAAAATACAAGTATGTGTATAATTGCAGGTAAGAGGCATTTAGTGGAAATACCAAATAATACAGAGCAATGTAGCAGGTTAGAACAATTCAAGTCCTGTCCTACAAACGACCACTAGGTTAAACGTGAAAACTAAAATCGGAACCCACTACCATGGCTCTCATTTAGGAAGGCATAAATGAACAGAGCAAATTACTTTCAGCAGTGCCTTAAAACAAGTGTTAAAGATCAGTCACAATGATGGTTTTAAACACCATTCACACATTGTGTACATAATTCAACCTCTCTCTTCAGGCACACAAATGTAAACTTGCCAGTTATGCAACGATATTAATGCAATTTAAGATGGGGAACTATGAAAATCCCCAAGCACAATTAATCCCGTGTTTCTTTATAAAACTAGCCTCTACTTAAAGTGACATACCTCCAATGTCTAATGAAAGTAGGCAGATACGTGGATATGCAGATTATGAGAATTCTAATAGTGCACAGTGAATATTTTTTTAAAGAAGGAATATATATATATATATATATATATATACACATACACACAGATACATATGTATACACACATACGTATATATGCATAAATATACATACATATGTATGTATATATACACACAAACACACATACAGGCACATATCAGATTGTGTAGCTACTGTTTTTAACTCTATATAATGAAAACCTTGAATGTGCTCCAACATATATTGCAGGGAACGTACAGCTAATGGCGTGTGTGTAAGGCGCATAAAAAATCATATAAAACTAGCGACGAGCAATTTTATAAATGGCCTGCACATTCCTTGTATGTTCTGTGCTCACAAGCAGCTACCAGCTAAACACTGGTGAGGGTGAGGGTGAGCATCAGCCGGCGGTGTCATTGGGTGTATGGGGCTGTATTTAATCTTGGAGGAGGATTGATAGCCTGAAGAAACACCAGCTCCATAATGTAAGTGCAGGACCTCTCACTAATGCAATGATGCATTATTCATGCGTGAGCCTTATTTAACTACATCCCGTTCCCCACTACTTCACGCACAGCAATGCTCTATTAGCCACTGCTCTTTTTCCCTTCATCCTTAATTAATGAAAATCAATACCACGTCAACTTAGGCGAAAAACAGAGCTTACACTAGGAGTCTACAGCAGCACCCAAAGCCTGCCTTGCACCGGTGGAGCCCCGCACAGACAGCTTCTGTGGGTCGAGGACCAGTGAAGTTACCTCTGTGCGCATCCTTAGCTCTCCGCTTCAGCGCCAGCACACTCTATCATATGCTGCTTGTTATCAACACACCCTTATACTTGAGCACACCCATCTTCCTTAGGAAGTGCACACCGTATTTCAAATATTCGTTTTTCTTTTTAATTTTTAAGCACTCATGGAATTATATATTTTCGGGCTATTCAAAACTTCAATTAAATGTATGTAAAACCTAGTGTTTTAAAAGGTCGCCCTGCGCTCAAACACATTCTTATAGTGAATAACATGTTTATAACTAAGGTTGGCTGATTTGTGGTCAATGTTCGCATTTTAAATGTATATAAACGCATATAACATCCACATATACATTCTCGCTTCCTAGCCATCTGCACGTTATGCTGTTAAGAAATCTACTGTTGACACAGGTTTGCATTGTTAAAAACTCACCTGAGCCCATATTTTGCGGCACATAACCTTCCAGGGAAAGCAAAGCCGTTTAAAACACCCTTAGGGTGTCCGCGTTGGCGCTAAAGTTGTCATTCGCCGGCGCAGAGGATGCTCGCAGTAGAGTGCGCCACACGCAGGTCTGCGCAGCCTTACCTGGGAAGCCCCCTTGCACCATTGCTGCCTCCGTGCGCACCTCACGCGCTCTGCATTCCTGACAAACACGCGCCGCTGTGTGCAGCCCCTCTGCTCATCACGCACCGCAGCGCCGCGCGCCTTCCTTCTGACGACCTTGGGCCTGTTTTCTGGTGATTTCTCCTCTTTAAGGGGAACGGTCTCTCTTGTCTGCGACGCAATCAATGTGGCTAATTCGGAGCTCCTCGCCAGCTGCGCTCCGCTTCCGCCAGCAGGGGGGCGAGCCTATAAAAGTGCGCAGACAGGAGCACGCCGGTGGCTCGCAGCATCCGACCAGTGGCTCGCTGCTGCCGCTCCGGGACGAGCTCGCCCTGCTCGCATCAGTATGACATCTCCATCCAGAAACAGCAATTGATTTAAACTCACACTTGCGACGGATGAGACCGCAGCTCGGGGAATCTGATATGGCATCGAAATGCAGCGGCCCCGGCGCCGGGACTCAGGTGGCTGGCTCTGATGAGAATTCTAACCTCGTATGAGGTAGAAATAAATAAGCGATCTCTATCGCTACTAGGGTAATTACCTTAAGTAGTAAAAAAATGAAATGCTGCCTCAGTTTCTTCAGCATTACAATTCTCTTTCAGGACCGAAATTAGCTGAACGATGTAAACAATTAAAAGGCTTGCAGTGCAGGTCATGAATTTTCAATTTGTTTTGGTGCACTCGCAGTACTAATTAAATCACCTTTTAATTTTCGGGTTTAATGAATGGTCCCGTTTCCATTACACTTATCTTGTTTTTTGGCCTTAGATGTTGTTTAGGAAAATCCAGAGAGACTTGGTGAAGGGGATTAGTTACATATGTATACAGAGCAAAACCAATAGGCATGGGTTTATATCGGTAACACATGAAAAGACACGCATGCAATGATTATGGTTCCACGCGATAGCACATCAACGCCAGACGCATGGAGGGTGGTGGTATGTATGTATGTATGTTGTGAGGATTTGCATAGCAGAAATTATACCAGTGCACATCCCTACTCGTTGCTTTTATCCAATTGACTTTCAAATCAGATCATTTGATAATTTCAATATTCTTCAAGTCCACAAAAATGTTCAAATAGTACAGAGTCCATTCATAGTCAGTATTCTTATTTATTGATTTCTTTCTTGCCACATCGTCACAGCCGACGCGCGTTTCGCCCTCCGCGGGCTTTTTCAAGGCAAAGAGAATTGGTATGGTGAGTGGCGTATATTCATATGAATCAATAATTAAAAGTCGGTCTTTTAACCATTAGTCCTTAAAGCCTCTAGAATTGTAGATGCGAAGATTAGTCCATATACTTATAAACGCCTTGCGAACACGCGACATTTTCGCTATGGCGATGGAACTTATCATGGCTCCTAAAAGTCCTTATTAAAACGTGTACTATTGAGTAACAAATGGATTTGAAGCACAATAAGTATATGGACTAATCTTCGCATCTACAATTCTAGAGGCTTTAAGGACTAATGGTTAAAAAACCGACTTTTAATTATTGATTCATATGAATATACGCCACTCACCATACCAATTCTCTTTGCCTTGAAAAAGCCCGTGGAGGGCGAAACGCGTGTCGGCTGTGACGATGTGGCAAGAAAAAAATCAATAAATAAGAATACTGACTATGAATGGACTCTGTACTATTGGAACATTTTTGTGGACTTGAAGAATATTGAAATTATCAAATGATCTGATTTGAAAGTCAATTGGATAAAAGCAACGAGTAGGGATGTGCACTGGTATAATTTCTTCTATATATATGGTTCATGAAATTCTACCACACTTTTAGTGGGTAGAACATTGTGGCTAAAATTGCTTAAGGGTGAATAAGCATGTTATCAGTTGAGCACTCCTAAAGTGGGGATCTAATTGTTACTGTATACACCAATAAGAAGGGAAACATTCAATATTGATGTGCTGATCGTAGTAGCAAATTCACCCTGTGTTCTTTTGTGGTTAGGATTTGCATAGCACGCTGATAACCTGAGGGGTATCCAAGCGCTGGAGTAGATGAGTAGGCCAATCAGGAATCTAGCTGAATAACCATGATTTCAGTTTCTTGCTGAACTCGAGTAGTGACAGGGAGGCCCTGATGTGGTGTGGAAGGTCATTCCAGGATTAGGTGGTGATGCAGGAGAGAGCTTACTCCTGATTTGTTCCTCTGGATAAGGGGTACTTGCGTGAGGAGGAGTGTGGCTGAGCGCAGTTGTCTAGTGGGTTGGTGGGAGGTGATGTGGAGTTTGAGGCAGGCAGGTCTGACGTTGTGTAGGGCTTTGTTTGCATGGGTGAGCAGTTTAAATTGGCATGGCTTCTGATTTGTAGCCAGTGTAGCTCTCTGAGGTGGGGGCGTGATGTGTGCTCTCAGAGGGATGTTGACAATGAGTCTGGGGGCGTTCTGGGTGACCTGGAGTCTTTGTATGTATAAAGCTGGAGTACAGTGCGTTGCCGTAGTCTAGTGAGCTGGTGAAGAGGGTCGAAGGTGACAGCGCATTGGGTTTCAGTGGAGGGTCTTTAGTATTAGTGGAGATGATACAGGTAATGGTATTGTAGTATTGGTGGAGGTATTATCCTTGGTGGGATTCATGGTGGTGGTGGTATTGGTAGTGGTTGTGACAGTGAGTTATTGGTGGGAAGTTGCTGTGGTATCAACAGTGAGGAGGGTATTACTACTGCTAGTGGCTGTGGTGAACCTGATGTTAATGATATTGTGGTGGTATTTGTGGGATGGGTGGTGGCACTGGTGATATTGTTGTTAGTAGCAATTATGGTACTGGTAGTACTGCCTAGGTGGTACTGGTCATGGTGTTGCTAGTGCGTGGTATCCGTGCTGGTGTGATATCGAGGTGGATGAATTTATGGTTGTACTGATGGGTTTGTGGCACAAGAGGCGATGTTGGTACTGTGGAGCCGGAGGGGTGTTAGTACTGTGGTGGCAGAAGTATTAATGGTGGTTTAATGGTGTTAGTGGTACTGATGGTAGTATTAGTGATAGTTGTATTTGTGACAATACTGGTGGTGGCATTATTGTGGTTGCTTAGTGGTAGTGGCATTCGTACTGACTGGGAAGCAGTCTAGTATCAGTAGCGGTGGTGCAATATCGTGGTGGAAGTGATGCTAGTATTGGTGGTGATTTTCATAGTGGGTATACAGTTATAGGTTGCATTGGTGGTGATATTAGTGATATCAGTGGTGGTGTTAGAGGTCATGCGGTAGGTAGTGGTGGTGGTATTAGTGCTCTTGTTGTTGGTATTGCTGTAGTTGCTGGTATTGTTGGTGTGGAATTGGTTGTAGTATGGCAGTGATGATGTTGATGATGATGGTTTCGGTGGCTGTGGTATCGATTGCAATTGGATTAGAGGTACTGGTAGTGGTAATGGGTATTAATGGAGGTTGAATGAATGTTGCTGCTAGCAACAGTGTTTGTGGTAGTATTGGTGGCATTACTGGTGGTGTGGTATTGGTGGTGGTGCTGTGGTTATAGTAATGTTGTATATACTACTGGCATTGGTAGTTGTGGTATCGGAGACAGTGGTATTGGCAGCACATTTGTTGGTGGTGATATTGTTAATGGTATTGGTTATGGAAGTATCGGTTGTGGTGTTATTGGTGGTGTTACTTGCGACTATGTTTGTGTGGTGGTATTGGTGGTGTTGTATTGATGGCATTGATATTAATGGTGGTATAATTTGTGTTGGCATTATTGTAGGTGATATTTGCAGTGGAATGTGTGGTGGTGGTATTATTAGGGGTCCTGGTAGTGCATGGTAATTGTAGTGGTGAGGTAAAGGGGGTGGTAATTGCCTTGGTGGTGGTATTGATGGCAGTGGTATTAATGGTGATATTATTGGTGCCATTGATATTGTTGTGGCGAAGTGGTAGGACCGGTATTACACGCAGTAGTAAAAAATAAGCAGACTTATTTCTGCATGCAAGACAGGATTGAGATACAGTTGAATGTTACAGTTTGATGGATGAGTGTATTTATTTATGTAAAAACGTCTATCAAGCATTGCAGTGCAAGCACTATATAGGAGCGGGAATAATACAATAGCATGAAGTTAAAGTTAAATACTCCTCTAAGCTGACTTAAACTGCAAGTTAGTGATCCATGCTGATGACTGAAAGAGGCTGATCAAATAAGCCAATGCTCAGCTCATAAATTATGTTCCCAAGGAACATTGTCTATTAAATAAGATACAATAAAACAAAAATAAAATTATGTAATCAACATACCACATAGTAAAATGGTAAAAAAAAGTTAAAACCCAACAAAATAATTAAAACAATACAGCATATTATGATAATCCCTTTAGGCTTAATAAAAATCCAACTACAGCACATATGACATATAAAAACGCATCTCAATTAAAATTAATTTATTTAGCTGACCCAAGCGTGAAACAATACCATACTTTAAAAGGGATTGCTTTAAAGATTTTTTGTTTGTTTCAATACAATTAAGCAAAATAGGTTTATTTTTACAATTCTCTTTCACAGGATACCTGCAACACCCTTTATTTGATTGCAAAATCTTAGGACGGACTGGTACCGCATATGCAGGATTCAACCCTATTCTCAGCTTCATGGTTTCTTGGCTCAGCAATCTGTGAGGCAGTTTCCGCAAGGTAAAGAAAGACCATCTTGTCTTTCCGGAAGTTCAGAAAAAGGCTCAGTAAAGGTTTTTTGACTCAAATATAGTATGTTGTGATTTCGAGCAGCAATATTTAAACCGGTATTGGGTAAATCTAAAGCCATCCTGTGTGCGTAGATTATATTATTTTATGTGTAGATTTAGCCCAATCAAATTCACCATGTATAGTAATTCCGTATAGATAAGGGCTGCAGCATTTGGTATTTGCGGATAAAATTCCAGTAGATTACATTTAATTCAGTGTAGATTGTTTGGATCATTGAGGCTTTAGGTAAATTTCAAAGTCTCTTTAGGCAAAAGCTCTTTAATAACCCAGTTTAAAATTCCTATCAAAACTGGCCAACTAAATAAGAAAAAAAAAGTAAACAGCTAAACACCTTAAAACTTCATAGGTTGAACTTTAGCTTTATAAGATTTTAAAAAGGGGGCTATCGAAGAACTTCCATAGGTGTAAACTCTTTTAGCCTGCCGATTACTGTGGAGGCCCAAGATTTGTCTTGGTCTATATGCTGGTTCCATTTCAGATTGTTTTGGAACAGAACCCCTAATTATTTTCATGAGGTAACCTCCTCCACTCTCCAATCCTCAACAGACCAGTGGACGTCTTGTCACTGCCTTCAAAACACAAATGTTATGTTTTTTCCATGTTTAGTTTCCATGTATTCTGCTGACAATAACTATGGAAAATCTGCAATTTACATTGGAGATTTATTTGCGTGCTTTCTACGAGCTTCAGGTGATCGCATATAGTCAGCAAGGGATGTAAACACTCCAATTTTTGGAGTAAAGGAGACAGAAATTTTAAGAACATTAGGGAGGTCAACCACGAAAAAAAGAGAAAATAGGGTTGGGGCAATGACACATACCTGAATTTACCAATTTTCAATTGCTATTTCATTAGAAATGTGACCATGATAATCTAACTCTACTTGCTCCCAATTTGCAGAATGCCAATGGTTGAAGGAAATGACTCAAAGGTTATTCAAAGTACACAGTAAGCAACAGGTCTTGTTAACAGCTGCGCTGTCAACCCAGACCTAAACGGCACACTGCAATCTTGTTACACATACCTTCACTTTGACCTTTTTTAAATTCTCAAGATAATGGGAAGAGACAACTGCAAACTTGAAGTGACCTAAGGCAGGAACATTCACTTCTTTTAAACTTTGAGACACCCCTTCCAACATATCATGTGAAACAGTGGTATTTTGATACATCTCTGGCGATCACGTCTTATATGCAGCAAAGACTCAACTGAATTTGATGGTACCAGGAAGGCGTCATGGGCCACAATCAGGCCACAGGCCCAGATGGGAGAATTTAACAAAGAAAAGGAAGTAGTGAGCTGCTTCAATTTATTGCCTAGTTAACAGAAAAAAAGCTTCTTCGTGAAGTTTCAGATTTTTCAAACCTTCTCCCTTTTAATTTCTTCTCCTTATGATAGTAAATCATTTTTTCCTTTTCATTAGTGAGAACCCTCTGGTGCCATGCCTCACTTCAGCCATCTCTGTTTACCAGTGAGGGCCCTGTGAATCCTGTTTTGTAAAAGCTTTCCCTCTGATATTCACACAGAGAAGTCCTTCTTGAGCCTCATGTCCTCCTTTCCCTTCTTTGACATTTTTTATTTACTCCCTTTTCATGATCTCCAATAGACACCCTTTCCTGGCATCTTCATACTTCACTGCCTAATTACACTTCTCCTGTTATCATTCACTTCTCTTGTTAATATTCTGCACTTCTCACTTGCCTGCTGTAGAGTAGACAAGAAATGGGGGATTAAACCGCCCCCTAGCCACCATTACCATGGAGACCTAGAAAGAAAAAAAATATATACATCATGGAAGTTTTTGTTTTTTTAAAGGGTATATCCTATTTAAAGTAGAACTTTGTTTAAAATATAATTTATGTTTTGTCACTTTTATTTCAACATTATTTAATATTATATCACCTAATATATTTTAATATATTTAATATTATATTTTAATGACATATGTGAGGCACACTAACATTATCTTTGCACTTATCTTTAGTTTAAAATGGTTTTCTACAACAGTTTATTGTAATGTGAAACTGAGTTACCCTCAAGTGCACTGTTAAATTAAGGTTGATGAGCTACAAAAGACTCTTAATAAAAATAATATGAAGGAGCATCAAACTCATAATATTGTGTTCAGTTTGGCTTCTTTCTTGATTGCTAGACTTTTAAAATGTGTTCTTGGCAACAATAATCACGCAGTTTATCCCCTTAGATAATGGCTTCAAAGACAATTGAAGTTGAACGAGAATGATGTTAAGAACTGTAAAAACTGCACTTAAGGAAGGAAAAAAGGTAGGATTGCCTGAAACTAAGCTAACACTTAAAATAATCTCATCCATAAAAAACTCTACCCTCTCACAACCTCATATCATGTGAAAACAAGAACCAAATACTTGGCAACAACCCAAATATGACCCACGAAGAGACAGCTGAGAGCATTATCACTGGGACCCAGAAAAGGCAAAACACCTTTTATTGAGTACGTGATTCGTTATCCCACTTTTTAAAACACAATTTTTTTCCCACTCATCCCATTGACTGTTTACCTTAATATACTCTGATCATTGTTCCTATAACTACAATAACACTTCAAGTATCAACAAGCAATCAGCTTTCTTATGATCGTTGGAGTTTCAATATTTCCCGTACGATGAAGGCAACAAGTACCTTTCAACTAGAAAGCAGATGATAATTTTGAGTCTGGTGTAAGTGGGGCTAATTAGTGATCTTATAAAAGAAATATAACCTAGGTTTAGAATACAATGTAGAATTTTCTTAGGACTGCGACTGATAACTAGACTTTCAGACTTTAAATTCTTGGGCTATTCAAAAACAGTGTGCTGGATTAGAAGTAATAAAACTCAGAAATGTACCTAAAATCGCTACAAGGGATGGTCTAAAAAATATATATATAACAAAAGGTATCAAAATATATGATAGAACTATTAAGCATGCCTTCTTACAGACACAATTTTTGCACCAACATGGGTATGCCTGCTGTAAAGTCCATGTTCATCATCAACTAATGAAAATCACATGTTCATCCCACATTCAGCATAACATTATATCACCACCAATTCATGAATGATGGTTTCAGGATATGTTTCCATCTAGTATCAAACATATCATTATAGCCAGTCAAACCAGTTGAAGAATCACTTGTTTAAGAGTCAATCTGCATTTTGATGAATATTCTTTGTGACTCAAAGCCTTCAGATGTTTCTTCTAAAATAGAGAATGCTCTGGCCAAAATAATGTTCGACTTCCAAATATATAAAAAGATGAAATGGCCTATGTTCAGGACTTACTACCAGGCTTAGCATCAGAGAAAAACTGCGGTGGCCTATGCGCAGGCACAAAACGGGCCTTGGCCCCTCGTTTTCTTATTACTTTATTTTGTGAGATATCACAAAAGAATTTGTAGAACTATGGTGAGAGTACAGATTCCATATTTATATTTTTCTCTCTGCTAGAACTATGTTTAAGGATGGGCGGAATACCACTTTTTCATTTATGAACTTCTGGTACGACCAAAATCATGTCGCAGTATTAGTCCCCTGGAGGGAGTTAGATCCATTTCCCCATGCCAAGGATTTGGCACACATCACACATGACAAGTTAAATAATGTGGAGGCAGAGGAACCCAAGATTGCCAGTCCCACACAGATCTCTGCCAAATATTTAGAAGCCTTCCACAGTACTGTACCATTATGTAGTGTTTTTAAAAAAAGTGACAGCATGTTTGCCATAGATTCTTGGCATTACAGAAACAAAATATAGCACGTGGGAAATACATTGGAAAGGGGGAGGGACGTAGCGGAGCTCGGATATCACCCTCTTTTTAGCAGCTTTCTTAATATAAGCAGACAAGAATGCACATAAAGCTAGAGAGAGGGAATCACAAGCCTTGGCAGCTATTAAGGAGAATAGTTTTCCTCTGTGGTGCACAAGCATGTATTTGGGAACACACAAAAGGCACTGAACAAAACAAATGTCATGGGGTGTCCCACTTAAACTTAGAGGCAAATAAAGTCAGAGGACACCTGATTGATAGCTCTTAGAGTCACTTTCAAGGCTGTGAAAATAATTTGTTCCGGGATCATTAGCCAGTGACGGGCTTGCAAAGTATATTTCTGTACAATGATTTTCAAGTTGTGAATTGACTTTTCCAAGTCTAGCCGAGAATGGATGATGCCATTCAGTACTGCAATATGCAACTGGGAATCTAGGCATGGAAAAATCCTTTTCACAGTTATCATTTGAAAGAAAATGTTGGCCATCTTTGTGACATAGACATCCAGTCCTCCAGTGTCAAACTACAATCTGGTTAGATTCCAAATTCTGCACATTTTACATGGGTGTGGAAGTCTGTCCATGATCTGAGGCCACAGAGGATCTGTCTATTCAGCACTGCTAGGTAGGATGAGGGGCATCATAATCTTGGAAGGATATCTTTGGAGGACAATTGTGGACATCCACCAGCAAATGAGGGTTAGGCATTCCTCTAAAGAAGAAGGATGTGTGTTTTCTGTGACCACTGAGGTAAAATGTGACTGGCTAAAAATGAACTGGGTGCCATCCGCCTTCATTTTAAAGCATGCCCCTGCTAGATGGAAGGGTTTGGAGAGGGGCTGCATGTTAAAAATAAAATAAGATAAAGACTAAATTCTAAAACAGAGAAAATGTAGGTCATCAAACAGCACACAAATTATGGTACAAGGGAATAACAATGGAAATTGTACAGGTAATACAAACTAAGTGAGGCTTTTTTTTATAGCAATGACTTTGAAACTACAGCTTTGACAACTTATTGATGTTAGACATGGGGTTTCTGGTTGGCTAGGGCATGCACCTACTCCAGGCAAAACCCAACAATCTAGTTAGGGTAAGAAAGTTACACACCCAAGATAACCCCTGCTCACCCCCTTGGTAGATCAGTCAGGCTTATCCCACAGGTAATGCGTAAAGCGTTTGTGCAACACATACACACACACACACACACACGTGACACAACAAATATACCTCAAGAGACTCCACACAGTAGTATGTAAAAATATCTCATAAATTGTATGCAACACCTAGACCACAATCACATAAATCACTTTGCCAACGAGGCAATTGTCATAATCATCACAGTTAGTGCACTAAAGTAAATATGTTGCACATGCCATATAACAACTCCACTGTACATAACAGGCAGAACTTGAAAATGATACCCGCTATCCTGTCTTTAAAAGAATCAAAACTAAATGTATTACAATATAAGGGCATGAAATGCAGCAGTTAGGTCAGGAAGAGAAAAACACAAGAATCACTACATTCACAGGAATCACTAAACACCCAAAACACCTTTCTCACACATAGTGTCCCTATGCTTCTATTACAGGTGGTGTAGTAATTAAAACCCCCGAAGTAGGGTACAGGAATGCCTGTGCTCTTGTTAGAGTTTGCACAGTAATTTCTGTGAGGTGAAACCCTCAAAGGGCTTTCCTGAATGGCAAGGTTCTCAGAAGGGGGCCTCCACTGAGGCTCCACCCCGCAATGACCCCACACGGAACAAGTGTCAAGAAAGAACAAGTGCCCCCCAGAAGGTGGGCTGCAGGAAGAGGGGGAGACCTCCCTTGGTCCCCCTGTAGGTGGGAAAAACACTGGCAGCTGCCCGCGTCCACACAGTGCAGCGCTGACCACACAGCCCTTCATGCGCTTGGAATTGAGAACGCGGGCCGACGGCCAACTCCCCCTGGCAGACTTACCCTTGAGGTTTCCTGCAGATCAAGGCAGGCTACTTCACATCGGGAGCCTGCGCCACCTACCTCAGCCTACACTGGACTCCTGGAGGCAGGGCCGGGCAGAAACGCTTGGTGTATCCTGGCCACTCCAAGTTACAAGGCAACATGTTGTTACGAGGAGGTGGTGCTGAAGTCACTCCGCTCACCATCTGAGGAAGTCCCTTCTGTAGGCTTCCCAACGGTGTTGGCGTCTGCGGGTGTCGGGGCCTACCAATGTGCAGGCCTGTGTGGCTTCCCTTTGCAGGGATCCGGTTGGACTTGGTCCCTTTCCTGGGGTTGTCTTTGCTGGTGTGGCACCTCTCCCTCCCTGGAGAGCACAGTGCTGATCACGCATAGCCAGCGCTCCCCTCACCATTTACTTCAGGAAGAGCTCATGCCTTGGGCTCAGGCCACTCAAAGCAAATCACTCCACATGTACTATCTTCATAAACCAGGAAGATGATTAGCGCTTCACCACGCACTCCAGACCTGGGACCCAGGACGCATTCAAAGTGCCAAGGGGATCAGTAATGAGCTGATCCTATAGTTAAAAGTAGTGCTCTCACGCGCTAAGTGCAGGCACAACGTGCTACACACGTGCTAGGCTGCAAAATAAAGTGCTCTTCACATGCTTTCTTCTACCAAGGCGAAGGACAGTCCAGTCCTTCTCCTGCTCCAGACAGGAGCATCAACTGCAGGCGGACCCACCCCACACACACCAGGGGTAGCGCTCCTCACACAGCTCTCCCAGCTCTCCTAGCAGGCAGGTTATTTTGGATCTAGAAATGCTCTTTTTGAAGTCTTTGATTTCCCTGAGACTTCCAACAGGAGGCAAGCTCTGCATCAGGCCCTTAAAGATCTTCTCAAGCAGCATACCACAGCAGGGCAAAAAGAGTCAGTCCTTTTCCTCTGCCCACAGATAGAAGCAAAAACTGCAGGCCAAATCACCCCTCAAACACCAGAAAGGGTAGCACTCCTCACAAAGCTGTTCCGCTCTTCATCTTGGCAGGGTCCTCATGTTTCCAGAAGTAAACTAAAGTCCTAGGGGTTTAGATCAAATACTTATACCACAATTTCTCATTGTAGTCTTTTTTTCAGAGTCCCTGAGCTCAGTACAAACCAGTTCTGTCCTCCCTGGTCCAGCTGGATGGACCAGGGTGGATACAGTATTGTTCAAGGAGACACAGCCTATTCAGGTGCTAGTGAAAACTCCTCCCACTACTCTAAATGCAGAAAGGTCGATTCAGCCTGGCTATGAGTGACCTAGGAAAAGTAGGACACACCTCAACCCCCATTTGTGACTGTCTAAAATGAAGAAAAAGAAATATAACAGGAGGAGGGAGGGAGAGGAGGAAGTGGATTCAGTCTCCCCTGGCAATTTACACAAAGTGGAATCCACTCTAGTAGTGGTAGTGATCCCTACAATGGTGGGGAGCACACAGTGTTGTTTTGAATACCCCTCACACACCAACAGGCCCCTTGGTGTCATGCTTCATCATTGGGGTCTTCGCACCCCTCTGCGGGATGCGGCGTGCTGCGACTCACAACTACGTAGGAGCATTGAAAGTGAACTATGTGTTGGTGTGTGTGTGAGGAGAACAGTGTGAGTGGTGAGGTGGTGGAAAGTGATGGTTAAAAGATACCTGGTTCGTAGGAAAAAAAAATAAAGTTTTTTATTAGGCCCTCGGCTGGTATCATTAAAAGGGTGCAGGGTGAGGTTGTCTGTTACATATTAGGGTGCGTCAACCTCAAAAGTGCGTCGACATGTTTCGGAGTGTAGGAACTCCTTCAGGACGAGGATATGCACAACTATCCTCACCTTACTCACATGGGATGTAGATGTAAAAGTGTACTCTACAAAAAATGATAAGGTGAAATGTACCTATTAGTGTTATTGAGAAAAAAGTCTGTTGCGCCCAATTGGCGTAATTAGTACAGAACTTATGGACAAAGGCTAGATGGCCTCATGAGCCACAGCGTAGTATTGGGGGTTCTTTCTTCCTGCTCAATATGGCAACGGATTCTGCAGAACTGGTGGGCTGCCTTCCCCTCAACGCGGCTCCGACATCCGGTGTCTAAAATGAATGCATATCCCCAGCTCCTATCACTCCAAAACCAGACGGTGAATACACAAACAGCCAAAGGCACACAGAATGGTAAACCAAGAAAATATCCACTTTCTAAAAGTGGTATTTTTAAACACATAATTTAAAAAACACCTTTCTAAAGGCGTGTTATTACATTTTGAGTTCAGAGAGCCTAAACTCTATTTCTCCATCTTGTCCCAATTGAAAGTTACACGAGTGAGCTGTTACAAGCAGCTCCCATGTTAACTTATGGGACAGACAGCCTTTCCATAGTGAAAAATGAAATGTACAGTATTTCACTATTAGGACATGTAAAACACACCATTACATGTCATAGCTTTAACAGACTGCACCCTGCCCATGGGGGTACCCTGGGCCTACCTCAGGGGTGCCTTATATGTAAGAAAAGGGAGGTTTGAGCCTGGCAAGTGGGGGCACTTGCCAGGTCGACATGGCAGTTAATAACTGCACTCACAGACACTGTATTGACAGGTCTGAGTCACATTTACAGGACTACTCATGTGGGTGGCACAACTAGTGCTGTAAGCCCACTGGTAGCTTTTTATTTACAGGCTCTGGCACACTCAGTGCACTTTATTAGGGACTTAACAGTAAATCAAATATGCCCACTATGGATAACCAGTCAGAATCACAAGAGCATATGCACTTTAGCACTGATCAGCAGTGGTAAAGTGCCCAGAGTCCTACAGCCAACAAAAAAGGGTCAGAAAAATAGGAGGCAAAAAGGAAAATGTTTGGGTATAAACCTGCAAAATGGGCCAAGTGTAACACTTGAGAACTGCAGCCAGGCATGTGTCTTTAGAGGGACCTACATAATTATGTGTTTTTGGTGCGCTAGGATCTGAAAACTTTGGAGCAGTACCTCTGCACACTGGTAGGTGGCACCGCACTGACACTGTTTCACTCCAGAAATGACGTTTGGTCCCATTATAGAATCCACTCCGGCATACCAGCGCCATTTGCTTTTGAAGCTGTCGGTGCCCCCCTGACGCAGATCCCAACAGCAAATTGGCTTTGACCATTTTGCGGATTCCTAGATTTTTGATTTTTTTGAAGGATACAGTCCAATCAAGGAACGGCAAGTATGGGAGGGCCAGTGAGGAATCTAAGGCTAGACAGATTCTCTACTAGAAAAAGCATTACCGAAGGAAAGTGATTTGTGTTTCCGATAGAGAATTCGAATACAGATTGCTTACCTTTTGAATAGATATTAAAGCAGCACCTATTTTGAGGTGGGTCAGTGAATGGACCCAAAACAAAAAGTCCTGCAGACTGTAGTGCTTCGTGAACATGTGGAGTGATGCTCACATAACTGCCTGACAGATGTCCAGGACAGAAAATCCGCATGCCAATGTAGTGGCAGCAGCCTCAGCTCTAGTGTAATGAGCTTGCAGCCCTTCCGGAAATGCTTTTTGACCTGTGCGTAGTAGATCTTAATGCAGAGCACGATGTATTGGGACATGGTCCTTTTCTGCACAGCCTTGCCTGTTTTTTCGCTCTGGCGAATGCCACAAAGTGCTGATCATCCATTTGGTGTTCTCTGACATGACTGATGTAAAAACTCCGTGCTCTTTAGGGGTCCAAGCAATGGAGTCTCTTCTAATCAATCAATCAATCAGGGTTCTTATAAAGCTTGACTAATGACTAATCACCCATGAGGGTCTCAAGGTGCTGGGTGGTGGGGGTGGGGGTGGTGGGTGTTCTGCATTTCAGTCAAAGAGCCAGGTCTTGAAGTCCTTCCTGAATTGAGGCAGTGCAGGTGATTGCATGAGGTGCTGAGGAAGGGGGTTCCAGGTCTTCGCAGCAAGTGAGGAAATGGCCCTTCCGCCAGCCGAAGTCTTGCATATCTAATGGCCAGGGCCAGGTGGGCAGAGTGGAGATGTCTGGTAGGTGTGTAGAAGGAGAGGCAGTGGTTCCGGTATTCTGGTCCGGTGTTGTGGAGGGATTTGTAGGCGTGCGTGAGGAGCTTGAAGGTGATTCTTTTGTTGATTGGGAGCCAGTGGAGGTTTCTCCTTACAGGGGTCAGGAAGAGGAAAGAATGCGGTAACATGATATTTTGACCAATGTGGAACTGTGTCACAACTTTCAGCACAAAGGATGCTCGCATCTGAAGAATCAGTTTGGCTAGGAAAAGGTGGTGTATGGCAGGTTGACACAGAGAGCCTGAAGCTCACTTACTAGCCTTGCCAATGTTAAGGTGATAAGGAAGACGGTGTTAGGGGTGAGAAACCTCAAAGGACAACTGTGAAGTGGTTCAAAGGGAGTACACATCAAAGAACTGAGGACCCAGTTAACATTTCATGGTGGCATGACATAGGAATAGATAGGAAACATGTGGTTGACCTTTCAAAAAAAGCATTACTATACATGATTTAAATAATGAGGCCTGATCCGGCAACAGCAAAAAGGCCCGAAGAGCTGAAGCATACCCTTTAACTGTGCCAAGAGTGAAGCTTTGCTGGGCGAGAGCCAAAACAAACAACAAAACATCAGATAACTTTGCCTGGAGGGGTCAATCTGCAGTGCGCCGCACCAAGCCACAAACTTGACCCAATGACATGGGTATAACTGTCTTTGTCGAGGGACATCTGGCTGCAAATATGGCACCAACCACCTCCGGAGGAAGGGCGAAACTGTTCAACTGAGGCAGCTCAATCTCCAAGCATGAAGGTGGTGATTGTGAATGCCTGGGTGCAGCCCATTGCTGCAACCCCAGATCCTGCCAGAGGGCTAGCCTGATCGGAGAGCAGATGCTCATGCCTAGGAGTTCTGGATACCATATAATCCATGCCCAATCCTGGCCAATTAAAATGACATGTGCCCAGTAGGTTCTGATTTTCTTACGAACTCAGTGCAGAAGAGCTATTGGCGGGAAGCCCTACAGGAATCTTGAGTTCCACCCTAGGAAGAATGGGTCGTCTAGCGATTTATTCCTTGCAAACTCCAACGTATGGATCTGCTGACACTGCATGTTCTTGGTGGCAGCTATTAGATTGACCCAACGTTCTGCTCATTAGCGGCAGAGACATTGCTCCACCTATGGGTACAATTGCCACTTGTGAGCCACTTAGCATCGACAACTGAGCTTGTCTGCCCCAACATTCAAACATCCTGCCATGTGGGTCACCACCAGGAAAACTCCTTGGTGGTCCAACCATTCCCAGAGATGTAGTGCCTCTTGGCAAAGGTTCTACGACCCCACCAGTCCTGTTTATTGGAACACCATTACCAGCCTCCCCTTGATGGGTGGAAGGAATGCTTTCAACACCAAGTGGATTGCCCTCGGCTCTAGAAAGTTTGATATGGAGTAGGGACTCTGCCAGAGACCAAAGGCCTCTGATCTCCACCTCTCTCAGGTGCCCACCCCAACCCAGAAGTGACGCATCGGTCACCACTGTCAGCTCCAGGTGGGGTAGGAAGAGGTGTCTGCTGCCGATTCATTTGCTGTTCAGTAACCAACCCTGCACATCTTTTGTAGTCAACTCCGAAATCTGAATGTGGTTGGAGAGGTCTTCTTGATGTTGGACCCACTGAAACTGCAAATCTAACTGCAGATCCTGCATATGCCACGTAGTGTGCTTGACCAGAAGGGTTCAGGAGGCCATCATTCCCAGCAGCCTTAGAGTCAACCTCATTGAAATCCAGGACAGAGGCTGAAGGATCAGGATCATAGCCTGAATTGGTCTCTTCTTTTCGGGGGGGAAAGGCACAAAACTGAACCATATCCAGAAGGGCTCAGATGAAGGCAAGCATCTGAGAAGGAGCCAGGTGTGACTTCAGCATGTTGAGAGTGAAACTCAAAGATTACAGCAGGTTTGCCATAGTATGGAAGTAAATGATGACTGCCTGTAGTGAGCCAGCCTTCAACATCCATTCATCAAGTTAGGGGAAGACTGCGAACCCTGACCTCTGAAGATGTGCTGCTACCACCACCATCACTTTCATGAACACCCGAGGTGCATAAGGAGTCTAAATGCGGCACAGCAAACTGAAAATGCTTGTCCCCCAGTGAATACAGGAAGCGCCAATGTACCTACAGGACTGGTATGTATGGATAGAGGTGTCCAACAGATATAATGCCATCATCCAGTCTCCAGGGTCGAGAGCAGACAAGACCTGGGCACGGGTCAGCATCTTTAATTTGTCCTTCCATAGGAAGGTGCTAAGGGAGGGGGGGAGATCTAAAATAGTACGAAGGCCTCAGTCCTTCCCCATGCACGACAAAGTAGCGGGAGTAACTGCCACGACCCACTTCTGGTGCAGGCACCCTCTAAATAGCCTCTTTGGCCAAAAAGGCTTGCGCTTCCTGCCGTAAGACTGACAGTGGTCCTCCGTCAGTGGTTCTGCAGAGTGGCCATGAAGGGTAGGGTTTAACCTCTTTGGACAATTTGCAGGCCCAACCTGTCTGATGTTATGGCCCACCAACACAGTGAAATCCTTGCATCCTGCTGTCACCTGGGTGGCTGAGCTCCACTAAGGGCATCCTAAAGATGTTTGGCAGGTGGGGTCAGTGGGCTGACCTCCTGAATCGAGACTGCAGAACCCTGCTTTTAAAAAAACTCTGTGAGCAATACGGATGGCCTTAAACATAACACAATTGTTCACCAGCAGGCAACGTAAATCTCTACAGAAGTGGATAACTAAGTGGCAAGCCAGCCACATTTTTAACTTCCTAGTTTTTGACCCGTTGTAAATGAATCAGGTATTTAGAAGGTAGGTGTAATGTTGTCTACACAGGAAATTGTAGATAAAGTGTAGTTTATTCATAGAAACACAGGAGCAAGGTAGGAAACATCCTACACAGGTCTTCATCCTCAGCAACTGCTCCTGTTGCTAGGAAGAGATCTAGGATACAATAGAATCTATAGAGATAATTCTAAAGGTCTTAAAGAAACAACATGACACATCTTCCCCTTTATAACAAATAATAAGGAAGAAAAAGGAAAAATAAAAAAACAAATTATTTACATACAAAATCTTCTAACCACTTGGGTTTAGAGCAAATACGTTTCCGGTTCATGGACACATCACTGTTACAAAAGGTTTCATCATTGACGGTAGTAAGATCAGAACCTTGCTTAGATGGAAAAGCATCAAGTGAAGTACTCATATCGGAAACACTGGGAGGAAAATCTACAACATCAGTATTGTTACCATCACCTGAAATATCGGAATTGGAATTGGTGATAGGAAGATCTTCAGATATACTGAAACCACCATGATCCTCACAATGAAAAGATTTAGGAGCAGGTAAGTCATCAGGTAAATCAACAGAGTCCATTATAACATTCTTTTTGCCTCTGTAAATAGCAATTCTTTTAAGGTTCCACACTTTTCCGTCACTTAAAAGAACTGCATTGCGTAAGATTTTTTTAATCATCAAGGGTTCAGAAAACTGAGATTCCCCTTTGCGAACTCTCCAAGGCTTCTTCACTTTGACCCACATACCAACACTTACGTTAGCAGTACTGGAACAACATTTCTTATCAAAATTTTTTTTATATTCGAGGTGTTTATCAATAACATCAGACCTAACTTTACTCATGCATATATCTAAACAAGATTTCTTGTGCAGCCAATTTGGATTACACTTGGTCCTTGCAACTCGACCCCTCATAATTTCAAATGGTGACATCTTTAACGCATCATGAATGTTGGTTCTGTAAGACCACACAGCTTTAAAAACAGATGTCTCCCAATCCTCTCCATTTTGATTAGCAATCTGAATGGCATTCTTCAGAACTCTATTGAACCTCTCGCAAAGTCCGTTACCACTGGGGTTATAAAGCGAAGTGGTTTTATGAACAATACCAACCCTATCAAAATATGACTGAGTTAAATTAGAAGTAAATTGGACCCCATTATCACTAATGATCTGGTTGGGAAGACCCTCCTCAATAAAGACTTTATCAATAAAATCTAGTACCGATGAAGAATCAACTTTATCAACTATAGTAATGCTGGGCCATCTTGAGAACACATCTATCATAGAAATTATAAACTTGTGATTCATCCCTATAGGTCCCATAATGTCAATTGCCACGGTATGCCATGGGCCATCCGGTATTAAGGGTTCACACATGTCAGGTTTAAGAGTGTTAAGTACTTTGTCTGAATTGGAATAAGTAACACATTCTCTAACAATTCTCTCTGTAAGGACATCAATTCCTGGCCACCAATACCATTGTTTGACATTTTGTTTGGTCTTAACAATACCACAATGGTCTTTGTGACACAATTTGATAATACTATTTCTCAAAGCTAGGGGAGGAACAGCCCTGTCACCTCGAAAAATAGTATCATCACAAACAGTAAGCTCATTTCTAACTTCCCAGTATGGTCTTAGATCAGGCAAAATTTCTTTCTTTCCCGACCACCCATCATGAATAAAAGAAATAACTAAATTTAAAGTTTTATCTCTCAAATATTGCTCTCTCCATAACTTTTTTTCAATGCAAAAGGGATTATTGTCAAGTATATAAGCAATGTGAAAAGAGTCCCACTCATTCACCTCACATTCATATAAATCAGTAGGCATGCGAGAAAGAAAATCGGCAATGACATTGCTTTTCCCAGGAAAATACACAACCTTGATAATAAAATCTTGTAAACGCATGGAAAATCTAGCTATTCTAGCTGTAGCATTGTAAAGGCCTTCGGTGGTAAGAAGTTTGGTAAGGGGTTTATGGTCAGATCTTACTGTACATTCCTTTCCCCATATAAAACTGCGAAAATGTTCAAGGGCCCAAACCACAGCTAAAGTCTCCTTTTCTATGACTGAAAACTTGCTTTCGGGAACAGATAAGGCTCTAGAAGCGAATGCAATAACACGTTCTTTACCTAAACTATCGATCTGAGAAAGAACACCGCCTACACCTTTGTTGCTGGCATCAACAGTGATTACAGATTTGAGATCTAAATCGAAAGGGCATAAAACAGGAGCATTAATAATGTCCAACTTGATACTGTTGAACTCATTTTCGCAAGAAGAGGACCAATCAAATTTAACTTTGCTTTTCAAAAGTTGTCTAATATTAAAAACTTTACTTGAATTTTTTTTTATAAATTTAGAATAAAATTCTACCATCCCTAAGAATGACATAACATCATCCTTGCACGTGGGAGGAGGAGCTTCTTTTATGGCGTCCACCAATTTAGGTTTGGTTGAAACACCGTCACCACATAAAACATGACCAAGATAAGTTACAGACCCAACAGCGAAATTGCATTTGGAGAATTCAATGGTCAAGCCTTTTTCTTCAAGAATGCCTAAAACTTCTTCTAGAACAGAATTATGTTCATTTATGTCCTCACCGTAAACCAAAATATCGTCCTGAAAAAATTTAACCTTAGGATGTTTTCCAAATAACTGATGCATAATTCGCTGAAAGATGGCTGCAGCAGACGCTAAGCCAAATGGCATGCGTTTAAATTGGAAACACCCCATGGGGGTGATAAACGCAGTTAATTGTTTACTTTCAGTGTCAAGAGAAATCTGATGGTATGCAGCAGATAAGTCAATTGTGGAAAAAACCTTAGCTCCATTAACTGAAGCTAACATCTCAGAAATTTTTGGTAAGGGAAATTTATCTATTACGATATTTTCATTCAAATGGCGAAGATCGACACATAGACGGATTTTGCCATTGGAACGTCGTGCGACAACAACTGGTGAAATCCAATTGGAAGACTCAATTGGTTCAATGATGTCTTCTTTAACTAATTTTTCTAGTTCTTTTTCAACATCTTCTCGAACTAAAATGGGAATATTCCTGGCTTTGAAAGTTTTGGGATTGGCATTCTCTTTCAAAACAATATGGTGGGAAAATCCTTTAAAATTGCCTATTTTCCCACTAAAAACTTTTGGAAATTTTTTAAGTACGGATTCACCAATTTTTTGTTCCTTCATTAACAACTAAAACAGGATCTGGACTGTTGGGGTTCAAAATAATATCTAAGTCCCACTGATCCTTCCTCCCAAGAACCGAAGGTCCAAGTTTTGCTACATACAATTTGCCGAAAGATTCTCTACCTTTAAATCTAAACTTCAGGGGTTTGTAACCAATCACATCGATTTTACCGCCTGAAAACCCTTCAGCAGAAATATCAGGTGAATAGAGATCGTTCCCTAAGTAATGTACAAACTTTGAATTCCAGACACTCTCATTGATAATGGTATATGGGGAACCAGATTCTGCATAAATGTCAATAGGAACCCCACCAATAAGCATATTGCATATAGGTTTCTTAAGAACATTCCTTTTACCTGAGTCATTGATGTTAAAAATATAAACCTTTTCAAGAGGTTTCGAGATGCATTCATCATCCATTGAACAAGGCAATACATTTTTCACACAATCATCCTCAAAACGACAATGCATGACTTTGTTGGACAAATCTTCCTCATCACTGGAAGATGAATCATACACAACGTTAACTTTTTTGTTCTTAATTCTATTACAAGCTCTTGAGTAATGCCCAATTAAGTTACAATTCGAGCATTTTTCTTTGATTGCAGGACAAAGCTTGTAATTAGCTAAATGTGAACTGCTGCCACACCGGAAGCATTTTAAATTATCAGTTTTTTTAAACTCAGGAGGTTTGTTTTTCGTTTGAATCCTTTGTTTATAGTTGGATTTGCTTTGAACTTTCGAAACAGTTTGATCAAGAGTGGATTTTTGTACAAGAATAGCCTTTTCTTCGTTTTTAATTGCCTTAGCACTGCGACCTGAAAGTTCTGCCTTCCTGACGATAGCCAAAATGTCTTTGAGATCTGAATCACCATTTATCCAAAGTCTATCTTGAATAGAAGGATCAGAAGCATGCATAACTACTTGGTCGCGTATAAATTGTTCTTGTAAATGGTCAAATTTACAATCTTCGGCTATTTTTTTGAGTTCAGCAATATATACATCAATGTTTTCTCCAGGTCGTTGTTTCCTGTGAAAGAACTTGTAACGAGTAATGCCAATACAAACCTTAGGTGAAAAATGACTATCAAAGTCTTTCAGGATAATATCAAAAACATTTGCATCACCACCTCCACTACTCTTAGGCATTTCTTCATAAATTTTGAGACCACCAGCGCCTAGTGAGTGTAAGAATAATTTCTTTTTTCTTTCAGGTTTCATTTTACCATCCTCATCTATGGTGTCAATGAAGTTCATGAAATATGCCTTCCATTGGAGCCACTTCATACATGGTTCTAAACCAGAAGGCCAAAAAGGTTGAGGAGACTGAATGGTGAAATTTTGAGAAGTCATTTTGAAAATACTTCAACCAAACTGAAGAAAATAAATATAAAGCTTACTTGCAGTCTTGAAAGCAGTCACTTCTCTGGAATAAAGATTTGGAAATCTGAAAAAGTAGTGAGCAATTTAAAACTGATATACGTTTTAATTTTATAAAGTATTTATAAATATGAGCGCTGTAAACAGAACTAAAATCCACTCTTCGCACTCTTCGCGCTCGTGAGTGTTGCCATAATATGAGCGCTGTAAGCAGAACTAAAATCCTCTCTTCGCACTCTTCGCGCTCGTGAGTGTTGCTATGGAGACGATAAATATGGCCGCTGCGTGTGAACGTCAAAGTACAGAGCGTCTAACGTGAGGCATAGAGTTTCAGCAGGAAGACGGACTGACGTCACAAGGCAACATAGTAGAACGAGCGAGTGAGCGAGGAGGAAGGGGCTCGAGGAATGGAGCCGCAGAACGTCGGCGGTTGCACTTTTGAAAAATGCAAACACCGGTAGAGTGTTTGAAATGAGTGAAATTAAAGAAAATAGTTTTGTAAAAGTGCAAGCGGAGAAATTTTTAACCGCTGGTTGAAAGCGCAGGTTGTGCACAAAGAAGGAAGGTTCTTACTCACGAATGACGGTTTCAGAAACGATGAAATGAATGACGGTCTCTGAACGATGGAAGGGGCGGTGAAGTCCGAAATGCTTTAGGACTTGAAGGCACACCGTATTAAAGTAGCGTTGGTGGAAAATTCTTTTTCCTTTAGATTTCTGTTGAAGAAGTAAAAATTGTAAAAACGCTGAATCCTTCCAAGAATTGAGAAAAGGGTTCTGGATTTCCTAGTGTTTCTTCTCAGCCAAGTCGCCAAAATTGTAATGTTGTCTACACAGGAAATTGTAGATAAAGTGTAGTTTATTCATAGAAACACAGGAGCAAGGTAGGAAACATCCTACACAGGTCTTCATCCTCAGCAACTGCTCCTGTTGCTAGGAAGAGATCTAGGATACAATAGAATCTATAGAGATAATTCTAAAGGTCTTAAAGAAACAACAGGACAGTAGGCCCAGATACAAGGTGTAGCAATAATCCAGTTGAGAGTGAATGGTTGCCTGGACAACTAAACACTGAGCATACACTGGCAGAAAATAGAGAGCTTTGCGAATCATGGGTAAATAGAATAATCATGTTGCTCAGTTTCATCCCCATTTAACTTCAGGAAATGTATGTGCATCCAATGAGCTACCAAAACAAGACCAGGAAGAAAATTAGCAGCCACACAAGATTTTTCACTCACGGAAACTACAATTTGTGCTTCATCCACCTATAACATTAAAGAGAGGTCAACATTTTGGATCAGTTTGGCCAGTGGGGAGAAGTACATAGCAAATAACATACGCCTCAGGGTCAAATCCTGAGAAACCCCACACTACTCTACTCTACAGTTTATCACCCTATTTTCTGTAAAAATGAGGTAAAGATGGACAGTTTCAGTCCTGTTGGATAGAAAAGAGGTGAGCAACTCTAAGTCTTTCAGCTGAACGCCCACGGCCTGCAGTCTCTACATTAAGATAGTGTAGATGTCGGAAACTATGTCAAAAGCAACACTGAGGTCTAGCAGCACCAACAAAGCACTACGACCTCAATTGGTTAGACACTAGCGCACCGACCACATCATTCAAAATGGAGGGATGGGATTAAAGGTGGGGAGCTTTCCTGCTTGTTACATCCACTTTAATACTAAGAAGGGCAGAGTGCATCAAGAAGCAAAAGAAAATTACTATACTAAATAAAAAAAAATGTTAAGTAAAGGTAAATAAACTAGTAGCCCATAATAAAATAAATTTCCAGGAATGCTTCAGTGTTAATAAAATGTAATTGTCTGCAAACACAGGAACAACGATTGCCCCCACATACAAAAAACACAATTGCCACAAAAACTCATAAAACTTGACAGGGGAGGGAATCCAAAGATACCACTATAGTGTCTTCAGCGGTTTCCTACATGTTAGCAGGGTTAGGTGGTCCGGAAGGAGTATGAGAAGTAGTTCTAGAAACGGGGTGCATTTACTTGAGAAGGCCTGTTGCACTCACTACTTATAGACACCATTTAAAAATGTTGCTTGCTCCTTTATGCAAGCAAAATTATACTTTCGGAAAATATTTTTTGCAAAGCTGACAAATGTTGAAAGTTCAGAATGTCTGTCATCTTTGTACACTTCAATTATAAATGGTTTTAGTAGGAGGGTTTTCTTGAACCCCTAGAATATTTTTTCTAAAATAAAGAAAAAAAAGTAGGGTTTGGTATTACATATTTGTAGTCTTGTGGTTTTTCACCCATTATTTGTATTTGAATAACTTCACTAATGTTGAATACTTGGAAAACATTATTTCGTTTGAAACGTTTCAGGAACAATTCTTTGACACAGGCTACAAAATAAATTATCTTTTTTTAAATCAAAAATCCTCCATGAATTTCATTTACCACGGAGCATAAATGTGCCAGGCTTCTTTACCATTTGTTATACAACTTGTATTTTCTCTTAAATCTTTCAGAATTCACCATTGGCGAGAAAAGACAATTGAACAGATTTGTCCTTGCCCTGGGATACAAGAAATTAATCTTCGATCCCAACACATATTTAGCATATCTGCATAACATTTATATGACTACTGAATGAATCCGCATAGTAAGAATGGGAGCATTGCTTAAAGCTTGCACCAATTATGCTCTGATATGCAATTAACAAGCACCAGTGACATTAGCATTTTAAAACCTAGGCGACATGCTCGTCCAATGATTCTTTAATTCTACCTCTGGAACGTACACGTTGTTAAAAATATACTCCATGATGCAGCAAATAAAATCCTATTTAACTAAGTGCCCAACCAGCACAATACACTGACATCATAGCTCCACTCAGCTCAGCATTACAAAAAAGGAAAACGATTCCTATGTTAATTGTATATAACAGCTATTAGCAAGTGCTGCAGAATGGAGCTCGCTGGAAACCCCCATAATCTGTATGGTGTTGACAGACCTCTTAAGAAGTATGTGTTATAAATTGGGGATACGGACAGCCAAGCAGAGTCGTCTTTATCTGAACTAAAATATCTATCTATCTATCCATATCAATCTATCTATCTATCTATCTATCTATCTATCTATCTATCTATCTATCTATCTATCTATCTATATATATATATATATATATATATATAGAGAGAGAGAGAGAGAGAGAGAGAGAGAGAGAGAGAGAGAGAGAGAGAGAGAGAGAGAGAGAGAGAGAGAGAGAGAGAGAGAGAGAGAGGGGGGGGGGGAGTGGTACGGGGTTGGTATGCGTAGATAAGAGGAGGTATTAAGAAGGTAATAGATGAGCTAAACAAAAGGGACAAATTAAAAAAGACTTTTTGATAGCTATTTTATGGTGTTCATATTTAATATAATTAATTATTAACAGAGCAGCAGTATATCATTCTTAATTAGTACTATAACAATTTGGTTAACATATGAGTGCACTCAAAGGGTGGATGCAGCATTCTCATTTTCTATGGCAGTTATACTGAATAGAATGCATTTGACTTATTGTGATTTTGTGCAGCACTCTTTTTGAAACAAAAAAGATTTTAAAACTAAGATCAAAATATAATTTGCATTTTCCATATACACAGAAAATACCAATATTAGATTGCAGAAAGAGATTTTAAAAAAAATGCATAATTCAAAGCTGCAAATTCGGTCCAACGCGTTTTGAACCCTGAACTCTGTACCGAGAAATGCCATGAGACTGTTTTAGCTGCATAGCCAGTGTACAGTACACCTCCCCACTGAGCTTTCCTATCCCTCTCTTCTCTTCCCTCTGACTGCTCTATCCTTACCATCTTTCCTTTTCATTCTAAGAGCTAACCATACTGCAACAAGAAATGTTTATGATTGTATACAATGTATAAAATCTCAATAAAAATATCTTTAAAAAAAAAGAGAGATATGTATGGCCCTGGCAAGCTCTAAATTGCGACTGCACCATCTAAATAGCTTGTGTAGGCTCTTTAAGGGGTTAACAATATCGAGATGCTGATTTATTGTTAATTGTACAAAAATAAAGACTTAAAGGTCATCAAAAAGCACAGGTGAATTTGTGCTCACCTGATGTAAATTGATAGTCCTCATCAGCGGGATCCTCATCATCATCTACTTCAAAGGATGGAAAACTCGTCGGTCGGGTATAAGGAGGCGGGAGCTTCATAGGCGGTGGTGCGCCCCCCACAACCGGACTCATCCGCTGGAAGTCAAGGCAAAGACAAAAACACTCAGTTAGTGCCACAAAAAGAGCAGCACAGTTTTTTTGGGATAACTCACCACCTTCTACTCAGCCAGATAGGCAGTTTTGTAGCTGACATTTTCACTAATGGGGAATCTTTAGATACAACATACTACACACAGATTGTGACTACCTGATATGATGTGACAAAAATGTGCAGCAATTGCCACTTTGCCCCTGCCATTTGTGATTATTCATACAGCTCTCGAAAATTCTATTACATGAGTGCGTAAGTGGTACCTTTATGTACTTTAGAGCAGTGAACAACTCTTAGTCTATTACATTATGCTAATACGTTGTAGTACATGTAATCATTTGAGTTTTATAAATGAATAAATAAAGGAGGAGGAACCACTACATAGCTGATTGAGGTACGACATCTGAAAATCTGACAGATATAGCTTCAACCTGCCAAATTCTGGCAACCATACCCAACTGAAAAGCACAAACATTACATCTCAGAACCTATGCATGCTCGAAGCTCAAGGATTAAGCGAACAATAATTGCAAGCCCACATGCTTCATAATAATAGATCGGGCACACAACAGAAGCTTATACACCGACTGCCTCTGAGCCATCACAGGGTCTGGTCGTAGCCTCGGAATGGCCAAGATTAAAACATTTAGGAGGAAAAACAGAAAATCGCGCCATCTTCATCACGGAGTGGACCATTAGCAGCAGACAACTGATTGTGCAATAAAAAGTAAATTACCTCGCAGAAATGAAGACACTGAACGTAATACGAGAGCTGCATGCCAAGAAGAAGACAGGGAAGGACGGAGCTTCAGCAGGGAGGAGAAGGAAGAGAAGCTTCTGTTCGGATCCCTAGCTCAGACTTTCTGTAGCATGCTAGAGACAGGCTCTATGAATACCGCAAATGTATGCTCAATTACGGTTCTAATAACAAAAACCACTAATAGCGAGATGCACTTTAGGGGGAGTGCAGATAAGATGCCATTACATTGTGAGAGCTTTTAATGAATTCTCGCTCCGGCAAAGAACATCTGCCATTCGGGGCCTAAAACAGGCAGCAACATTTTGAAATAGTGCAATCCAATGAGAGCAGCTCTTCCGTCGCTACATAATATGGAAAATTGCTGAATTGGTATCAGATAGTTCACTCTGAATTTCATGCATGTAATTGACCTTTATATAAGTGCAGGGCCAACATGACTATCACACTATGCAAACACACCTGAGATATTATAATGCAAGATAGTATTCTGTTTCAGGGATTTTTCATGTTGAGTTCGTTATGAAATGATCTTTAAGAGTGCATTCAGTAATCCGAAGTCAAATCAGAACATGGCCATCTTCACTAATATGATCCGATTCTGTATTACTGTTTGTTTCTTTGGTGCATGTTTAAGGAAACCAATCAGGCACGATCAGAGTTCAGTATTTAAATCACTTTACGAGAAAATCAGAAGATCGAATACTTTTAAGAAATTGTCATTTACGTGTAGTCTTGGTTCTACATCATAGAAATAGTAATTGAAATCATACATGTTAGAATAATTCCCAGCTGCGTGGTGGAACCTTACAACACTTCTTATCAATTTATATATGTTCATATATCAATAGAAACAGTGAAAAATCCAACATGCTGATAAGATGCGCGGCACCATCAAGAAGTCTACTATGGCAAGATTTCCTAAATTTTACACAGTCTGTATTCCGAAAAAACACTCTCTCAAAGCAATTTTGCAGAAGTTAAAGCCCAAATTGCTGCTGGCCTGTCTAAATAATGAAGAAAAGTGCAGCCTTGTAGGCAGTGGTGGCTCCTTCACAATGGCAGAAGAGCATCGCCCCACTGCCTGGCTCAGAGCCAGCAAATGTAAAATAAAACGACGTTCTTGCATCACAGCCAGCAGTGTTGGGAGGGGCGGGGCCGAGGCATGGGAAGGGAGGAGGAGTGATCGTGCACTCCACTCCCTAAGTGCTCATGTGTTTTTGGCCGGCCGTCTCAAGCCGACCAAAACAGACATGCGCACATAGGTTTTCTCCAAATCAGCTGCATTGAGCAGCCGGGATGGAGAAACCCCACAGACTCACCTTCTGAGCAGGGCGTCTTTCCTGCCTGCCCAGACCATTCCCCGTGCACCCTGCCACACGGAGATTGGACAGGGAGTCTGTCATAGGGGCTGCTGGGACCAGAAGGAAGAGGAGAGGAGAGGCGATGCGACACGACGTGAGGCTAGAGGTGATCGGCGGCCAAAGGTACTATAGATAAAAATTGTATTCCAAATGCTGCGCATAGCGCCACTGCGCAACCCCACCTGCCGCACCACCCTTTGTTTATGGCAGCCGCCGCTACTTGTAGGCTTGCATTACAGGAGTCAACAAAACATCCTATCCCTTTAGGAGCAGATGAACTTTCACTACCCAGGATGCTTTGTAATGATGGCTGCTTCACAGAGTCAGTTCTGCTCAACGTCCGTAGTGTAAGTTTGGAAAGGCTTTTGGAAGATTTCATGTCAAACCTCCAAAACTATCTGGGAAAAAGAGACAGTTGCTTATGATTTCAATGAAGAGTCTCTAGGATGCTAAATTAGGAATACAAACAAGCAACCATTTTTTTCTACATCTGAAGCTCTTGTTTGGTAGTCATTAAGAATAAGTTACTTACCTTCGGCGATGCCTTACCTGGTAGAGACAGAATCTAGCCGCAAATTCCAGGCCTTTGAATTCTCCCCAGGCGCCAGACTGGATCCTGATTTTTTTTTTTACAGCAATACCTCTGCACATCTGTAGAGGGTGTCGAGCAACTCCGTAGCGACATCGTCTACAGGATGTGATGTTGGCAGAGTCCATATAAGCACTGACATCATTTTCAGCCGTGACTATTTTCCGCGCCAATAACGTGGAGCTACTCATAGAAACTGCCTATGGAAACAGTCTGCCCAAAGAGAGACATCCTTATGGCAAAACAATTACGAAATCCAAATGAAAGGCATTAGAATACCCAGAAGGGATCTTGTAGACAAATGGAACAACCAGTTTGGATAACTGGGAGGATGGGTGGGTTGGTAAAGAATCTGCAGCTAGATCCTGTCTGTACCAGATAAGGCTTTACCGAGACTAATTACTTCATTTGATAGAGACATCTTGCCGCAGATTCCTTACCTTTGAATTAGATATCAAACAATACCATCTGCGGAGGAGGCTCTGCTCCCGCTAAAGATCCCCGATTAGGACTATCTGGTCTGTAATAAGATAGAATGACCAGGCGGTCTAGGAACATAGGTGAGAAAAGGAGATGTACCACCAGGAGGACTTTGGAAAACACATAGGGAACTAAAATCTTTAAATTATGGAAAAGCAAGGGGAAACGACACCCACGGCAGTGTAATAAAGAAGTGTTGGAAAGGAACACTTCATAGAAGCAGAATACTGCACAGCTCTGCAATGGTATCCGGACCATTAGTGGATGGGACTGAAGGCCAAGAATAGCCAATGCCACTGAGCCAGAGCTCTTTGCTATAGAAATAAACAAGTGAGCTGAACCTGCCCTGAGAAATGCAGGAAAAAGGGAGAGATCTCAGAACAAAATGCAGGAAAAAAGGGAGAGATCTCAGAACACATCCACGATGTAGAGAGCACCAATTAATGTTTCAATAGAAGCATTGCGAAACAATAACAAGTATTGGCATAGACCACTCGTGATCAGAGAAAACACTTCTAGAGAGAAGTGAGCCCTCTTGTGACTAACGTAGAAGGCACAGAAGAGGAAGGTTACGCAAATGCATATGCAATGACTAAATGAAGGGACACAAGGAAAGGTGCAGCAACATAAGCATAAATGTACGCACTCTTAAGAAAGTCAGCATAGAATGACTTGCAATATACACACATATATAGACAGATGCATATAATACATATATGTAAGAATAAACACACACACACACACATATATATATATATATACACACACACACACACACACACATATGCATAATATATATACATATATATGTATAAGACAGATATACCTATAGAAGGGTATATATAATTATACACCAACATTGGTTATGGACCGAAGATGTGACAACAATGGAGTAAAAATTATAGATATATTAGGACAGAGCAGGCAATCAGCAACATTGTACTGTAGTACGAGTTACTTACCTTCGGAAACTATGTATCTGGGAGAGACGATTCTAGCCACAGATTTCGTAACGTAGAATCATCCCCAGGCGTGAGACTGGATCCAGAAAACTTTTTGCCACAGCATCCCTGCGCGTCGGGGGGACAGCATCACGCGACTCCGCCCAGGAGCCGTACGTGACGTCAGCTAGCTCACATAAGTCCCACCCCACCGCACCTACGGCAGTTTTCGTCAGATAACTTTTCCGCGCCACACTGCGGAGCCAGCAGAGAAACTGTGGGAGCATGGGAAAAGTATGCGAAACAGCAGAAAAAGTGGAAAAGGAAAGGTGACAAATAACACCATAAGGAGCAGTGCCAACACTGCAGTACCCAAAGGCAGGGAAAGAAGAAAAAACAGAGCACAGCACTGAGCAGCCACCCTGCCAGTATGTAGACAGTTCCCCCCCTGAGACAAGGAACATAAGCAAAATGTCATGACAACATGTCGTAGGACTACAACCCCAAACAAGTACAATGAAGGGGAGCCAGTTCCAAGACAGACTGGGAACGATAGACCACCAAGGCAATACCCCGGCATAGAGTGCGACAACCCCCCAAGGGAGCCAGGGCAGGGCACAGCCAAAGGACCCAAACCCAGAGGGTAGCAGAGGGGTCAGGACCCTTAGGAACAAGACGGAGTAACAAAAGGAAAGGCAAGCCTCAATCCCGGAGCACCCAAAGCAGAGGGGCACAGCAGTTCCTACAGACCCAGCCTCTAAATTGCCAAGGAAGAGGTACGAACAAGAAACAAGACAAAACATCTCGTCAAAAGAGCAAAAGAATGCACTCATTCATCATAGCCATCCACTGGGAGGCGAGTGCAGAAGGCCAAGCCAAAGGGTCCTCGCAGAACAGGGAGGAAGTGCGGGCCGTTAAGTAATCTGCGCTAGAAACGTCTCTACCAGATACTTTGTTACCATAGGTTTGTAACTCCTACATCTGATAGAGACTACTAGCCACAGATTCTTTAACGTAGAATAGATATCCTAGCCATACCCACGGGAAGGAGGGTCTGCGGAAGGACCCCACCAGCCTGGACATAACCGAGGGTCCCACAGGGGACTAGGCCAATGGACAGGGCGAAGAGCCCCTTCCTCCCAGGCAAGGGGGAAATCCCCACAAGCCGGACACCAACGACCTCAAGAGGGGTGTGGGAAGAAGAAAGAAGAAGAAGAAGGCCCGTTCACTCTCAACAGAGGAACCAAGGGCAAGGCCATGGAGGCCAAAGCACCCCACGCCCTTACAAGGCAACAGAGCTTCCATCCAATGCCAGGACAAGGAAGAAAGCCTAGATGGCCTAAGGAAACGAGGGAAAAGAAGGCGAGCCCACCATAGACGGAAGGCAACAGACCAGACAGAGCGGCACCGGCAGTAATAAGCCACAGGAAGCAGGAAGAACAGCCCGGGACCCCAGGAAGACCGGGCATTCTACGCCTGACAAAGTGAGAAACACAGAACCATCCCAGCCTTCAGGAGCAGGAAGGCAAGGAAATGCCCGGACCACTACAACGAGGGGTCCGCGTACACAACCTAAGAAGCATCAGCAACATACATAAACGCCATGGAGAGCAGAGGCCCAAAGGCGACCAGAACTCCCTAGCATAACGCAAGCTATATCACAGCTACCACTACCCCACATAGGGTACGTTAAGTCCCAAGACATGGGAACCCTCTTTGGAAGAAACTTCTGCAGCAGAGGAAAAAAAATGAAAGAGCCACGGGGAAAAAAAACCGCAGGAGGCTTGTCAAGCACCCCAAGAGAAAAACAGAGGCCTAATCCCAGGGCCAATGTTGTGCAGATAACTCAAGCAAAAACACACAGTCAACCAGGGGTCGTCCAGCAGACAACAAGCCACAGTCCCTGCAAGGAGGACTTGAGTGGCCATAAAACACATCTCACAGCAAGGGCAACCTGCCCAAAAGAAGGTTGCCCTTGGATCCCAAGGATTCAGCCGTGTCCCACAAAGAAGAGGTAGCCCTAGCCAACACACATAAGGTGTTAAGGGCCCGCATAGCAGCGCTGGTCGAGGTGAACATGTTGCGCCCCCAAGAGTACAGCCAGGGGGCCTCCCCCAAGTCCCTATCAGGGAAGAAAGGAGCAAACCCTCAAAGGGAAGCAATAGCTCCCTCCCACCAGAGTCCTGGTGGAGAACCTCGAAAAGATGAGCTGCTGGGAAATGAGCATCCGGGTCACCCATGCGTAGAATACCCACAGCCGTGGACACTGTGTGAGCGAAGGCCGCACCCGCCTTGGTAGGGCCCCGCGGTGGAGAAAGCAGCTCCTCCGTGGGCGACGGCTGCAAACTAAGGCAGCCGTCCCCGAAGCCAAGCGGAGCGGGCAAAGCCCAGATGTGGAAGTTAGAAGGAGGAACCGAAGAATGAAGGACCTGATGCTCCTCCCGCGAACACCGTGGCCTCGGAAATGGCGGGGAACCGCCCTTCGATGACGCCAGTGAAAAAGCCACCACACGGCGGCCTGTCTCCGGTGAGGATGACACCAGCAGGCACCCACCCTCCAGAGAAGAGGGTACGTCCGAAGACGAATCTGCGACTCGACGCCTGTTCGGCGCCATAGAGTCCGCAGCGTGAGGCAGGATGCCATCACCATCAGCGCCGAAGGACACGCCGGACAGGGCTCCTCCAAGTCACGCAGCGCCGGGGACCGGAGCTGGGCCGGCGCCGAAGTGGCCAAGGGGCGGTGCCAGAACGGCACCAACTCGACCTCCGCGAAGGCAGCCGCCTGCATGGAGGGACGAGCGGGACCAGGGGAGTGACAAGAAGGCCTCCTTCAGCCTTGGCCCAGAATGTGACGTAGGTGGTCCGCCGATCCATGCTGCGCCACCAGGGCCGATTCAACCTCCGACTCGGCAGCCGCCTGCGTGGAGGGGCAAGAGGGGTCCAGAGGGGGATGAGGGGTCCCCGTCCAGCCTCGACCCAAAGCGGGATGATGGGGGTCCACCAACCCCTGTGGCGCCTCCCGGGCAGAAGGCGCCAGTGCCGTAGCGGCGTCAGCTCAGCCGCGGACAAGGCCGCTGCTTGTCCAGAGGGACGAGCGGGGCTCGGGGATGCGACCCGAGCTCCGGCGACCTCCCGCGACACCACAGGGACTCCAGCGGGAGTTTGCGGTGAGGCAGAGGCGCCATGGTCAAAACGAGGGACCCCCGAAGGGCCGCACCCCAACAGCACCACATCCTCCAAGCCTGGAGCCGAGCCAGTCAGCGCCGGGGCTGGAGCCACCGGCAACGCCGCGGAGGGCCCTGCGCAATGATAGGGATCCGCAGACGTCCCAGGAGGGGAAGGAGGAGGAGACGCCGGCGAGGCCTGCAAAGCCGCCGCATATGTCTCCATCAGGGCTCTCGATGCCCCCACACCGGGAAACGGAGGATAGGAGGACGACACATGGGCCGCATCACCCGCGGATAGCCCACGCCCCTGACAGGCTGAACACCAGCTCGCGGGGACAAGCTACGACACTTACCCACCGGGGAGCGACGCTCGTGTGACATCGGAGAGAGATGCCAACGACGACAGCCGTTTCTGAGACCTTCTGCCGAGGCTGACCGAAGGAATGAAACCGACCTTGAGAGACGCGCCAAGACTACTTTCATCCGGCGCTCCCGCCGCAACTTAGGCTTCAACTGTTGGCACGCTTCACTATCGGTGGTGCAGTGATCTTCCCCTAAACACCACATACAAATGAGGTGAGGGTCCGTTGCCGACATAAGGCGCCCACACGACGTGCAAGTCTTAAAGCCCGAAGGCATTCACACACTGTTCCACCAAAAGACATCACACTGATGAAAGAAAAAAGGGGCCCTAAACAGGCCTGAACAGAGACCGGATCCGCATCACACACGGAAAAGGAAAAAACTGACGTAGGCGGGGTGGGACTTATGTGACCTCGCTGACATCATGTGTGCGGATGACACCTGGGCGGAGTCACGTGATGCCGTCCCGCCCGGCGCGCAGGGATACTGTCGCAAAAATGCTTCCAGATCCAGTCTCACGCCTGGGGATATTTCTACATTAAGGAATCTGCGGCTAGTAGTCTCTATCAGGTTAGGAGGATAGAGGGGGTGGAAGATATTATACACCCCAGAAAAATAATGGCAACCGAACATGAAACAAGACTACTGACTGAAGGGCTACAATCAGGTGGCTGACAGATAACAGAAAAGAAAACAACAGGTGTGAAAAACCCTGGAAGACTAGAGAAATGAAGATCACTATCTGGGTCTGTAAGAAAGATCAAGCTGAACAAAGGTCAACACACGAAAGGCCTATACAGAGAACTAGTCTCCCTCCCAATAAAAAGAATATCAGACAGCAAAGGGACCTGGCTGAAGCATCGGATAAAAGAAAGAGTAAATAGTTGTGTAAAGACTAAGTGCCATGAAGTGGAGATCTGAGAACAAAAGATCAGTATGAAAAACTGAAGTAACAGATGGAGTTGCAGCGCATAAAAGCATTGAGGCCCGGAAGAAAGGTCTCTGCAGGAGACAGGACCCATGAAAAGACAGGAAGGTATATCCAAGCACAGCAAAAAACCTTTATTATGCCGCAACTATGTAGGAGAAAAGACGCCATATCTTCCAAAGGAACATTAGGGAGAGCGAGAAAAAATCCACAAGCAAAAGAAATCTCCAAATAAAGAATAAGTAGTATAACAAACTCCAAGGGTTGGAAACTTATAATGGCCTGTGAGGATTGAGAGAAACTCTCAGGAAAAGAATCTGAAAGGATTACCAAACCTCCTTAAGAACCCAAGGGAAATGGTGGTCAAGGAACATATGTTCGAGAAGAAAAATGTAAGATGAAAAACAGCCATGAACCCTGAGAAATGGGGTAGAAAGGAACATGTGAAGAACAACCAATTCGGTAACTAAGTGTCGTGGTTGGTGGGGCGTGGCTTGGCTGCAGAGCGGAATGGCTGCTTAACTCGGCGGCTCCGCCGACCAAGCTAATAATCCGTCCTTTATCCGACTCATTGACGCTGCATCTCGGTTCCAACGAGTGCCTGCCTATCTATTTGATCCTCCAGTCGATCCTCCAGCGGTTCCAGGGACGCGGAATGCAAGCAACTAGCTCTGCTGCCCAGTGACTGGCTGAGGGAGTGCGGCCTGCGTGCGGAGACAAGCCGGGGACTGGATTTACGCCTAGCCTGAGAGTGACGGAGCAGAAGCGAAGCGGAAAGGAGGGCTGGAGCGGACCGCGGCTGGCGACTGGGGCGCGACAGTGGCTACCGGGCGGGAGGCAACCCCTCACAGACACCATCGGACGGGGTGAGTGCCGCCGCTGACCGCCTTGCGGCTGGAACATCGGAGCGGGTGGAGAAGGAGCGGCCGCCACAGGGAGAGGCGGGGAGACGTGCGGCGCCCCTGCTGAGACCAGCTGCGCGGGCCGAGGCTGTCTGCGGGACAGGGAGTGCGGAGGATAGATGATCTGAGCCCGTGCCATGCTGGCGGGACGCCCGATGATTGTACCATAAGCAGCTCCGGCCACAACATCGGACTCGCCGAGGTGAGCTCCCCTGCGCCATTTTGGAACGGGACGGCCTGCACTACCAATCAGGCCTGCATACATTAGCTGATAGTGGCAGAAGCGGGGATCCTCTCGTGCCCTGCGTTGACTCCTGATGATTGCTGATGTCTGCTAATTGGGACAGTGACAGGATGACTAGCGGTGAGCAACACCCTGAGAAGGCGACATAAGGAGCGAACCAGGCCCTGCGCCACGAGCTAGGCCTCGCTACCACGTGGGCCCTGGTGCACTCCATAGGCTGACGAGAGGGATAGCAGCAGAAGCGCCTATAGCCTATAAGTCCGATATTAGCGACGCGACTCCAGACCTGGTGCTTGGAGTAATCCCAGAATCTACGGTGAAGAGACGCATGGTACGTGCGGGGCAAACCTGACCGGGCCTGATACCTGTGTGGAGTTAGCCGCAGTGCGAGACACGCCTAGACGGGGCCTGGAAGATGCCTGGCACCATGGGGAAGCCAGACACGAGGCAACCGAAAATTACATTTGATAAAACTAAGCAGAAAGCTGCGAATCAGGACCAAACTGAGCCGGAAACGGGCGGAGAGAGCACGCACCAGTACCCAGCAGAGGACATTCGTCATATGTTCCAGGACTTGAAAACGAGCCTGCAAGCGATCGATGCTAAAATGGACACCCTGGCCGCCCGCATGGATGGCATCACGCGGCGAATGGACAAGCAGTAGGTCAAGACTGACCGAAACGGAAGAGGGCCAGACGGAGCTGGAAAAGAAAATGCGAGGCATGGACAAGGTTTTGGAACTAATTCAACAGAAAACTGAGGATTTGGAAGCGAGCTCGCGCCAAAATAACATATGCGTCACGGGCGTGGCGGAATCCACGGACATTCCGAACATGGAGCGATACATGGAGACCATGCTGAAAGACCTCTTCGGAGATGGCCTGTCCTCAATGTTTTTAGTGGAAAGGGCGCACAGATCGCTGGGACCCACGCCTAAACCGGGAGCCCCGCCAAGACCAATATTGGCCCGAATCCTGAACTACAGGGACAGGGACGCGATACTGAGGCTGTCCAGAGAAAAAGGCAAGATACAATACAATGGAAATAACATAGAGATGTATCCAGATTTCACTCTCCAGGTACAAGCAGCCCGCAGAGAGTTCATTCCCGCAAAAAAGATATTTCAGCAGACGGGCACAAAATATGCGTTAATCTATCCGGCAAAACTGAGAGTGCAGGGTCCGGGGATGCCAACGTTTTTCGTGGATGCGAAGGCTGCGCTTCAATACGCTAAGCACTTGGCGAAAGAGCAGAAACAGAGAACTAATCAGGGGGAGCAGGACAATCCGGACCGGCTAAGTGATGTTGAATAATAATTAGGCCCCCCCTGTGACGAATTTCTGTGGACGGATGTCTGAGACCATACCGCAGTGGAGAGGAGAGAGGCATACCCGAGTGGAGGAGAAAACTGGACTACTCGTCTGACACGATGTACGGTATGGCATGAGTGGGTCCTTGAGAGGCAGTGCTCACACCAGCGCTTGGTCACCCTGTCATAAGTACGGGGCAAGTAGGTGGCCACACTGCGCTCCCTCTGGGATGATTCCCGCAATTACTGTTCTAGTTGAACTGACCCCTGGTGATCGTTCTTTCACTGAGAGTTGGGTTGAGCTAGGGGGCGGGGAGGGCGATGATGCACAACCTAGTTGCGGGGTTGGTGTGGGAGGCGGGGGGATGGGGAACCTGTTGTTGTTTTTGGCACTATTGTTATTTTCTGGGTCACCATGCATGCAACCAAGATGGGACGTTGGGCCTGTCAGCCTTACGATATATGTGACGTGCCTGATGCACATTGATTGTGAAACTCTTTGACGGTCACTTGACAGATCCAACCGACAACTGGGGCATCGGCGGATGCCGTACGCAGCTGCTATTACATGACCTGGGAGATGGCGGAACATGTGAATGCACTTACTATAGACACATTGAAATGTCTCACGTGGAATATTAGGGGCCTTAACGACCGACGAAAAATCAGACTCACACACTCATACCTAACAAGGCCTGGTATAGATATTTGTTATTTGCAGGAAAAGCACTTGCTTAGCTCTGACACGACCACTTTGAGGAACAGGAGATGGGAGGTGATAGCCGCGGCTGGGTATTCTAGCCATTCCAGGGGGGTAGCGATACTGATACGGAGGGGCCTACACTGGCGAACACATTCCACAATTGCTGACAGGGACGGCAGATACATAATCCTAGTGGGAGCGCTGTATAATACACCTATTGCCCTAGTGAACATATACGGTCCTAATACCGACAGCCCTGACGTTTATAGCATGATATGGCACGAACTGCAGAAGCTGGGCCCTATGACGCTCCTATGGGGAGGTGACTTCAATATTCCCCTATCAGCGGATCTAGACAGACAAGGGGCCTCACGGGCACATCACCCTAAGGCAGCAGAATTACTCCATGAAATAATAAAGGATCTCATTCTGGTAGATGCATGGAGAGTAGCACACCCGACGCGCAGGGAGGGCACTTGCATAACACACCACAGAAATGCTTGGTCACGATTAGATTACTGGCTGCTTACCAGAGACTTACATGCATGGGTGACTGAGACCTCACATCTCGCTCGCTCACTTTCGGATCACGCCCCCATACTGATAAACATCAGAATCCCCCCGGCATATATCCAGCCTTTTACATGGCGATTCCCGTCTGAAGCCTTACGGGATCAGGTTTTCTGTGAGGGCCTTCGAACCAAAATAGAAGACTATTTCACTCTAAATGAGGGCTCGGTGGACTCCCCTGGAGTGCTGTGGGAGGCCTTTAAGGCTGTAGTGAGGGGAGATTGCATAGCCTTGAAGACTGGGGTACTGCGGGACATACAAAACACCCTACAGAGATTAGAGAGAGAAATACAAGACCTAGAGAGACGGCAGGTAGACAGACCATCGCAAGAGACTCTAGCACACATTAGATCCAAACTCACTGACTACCAAACTGAGGCAGAAAGGGAGGTGGTTTACATACATAAACACGCACAAGCCAGGAAATATGGTGAAGGGGATAGGCCTGGCAGGACTCTTGTTAACTTACTTCGGGCACCTAGAGGAACCTCTTATGTAGCGGAGTTACAGACGATGGGTGGGGAGACGGTACGCACACCGCCAGACATACTGTAGGAATTTACTGATTACTACTCTGAGCTCTACACCTCTAAAATATCCCCGTCACAGACTGATTTAATTACTTATCTAGATGAGATTTGCCTTGCTTGGTTTAATGACGGAGCACGGCAATACATGGAGCTACCGTTCACGGTAGAAGACTCCTACCGCCCGCTATCCCTCATTAATCTAGATGCCAAGATCTATGCTAAATTGATTGCGGATCGACGGACACCTATGGTGCCGCAAATCGCCTTGACAGATCAGTCAGGATTTGTCTCGGGACGATCCACAGCGCATAACCTGAGGACTTTTTTTTATATGCTCCACTACTTAGCCCCTCACGTACAGGCAGCAGCTGCCCTGCTGGACGCCACGAAGGCGTTTGATTCCCTGGAATGGAACTTCTTGTTCACCCTGACGCAGCGACTGGGTTTCAGCCCTCTATTCCTGAAACAGATCCAGTTACTGTACACTGAGCCCTCTGCCAGGGTTCGGGTGAACGGGCGCACATCTGAGCCTATCAGCATAACCAGAGGCACGAGACAAGGGTGCCCGCTGTCTCCCTTGCTATTTGCTATCGCTACGGAGCCCCTGGCAGCCAAATTGAGACAGCAACATGCCCATAAAAGTATAGGATTCACTACGCGTGGTATCCTCATCTCCCTGTACGCCGACGACATCACTGTATATCTCAACAACCCTCGCGACAACTTTGACACGATAATGCGAGAGTTCATTAGATATGGTGGCCTGACGGGCACTCAGATTAACTGGGCCAAATCCACTATGTTCCCACTGACTGACGGTACGACCCCGATTACCTCGGAATTTCCTATAAAGTGGGCGACTGAGGAGGTGCGATATCTGGGCGTTCAGCTGAGCCGCTCGTTACAAGAACTGTGGACACTGAACGTTGGCAGAGTAGTAGACTGGATAGAGGGCAAGGTGGAGAGGTGGAAAAACCTTCCGCTGTCGTTGACGGGGCGCATAGCCATCGCAAAGATGATGATGATTCTCCCCAAGCTGTTGTATTTTTTTTGTAAACCTGCCTATTCCTCTGAACTCGCACTTTTTTAAACGCTTACGCACTGCGGTGCTGGCACTGCTATGGGCAAATAAGCAACCTCGAGTCTCCTGGCGGGTACTGACTTTGCCCTACTCACAGGGTGGTTTGGGAGCTCCGGACTTTGAACTCTATGCATACAGCGCGCAAGCACAATTCCTACATTACTGGCAGCATCCAGTTCCATATCAACCACATATAGCAATTGAAATAGATAGAGTCTCCCCTACCCCCTTAAACACAGCAGTTTTTCAACCTTACAAACACCCACGACAAGACGTTGACACCACTGAAAGTGTACGATGGGCTTGGGGGAAGATAGCAAGAAGAGTGCATCTGACCACCACGCTGCCTGCCCCAGAGGTTGTTGGCAAAACAGCTGTGTATATACCTGTTTTTACGATAGCTGCGGGCCTCCGGGTTGTGGGCACAGAGCCGTGTATTGTATGGTGACCGAATAAAGGTGTTTGAAAATAAAAAAAATTTAAAAAATAAGTATTGTGGTTGGTATCTGAACTGGCGTATAAGTGGTTCCTGTAGGAACAAAGGTATAAGGCATTGCCCAAAAGCACAAAGCAAATCACAGATTCACACACTGTCGAAGCAGATTAAAGAAAACAAAGCCAGTGGCGCAGGAAAGAAGTGGTTGGGAGAGTATTTTACCCATGGCCAAGATACGGACAAGATAGTCCAACAAGGAACCTTGAGAGAAAGAGACCTGTCAGGATCCCTTCTTGCCAATGCATAGCTAGAGCTAGCACAAAAACAAGTTCCAACACCCTGAAAAATGACCTAAGAGGGAACACTGCCTAGACCAGGAGTAGACAATATACCATAGGCCAAGGACTATCCCCAGTCTCCTGTGTCTGCTAGGGAAAGGACGATGGCAGATTGAGAGTAAGGGCAAACCCCATGGTGAGGAGCAATACACTTGACAAAACAGGGAGGGAGGCGCGGGGGTAAGGCAGAAACTGCCGATATGATCGCACCAAAAGCACATACATTGAAGTCCCCTATAAGGGGTACTAAAGTGCCAGAAACATATGTAGGAATGCCTATAAGGCATACAGAAGATGTTTCCTGGCAAGGCACCAGTGCATCCGCACAATGCAATCAAAATACCATTAAAAAGAATTGGATGGGGGGGCGTGGCCAAGATGGCGGAGTGAGAGGACGTGTTCCCTACGAGCTCCTCCGACCCCGGCCGGCCCGGTGCCTATAATCGGCGTGTCCCCCCCCCCCCCCCGAGCTTCTAGTGGGGGCCGGAACCGCTGTCCATCAGGCTGCAGTCAAGCGGATCGCTGAAACGACCGAGTCGCCTGCCGCGGGGGCTTGGACTGTCACTGAATGCCCCGGCGACGCGACTGGGCCTAGCGCAGACCCGAGAGGGGAGGAGCCCCGTCGGCCTCTGAGAGGAGGCGAGGTCGAGGATTGCGGCCTTCCGTCGGCCGGATTGCCGGGTAACTGCCTGAAACCCCCGCTGGAGCTAATCACGCAGAGCCGACGGGCGGTGCGGTTGGCAGGGGTGCGGAGTGGTCGGCCCTCCGCGGAAGCTGCTCCCGGAAGAGGTGGCGGCTCGTGTCTGCGTCGGCCTCGTGGGCAGGCCGGCACTGGGGTGTCGCTGCCGGGCGATCCTGTGGAGCCTGACATCAGAAGCCGTGCGTTGGCCCCACCTGCAGGACATTGGAGTCGCTTGGCGGACTGCCGCCCCGGACGAGGCGTTAAGGGGGGATCCTGCTCTCCGAGGCTGGTAGCGGACAGGTGCCTGGCCCGGTGGGCGATAACTACTTGAGGCCGGTGCTGCGGCCTGTGCTCCCGGAGGGACGGAGGTCAGAGCCCCGGGCCGGCGGACCCCGCCGAGGAATTGGAACTGACGGAGGTGAGCGCCGGCGGTGGTGGTGATTCCTTCCCCCCCTCCTCCCCCCCGCCCACGGACCGAAGTGTGGGGCACGACGTGGACTGTACGGGACACTTGGGTCTTGGAGACAATCCAGGCTGAGGGCCAGATCCGGATGTTGACACCCCAGGGGAGCAACTGAGTCCCGGTGAGGAAGGAGTGCGATTGCAGCGGCTTGGGGGCCATCGGCCTAGCCCCCCATCCACCCCCTCCCTACCCCCCCACCCGACAGTGGCGATATCCTTGCAGGTCTTGCGGGAGGGGCGGAGTCACGGGCAGCGAGCCGGACACCAGGACAAGGACACACCGGGGATCGCCTCCTCAATCCACCACGTCTCGCGGCTTGTGAATAGGCCTGGGACGAGGCTCCCGAACGCGACGGACGCCCCGGTTGCGGGGTTGAGTACTTAGGGCGATCCGGAAGCCGGGAACCCACAGCAGCAAGGGTGGACGACCATTGCAGTACGATAAGGCTGCAGTGGGGAACATAGCGATGGCAGGGCTGCGTGGGAAGAAAGGAGATCGCACCCTCCCAGAGATGCTGGGTAGGGGACAGCAGAAGGGGGGAGAAGGGGTCTACCTCCCCGGGCACGTCCAGGGCCACGCAGGGGCCTGGGGAGGGAGAGGTCCCCATCACCAGATCTTTCTTGGAGATCCTCTTCAATTCCCTGCGTGAGGATTTCCACACACTGAAGCAGGAGGTGGCGGGGGAGATTCGAGAGGTGCGGCGCGAGGTGGACAGCCTTGGCGAACGGGTGGCAACCATGGAGACGGCTGGACACTCTAGAGACGAAGAAATTGCTCACCTGCAGCAGGAGGTCCTGCGCCTACAAGACCAACACCTAGACCTACAGGCACACAATGAGGACCTCGAGAATAGATCCCGGCGCAACAACATACGGGTTCGCGGTGTGCCATCCAAGGAAGAAGGTGCAGATGTGGCAGGTTTTCTCCAGGTGCTGTTCCGAGAGATTCTGGGGGAAGACACAGACTTTCCGATACGGATCGATAGGGCCCACAGGGTGGGCCAGGTGCGGAATCCCCCGGCCCCGCCACCGGACATTCTTGCTTTCCTACCTGACTACGCACTTAAAGAACGTATACTCCGGGAAGCGAGGAAGCGTGAACCTCTGCAACTAAGGGAATATCCAGTGGCCCTCTTCCAAGACCTTTCGGCGATTACGCTCAGGAAACGGCGAGCGTTCAAGATAGCCACGGATTTCTTGCGGGACAAAGAAACACCATACTCATGGGGGCACCCATTCCGCATCATTTTTCGCTGGAACGGAACGCTGCATCAGCTTCGCTCTCTCAGAGACACGTGTGCTGTGCTGGGCATCGATATGGAAGAGGAGAGGTAGCAATCGCCTCGTAGACTGAGAATGACTAGGGATGGTTGGCAGCAGATCCCGCGGCGGCGGGGCTCGAGGCAGAACTCCAGACCAGATTCGCCAGCAGTGAGAGCCGGAATGGAGGAGGCGGTGCGTTCAGTGGCTCTCTCAGCTTGATATGCGGCCTAGGTTGATTCCGGGGGGAGATCACCTTTCTTGCATTGTTTCGATGGCTGCACCGGGAGCTGGGGGGCGGGGGGGCGGCGGGGGAGGCGTGGTGGCCGGACGTCCACTACAGTGACTCACCACAGAACTGTTCCACTTGGAGCCGGACTGGGACTATGAGGTTTGCGGGGTTGTTGTGGGGCGGGGTGGGGGGTGTTGGGGGTGCTGCTGTAGCGTTGGGATGGCTATTCTTTCGTATTTTGCTTTTGGGCTGTTGGGGGGGGGGCGCAGTGGGGGGTTGACCGAGACAAGGTTTATAGTCCTAGTTGTAGAGGGCTGGTTTGGGGGTTCCAAGGGGAGGAGGGGGTTTGGGGGGAGACCCTGGGGGGGGGGGGGGGGTAACTGGGGGGGGGGGTGGAAGGGTTGGTTTTGGGACAGGGGGGGTTGGTCCAGTGCTCTTTCCGTATCTTGCCGTCATGGTAGGACTCATGCACACTGCATGCTTCTGTACCACTCCGTTTCGACGGGGTCCTATTGCTCCTTGGCACACTTGCTCCCGTTCCCCGGGACTCCCGTGTGCCGGTTTCTCTTGCTTTGCAGCCCACGGGCGGGAGACCATTGCTTGTGCCCACACTTGTCTCGATGCCTTTGCCGACCCTTAAGGTTGTAACTCTTAATGTTAAGGGGTTAAATAATCCGATTAAGAGGAGAGCGGTCCTGTCCCTATTAGATAATACACAGGCAGATATCTGCCTATTGCAGGAGACCCATTTGCTAACCCGCGATTGCCATAGGCTGCGCTCCCATAAATTCCCGACACAATTTTTTCTTCTCACACCACTAAGACGGCAGGGGTGGCGATACTCCTAGCGAGGCGATTCAAAGGAGAGGTCTTGCACAAACTTGTGGAACAGAAAGGGAGGCTACTGGCGTATCGGATTAAGCTGGGGAGCATTGTGTTTACTATAGGGTCAGTGTACAGCCCCAATGAACATCAGGAACGGTTCTTCAGTGCGGCCCTGGTGGACGTTACTGCCACCCCCGACAGACATATCATCATAGGCGGGGACCCTAATATGGTTTTTGACTCGTCTTTGGACAGATCGGCGCAGCGGTTTCCGCAGACTGGGGAACTCTCGGCTGCGTGCAGGTCCCAACCAGCGGATTTGGATCTTCATGATATCTGGCGCCGCCTCCACCCCACCGATAGGGATTATTCCTTTTATTCGCATGCACATAAAACATACGCGAGGCTGGACCATCTCCTGGTCACGGGCCCGGTCTGTGCGATGGCTACGGCTTCCAAGATAGGGGTCCTCTCCTTGTCGGATCATGCTCCGGTCACGGGCACCTTTAGCCTGCCCCCGATGCCTGCGCAGCACGGCGTTTGGCGCCTCAGGGACACATTGCTTCACAAGCAGACGGTAGAGAAGCACATTACGGAGACTATCCGTGTCTATCTGGAACACAACGATAATGCTGACACTTCCCGAGCGACACAATGGGCAGCCCTGAAAGCAGTCCTCCGAGGGGAATTACAGCTATCTCCTCAGCGGAGAACAGGGAACGGCAACTTAAACGGGACGAACTCACGCAGAGGGTCCGTGAACTGGAGCAGGTGCATCGCCGAACAGGGGCTCCCAGGGTCTGGCGGCAACTCAAAGCAGCGAGGAAACTCCTGTCGGCTCTAGACATGGACCGGGCGGAGTATGCGGCTTTACGTCTCCGACATGCATATTATACAGGGGGGGACAGATGTGGCCGGCTCCTAGCGAACAGGCTCAGAGTGGCACACCAACAACATCAGGTGAAAGAAATTAAGGTCTCCGACGACGGGGCGGTCACGGAGGATGTCCAGATTGCTGAGGCCTTCCGACAGTTCTATGCGGGTTTATATACGAGTGACCCCCTGTCGGTACCCGAGGCTGAATAGTATCTGGACTCGGTCACCCTCCCTTCCCTGGCTCCGGCACAGGCGGAATACTTGGAAAGGGAAATTCGCATTGAGGAGGTGGTCACCGCCATTTCCAAATTGAAGCATGGCAAAGCCCCGGGTCCAGACGGCTATACGTCCCTTTTTTACAAGACATTTTGTACGACGCTGGCGCCTCTCCTTACCCGTCTCTTCAACTCGTTCTCTGAGCCGGGTGCCATCCCGCCTGACCTCCTGCGGGCTATGGTGACCCTCTGCGGCTCATACCGGCCGATCTCGCTCCTCAATGTTGATCTCAAGCTCTATACTGGGATCCTGGCAGCCCGGTTGGCACTTTACCTGCCAGGTCTGGTTGACGCAGATCAGACGGGGTTCGTCCCCGGGAGGCAAACGGTGGACAACACTAAGAGGGTGACACATCTCTTAGAAAAGGCATCCCGGATTCCCGGTGAAAGAATGATGCTGGCAGTGGACGCAGAGAAGGCGTTCGACCGGGTACACTGGCCATACCTAGAGCGGGTCCTGGCGAAAGTAGGTGTTGGGGAGAAATTTCTCTCCCTGGTGTTTAACTGCTATAAGTCTCCTTCTGCCACGGTGCGGGTGAATGGCTGTAGCTCCCAGAGTTTTACAATAGAGAGGGGCACCAGGCAGGGATGCCCGCTGTCCCCGTTACTTTTCGCCCTGTATATGGAGCCATTTGCCCAAAGGATACGCCAGAACCCGCGTGCGACTGGGGTGGAAATGGGGGGGTACGTACACACTGTCAGTCTATATGCAGATGACGTCATTCTGACTCTGGAGGACCCGAGGAGGGCGCTCCCGGCATGCATTGCGGAGCTAGACGCTTTTGCCGCGGTTGCGGGATTCAAAATGAACTTTGGGAAGTCTGTGGCTTTGGATGTATCGTTGTCCGCACATACGAGAACCGAGCTGCAGAACCTATTCCCCATGCAATGGTCGTCGGAACCGGTGCCCTATTTAGGCATCTTACTGGCGCCCACCCTGCCGGCCACGGTGACTGCAAACTATACTGTTTTGGGCAAGAAAATTAGAGAGGAATTGGGGCGTTGGAATAAGAGCACGCTGTCTTGGCTTGGCAGGATTGCCGCGGTTAAGATGACGGTCCTGCCACAAATCCTCTATTTGTTCCGGGCTCTACCGCTTCAGCCCCCCCCCCCCCGGGGTGGCTGCAGCAAACGCAAGCGGATCTTGCGCGTTTCATTTGGCAAGGCCGCAAGCCTAGATTGAAGAGGACGCTCTCCACGCTGGCCCCTGAGGCAGGGGGACTGGGGATACCAGACCTCCGCAAGTACTTCCAGGCAGCACAATTGCGATACCTGGTAGAGTGGAGCAGATGGGTGTCGGATAAGCACTGGCTCTTCCAGGACCAGGCGGTGGCAGGCCGCCCGCTACAGGAAGTGCCCTTCCTGTGCAGGGCTCACCGGCCCCCCAATTTGTACGCGTCGTTCATCACGCGGGTCCCGCTGAAGGTGTGGGACGCCACGAGCGTCGCACACGGACTTACCACGTTCCTCTCGCCGCTTACACCTTTAGTCGAGAACCCGGACTTCACACCAGGAATGGAACCGGGGGCTTTCGCACACTGGAGGGCTGCGGGGTGCAGGACTCTATTTCATATGTATGCCTCGGAAGGAGTTATCCCCTTTTCGACTTTCAGACAGGAATACAAGCTGCCTGAGACGGAGAGACTGAGATACCTTCAAGCGTGCCACTGGGCGCTGCACCCGCAAGTGAGGGAGTCGGCGGACAGGAGTATTCTTCCCTACGAGCGTTGGCTTTTGTCACGCACCTCGGACGCGAAGATGATCTCTGACCTCTACAAGTTTTTGCAACCCCCTTCCTCTCACTTATACAACCCGGGCAGGGAGCGGTGGGAACGGGAGTTGGGGAGGACACTGAGCCACAAGGAATGGGATCAGATCTCATACCGAGCACGACACTCTGCATACCACACGGGGCTCACAGAAACATTTACTAAAGTGACCACCTACTGGTATTACACTCCCGAAAGGCTGGGCGAGATGAATCGTAATATTGATGGTAACTGTTGGAGGGCTTGTAAATGTAAATGTAAATGTATTTCGATTTATATAGCGCACGATTCACCCAGGGGTCTCAAGGCGCTTGCTTAGGGAACCCGTCCTGGTATTCCCCTGTGAGAGATACCCCGGCAGGGTATTCACAAGGAGAAAGCCAGGCATCCCGCCGCGAGGGGCCGTAGTGGAGATTAAGCAAGCTATTGCCCAGAGTCGCAGAGTGTGACCCCGTGAGTCGAGTAGGCACCGGAGCGAGAATTGTCAAGTCCATGGGATTTTGAGCCCGAGACCCGCCGAGGCGGGGAATCGAACCCTGGTCCACGGCTGATCTCAGCTTCCGGGTCTGCCGCCTCTAACCACTGAGCCACACTTCTCCACTACGTAGGCACACTTACGCATGTCCTGTGGGATTGTCCGCTGCTGCAGACCTACTGGGAGGAGGTGTTGACTGAGATAGATACACACTTCGAAATAGAGTTGCCTCGCTTCCCCGCGTATGTATTGCTAGGTCTCCCTAATAGGCTAATGTATCCCCTGAAATCCCATAGAGGCCGACAAATTGCTATTGCGCTGGGCTCTGCGATCCAGAATATCCTCATACATTGGCGCACCGCCACGATCCCCTCCCTCACGGGTTGGTTGCATAGACTGTGGCATGTGTTGGGAATGGAGAAGCTTTCGCTCACGGTGGCTGGAGATGTGGAGCAGTTCCAGGACCTCTGGCAGCCGTTCCATTCTATGCTGATCACCGAATTTAGGGAACTTACTTGCCCGAGGTATCTTCGCCTCTTGAGATTGACACCACCTGATGTGCCGGCTCCCTGAAGGGGGTTTGAGGGGAACTAGCCGGAGGACGGGGGGAGTGGAGGGGTGGGGTGGGATGGATTGGAGCACTGGACCTTCTGGGGGGGGGGGGGGGAGGTGGGGAAGGAGGGGGGGTGTTTGGGAGGGGGGAGGGGGACACCTGAGGGAGTTGGGGAGAGGGGGAGGTTGGGGGGGGTTGTTACTTTTCCTTTTTATACTACTGTCGTTATTCTTGGCATCAAGTTATACCAGCCTCTAGCATTTCAGGAGGGCGGACCTAGCGCCCGGCGTGCTTGTATGTGTTGGGCTGTAGTACTCGCTTCGAACAATGGTAGTTCATGTTTCTGTATTGTATTTATATTATGCAATAAAAAGATTTAAACCTAAAAAGAATTGGATAGAAAAAAACATCTTCAGAAAGGAAGAAGAAGAATACCATGGGTCAACAGGCACTTAAGCCCATAGGGCCACAAGTAATATACATCCCAGATAACGGGGACCATAACCTGTCATCGACAGTTTTAGAAGTAATAAAAAATACCTTCAGAGGGCAGGAGCACCTTACCGTGTGCCACCCGTAGGGGAGATTGAAAAGAAAAAAGACAATAGGCACTGCCCTAGGAAGGCTCACGTGTGAAAGAAATCAAGATCATCCCCTGTACAAGCCTAGTACGGGGGAATAAGAAAGGCAGACTGTTAGAACTACCTAACACGGAAAGAAACAGTTACTTAGGTTCATCCATCTGGATTAGACCTCCAGGCACCCGGTGGCACCTGCACAAGGGTGGGATCGATCTCCCCCTGCGTAGACAAAAGATTGTGACCCAGGAAGCTGGCAAGCTTCCAGGTTTGGAGAAATGCTTTCTCCTCAAGCGGAGGTGTGACCTGCTGTGGACTACCGACAATCAGCTGTCAGCACATGAAAACCCTCATGTCTCATCACAGTGTTTTTGATAACAAAGCACCATGAGGCATGGGTCCAGGGAGAGGGAGCCAACAACCTCGGACAGAGGCCACGATGTCGGGCACCGTTGTCCTTCCGATCTGGAGACCGAAGACGGTCTCAGCTCAGGTTCCCCCAACATCAATCGGACACCACAAGCTCTGGAGTGTAAGAGAGCACCGGCGTCCTGGTTACAAGCATAGGTCCCTCAGACTCTGCAAGCTTTCCCTGCACTCCTCAAACTCTTCACATCCTGGCACCTCAGATGTCTGCTGATCTTGCACACACACTCCTTTTGCACAGCAAGATGATGGTGGATGTCAGGATGGTCCTTGTCCCAACCACGAGCACTTCCTCCTGTCTACGCTGCACCCAGTGCGGTCCTTACAATCTTGTGAAGACCATGAGATTCTTTGTGTCCCAGGGTTCTCGTGGACAGTAGGCTAGCTCACCAGCCCTTGGAAAGTACTTTGAGACACGGGCCACGATAATTGGCACTTAGCTGCAGGCCAGCAACATCCAGGCAAAATCCACCAAGTGATAATCCCTTCCTTGGAGCATGACAAGCTCCAAGCCACCCCAAATCTGCAGATAGTCCAGTTGCAGTTGCTCCTGCCCTACTGATTCCTCATGTCAACATCCCAGAATAGAAAAGGTGAAGTATTGTTGAAGATACGATCAGTTCAAAAGGCCACTTTCAAAAGTGCACAGACCCTCTCTAAATTTTGACCTGTCTGCCATCCTACCCTGGGAAGTTAGATCACAACTTTTAGTGGGGCCAAGACCCTGCCCGTTGGAATGCAGGGGCCAATTCCAAACCCCATGTAACCGTCCTAGAAAGGTCCCTCGGAGTCAGAGGTCTGCAGTTTCCTGTGAACCCCTCATTTATGGCCCTCTATCAGGAATGCACAGATGTGGCTGCCCGAGCACCCAGTTGTGAAATAGGAGACAGGCCGCCAGGCACACAGAGCCCGAGCATCAAAATGCTCACTTCCCCAAAGTGTAATTTCCAGTACTATAAGGTCGAACCCCCTCCCACTACCAGACAGGATTCACCATTACAAACTCATCAATACCAAACACAATATGGTTACTATTCTTCCCATAGGAAATAATGCTCAACAGCATTTTCCTTATACCCCCTCATGCTAATCCAATGTAAGAAGCATGCACCATCGTACCGTACACACCATCTGGTGTCATTCACAAGTCTTGTAGGTAACACATACACACCCCTGCCCAAACTCTTCCCAACACTGCGCCCTGTCACCAGGGAGAACTCTGATATAGCAGGAGACATGCAGAATCTTGGCACGTAGCTTTATAAATGCCAAACCAAGTAACAGTAACACAGGCTGCACCAGGGCGAACCTGTGGACAATGCACTACCTCTGTGGATGGCACAACCAGTGCGGTAGGCCCAGGAAGGCACATTCAAGTAGCATGTCACTGATATAGGTCTTACCCTATTACAGCTAACTTGAATAAGCCAATCATATATACAATGATCCACAGTATGTATACGAAGAGCACAGTGCTTTGACACTGCACGGCACTGCCAAATGCGCTCAGGTCCTAAGGCTAGCATCCAGGGCAGCAGAAACTGGAACGAGAAAAGCAAAAAGTCAAAAGAAAGCACCCTAGAAAGGGTCATTTCTAACCCAGACAGTATAGAAGAACAGAGTTAAGATTCTGTTCCATCTAGACTATCCAGAAAATACTTTAAGGCAGAATAGGCATGAGTGCTGAACAGATGTACACCACCAAAAGGCATGTCCACCACGGTGGATTGAAGATCCTCTGAAAAACCAGAGTTGCGTAGCTAAGCACGACGGCGGATTGCCACTGAAAGAGCCATGGCTCACCCGACAAAATCTGTGGATTCCATGAAACCTCCAGTCAGCAATTTAGCGGCTAGTTGGCCATCGTAGAGTATCTGAGTAAGATCGCTCCAGGTCTCATCCAGAAGCAAGGGGAGCAGGAGCGAGACCAAGTCCCACAACGTGCGAGAAAGCCAGCTCAGAACACAAACAGTATTAAGTGACCGCAAGGTTGAAGCGGTGCCAGAAAACATATGCTGACCAAAATTACCTAGACTCCTGGACTCCCTGTCCGGAGGGACGGTAGAAAGAGCATTGATGTCAGGGAAGCCTGTAGCAGCCAGGGGTAGGATGATATCTATGTGCTATCCTTTCCGCTTATTGCCGGACTTAAAATCTAGTAAGGGCTGGCTATTTAAATCATCCTCTTCATCTCTTATCGGGAAGAGTTATTAGTCGCAAAGGACTTCCTTATAACCAGCACCGTAATGGTCCAAACAAGATCCAGGGGATTACCAGACGACCCCATTCTATTAATTTATGTTTGACTCCAGGCAGCATTATATTTTACTCCTGATGAAAACAAGACCCGCATTTATGTTTTTATTGAACACGACGAATAAGGGTTCAAACATCGGAGATTTACATATCCATTCCGCACTAGATTTTAAGTTAGTCTATAAGTGGGAAGCATAAACCTACACGTCGGGACTTTAGAAATTGTCATTTGCAGAAGGGCATTTTTATTTAAAAAAATGTATTCTGTTATAACAATCTCGAGAAATCATTCTGTTTTTACCATTATTCATTAAGTAACTTGATTTCACCAATTGCACTGCACGAGCACGTTTTTCACGCCACATTAGAAACAGCCCTTCTTTTTTTGTTTCACGTAATTTTGATATAATAAGATTGAATACACGAAAGACACGTGAAACCAGATCAATGTGAGTATGTAGCTATTTTGTTTGTGTAAAGGAATTGAGAAATAGATATATTTACTCTAGTCGGTAACGACAAAAAGTTTTTCACAAGGCCTCCCCTCACAGGCACATGGAAGACCAGGGGAGGCCTGGATAGCGGTGGGGCCTGACCAGGGAGAGGAGTTGTTCTCCTCTTGATACCTGCTCTGCACTGCGAGGGGGGCTCTAAAAACTGAAATGTGTGTAAGTGGGCCCTCCCCCGGCTTGTCAGCTAGACCAGGAGCAGCCTATTGGCATCCCTTTGGGATTGTTTCCCCCGCCTGACAGACACTGAGGTGCTGGCCACCGCCCCCCCGGGAGGGCCTGGGAGGAGGGTTCAGGGAGCGACACACAGGGCGCTCTGCACTGCAAGGGGGGCCACTAAGAACTGAAACATGCGTAAGTGGGTTCCCCCTCCAGCTTGTCAGTGAAACCAGGAGCAGCCCGGTGGCATCCCTTTTGTATATTCTCCCCCCTCTGCCTGAGAGACGCTGGGGTGCCGGCCTCCGCCCCTCCGAGTAGGACCTGGGAGATGGGGCTCAGGGGGCAGCACAAAGGACATTCTCTGATTGCTGGGAAAGGCTGAGGCTGCAGTAAGGGAACCGGCGCGGGGCGGGCGCCCCCTCCTGAGCTGGGTGGTCGTGCCACACACACTTGCTCATTGGGTCTTTGTGATCGCAGGCAATGGGCAACTAGCGGTCCATGGTCAGCGCTGTAGATGGACCTGCATACGGGTGGTGCGCTGTAAAGCCTAGAGCCTTGTGACTTCCCAGTCAACGACTAGGCACCCTCCCCAAGTTGGGACCCCTAGAACTTATACGCACAGAAAATCTGCGTCATCCAAAGGCCAAAACGGGAGAATTTGGGGGCGCCTATAAAACCAGAGAGGATAAAATAAGGAGCCGCCGTTGACTGGGGGAGCGAGGAGGTAGCCCACCTGGGTGAAACTCAGCTAGCACACTACAGCGAGAATTGGATACACTCAGGAGCTATGGGAATACCGGATGCCCGCCAGACCAAATTGTCCTTCAACCAGTGGCGGCCCCGCAAGGGTACTGGGCCACCGATGGACGATCCACCAGAACCAACTGCAAGCATGATGACTTCGCAAGAACCAGATATCCGGGACATGTTTCGCGAACTCAAGCAATCCTTAACAACTATAGACCAGAAAATCAATACTATGGCTGACTGGTTGGACAGATTAAGAGACAAGGTCTATAGCCATGAGGAGAGCATTGGTCAGGTAGAGCAGAACACGTCCGCGCTTGAAGATGACGGAGTCTTGATGCGTGAAAAACTGTTAAATATGGAAAATGTCTTAGGGGTAATCAAAAACAAGAACGAAGACCTCAAAGCCAGATCGAGGCGGAACAATCTGCGCATTATTGGCGTTCCTGAATCCACCGCAATGTCCTGAGTCGAGGACTACGTCGAGGAGATGCTGAAAGCTATCTTTGGGGACTCCCTCTCGGTATTTTGCATCGTTGAGAGAGTGCACAGGGCGCTTGGCCCGAGACCCCCTCCTGGAGCTCCGGCCAGGCCTAAAATCGCTTGCCTGCTTAACTACCGTGACAGGGACACTGTGCTGTGCAAAGCCAGAGACCTCCAAGGTAGAGTTCCAAGGCAATGCCATCTCATTCTACCCGGAATTCACTATGGCAGTCCAAGCGGCAAGAAGAGAATTTGTATCAATCAAACGAATGCTTCATAAACAGGACATTAAGTACTCTCTTCTTTATCCTGCAAGATTCCACATTTTCCATGCTGGGAAGATCTCCTATTTACACAACAAAAGGGGGGGGAACCAGGGCGGACAATATTTAAAGGGGTCCAGTGTACGTGTCCGAAAGATTAGCCACAATGTAAAGTACAAAGTTCCCCAGATTGGGTAGAGAGGAGGTAGAGTATGTCGATATGTAGTGTGTACAGAGAGAAAGAGAAAAGCCAAAGAAGGGGGAAATTCCCTTGTTGGGACTAAAACCCTCACACACCTAGCAAGCTAGATGTCATGCTTCATCATATGGGTTTGCTCCTCGCTGAACTGGCGCTGCAATGTTCAGCGGGCACCCTCAAGGGGGCTCTTTAACGGAGATCTTTAATCCCTGCCATATGGTGCATGCGGGTGTGTGGGGAAGAAAAGGGTGTAGTCGTAGGAGGTGAGGTGAAGATAAAAAAGGTGGGTCAGTCCACAAAGGAATTTATTGGAGTGGCTGGCGCCCTTGGTAAAAAGGTGGGAGGGGAGATAGTTGCTACTGGTTTATGTTGGGCAAGATATCTACAACCCCCTGGTGTGGTCAACATGTTTCATGCCTACGCGGCATTTCATCAGGACCCAGAGTGGGACGTACTACACAGTGAAAATAATAATATAAGTGTAAAAGTTAAAAACCGTAATCATACAACCTTATGCCAAAAGGTCATAAAGGCGCAGGCAAGGAAATCCTGCTCGGTATGAGTGACCTAAAGGAATAAAACATAACAGAACACCGTGACAGTTAACTGTTTGTCTAGCAAACTCACACGACACACATAGAAATGACATACTCGTATTTACAAGGAAAAAGGGGTAAATCCATTGGTTTAGAACAATGGTTGCAATGACATCAAGCTGCGTCTGCTTAGTGGGGCGCACAGTCATATGTCATGCACACAAAAGGAAGATACAGATAGAGTGGATATGGAACGCTAGAATTCATAGACAAGGGGGGCACATTATGAGAGATCTTACCCTAAGGGAGATCGAGAGATGCCCCGCAGTCTGCTCCAGTGGGACCTGCACGTAAAGGTCAGGAACCTAAGGGGGGAGCAAGACAGTGTTGATGACAACCCGTCATCTGTATTACCCCATAATGAAAATAGCATCATGGGTGTTGAGGCTCGCCAGGAGGCAGGGCTAATGCGGAGGACATGCACCCGAACGGCCGTTAGTTTAACTCCTGGAGCCTAAACCGACCAGTAGAGCCGGCCAGATACCCCGGCGGTCAAGAGTGGGGCGCGGACCACGAGGCAGCGAGAGGCGACCCCGCACACCCAACGGGCGCTAGAGGTCAGGAATCACTGGAACGATGGGCCACACCGACATCGCGGCCACCGGAGACTAAGCCGTGCTCGTTTGGAGGCTGAAGGCGTAAGCAAAACATGGGCGTGTAGGTTACACTCCCAAAGCATGCGCGATACCACCCACGGTCAACAAAGGGGGGCAGAGCGCCCTGAAACAGTCAATCGAGCCACTTACCCGGAAAGCGTGCGGTCGGAGCCGCTAACACCTACCCCCACCGTCTGGTCAGGACAGAGCAGCTGGTAACCGCACTGGGCTCAAGAGCGGTATTAGTAGCCCGAGTCTCGCCGAGTCCGCGTGGGGGCGGGGCCTCAGCGGTACTACGCGCACGCGTCACAGAGTCAGACTACCCGATCACTGGAGCGGGGCGGGAGGGAGGATAGTGGCGCCGGTTGGCGGCCATATTGGTGGTGAAATAGGTGCCTGAAGTGTCCAGTTGAACCTATTTGGAATCGTAAGGGTAAAAGAATGTCATATTCGACCAGGACATGGCGTCGAATACCGAGAGGGAGTATCCAACAGATGGATGTGATGTATTACCGTGAGATATATGGCCACAATGTCTCCCGCAGGGTACAGGAGCGTAAAGCGCAATTTAGGTGTGAGATTAAAATTAAATAATTTGCGCGATAATCACAAGGTGAATGCAGTCAGATACTAGACTGCGCAGTGGGAAATAGACACTACTGCGTAGAGGCCATGTTTAAGGGGTCAGAAGAGAAACACATTTAAGGTCCGTCCAATCAAGGTACTTGGTTAGTACGCCAGTGGTACAGTTAGGAAAACCCATGTACGATGGTAGAAATGGGTGGTAAAGGTTACGAAATGGGTAGGGGACATTTAATCAAGTCCAGAGAGTTGAGTATGACATCATGTGTGTTGTATGATGGTCAGGACGTCAGTAGGTGGTGTGGTGGGCACGGTAGGGGTGTCTCAAGCTAGACATATCCCAAGGTGTTAACGTGACACTAGCGACCATGGCACACAATCATTCAGACCAACAGTATCAAGGCGTAGGCGATGTACCCATCTTTGTTCAATTCTGAACAGGGCTTGTTGTGAAATGTGGGGATGGGATTCCAAGACTACCCATTTTATGTTATCTGCCTGATGACCATGTTGGGTGTAGTGCTCATAGAGCCTTGTGTGGGTTTTCAGACATCTAATATTGCTCTTGTGTTCCATGATACGGAGTTTGACCGGTCTCATGGTCATCCCCAGATAATGTTTATTGCAGGGGCAAGTGATGAGATAGATGCACTTGGTGCTGTTGCAATTCGTATGTTTACGCAATTGCCACTTGAAAGTCTCTGAGAGTGTGATCTCCTTGATGGTGCAAGTGATCACATCATCCGTCTCTCTCGGACTAGACTCCAAAAGTGCCTCTCGGTGGTTGTTACCAGCTCGTTTGCGAGAATCCCGCACCATATCAGACACGGTCATTCCCTTCCTAGACTTACACATCAGTCTTGGACCAGATGGGCTGAAGACTACTTTATACCGTAAGGAGACGGACAGGAACAGCCTCCTTCTCTATGGGAGTCATCACCCACGGGCCCTAAGGGATAATTTACCTTTCGGGCAATTCCTGCGAGTCCGCAGGAATTGCACTGATAAGGCTGACTTCAATCATGAAGCTGCTACCCTGCAACACAAATTACAGGATAGGGGGTACCCGACACGGCTGCTGCGGGATTCTCGCAAACGAGCTGGTAACAACCACCGAGAGGCACTTTTGGAGTCTAGTCCGAGAGAGACGGATGATGTGATCACTTGCGTGACTTGTTTCACTAAACATTCAAGCCACATCAAGAAAATCATTAACAGAAATTGGCACATTCTGAACTCAAGCGATCTTGACATTCCACCGCCTCGCTTTGCCTTCAAACGCACGGCTAATCTGAAAGACTCTCTAATACATACACGCCCTAAGAAACAAAACAGTACAAATCAAACCACACTATGGGGCCATCCGCCAGTGACAGGACACTTCCCATGTGGTGGGTGCGTTGTTTGCTCCCAAACAAGCACCATCAAGGAGATCACACTCTCAGAGACTTTCAAGTGGCAATTGCGTAAACATACGAATTGCAACAGCACCAAGTGCATCTATCTCATCACTTGCCCCTGCAATAAACATTATCTGGGGATGACCATGAGACCGGTCAAACTCCGTATCATGGAACACAAGAGCAATATTAGATGTCTGAAAACCCACACAAGGCTCTATGAGCACTACACCCAACATGGTCATCAGGCAGATAACATAAAATGGGTAGTCTTGGAATCCCATCCCCACATTTCACAACAAGCCCTGTTCAGAATTGAACAAAGATGGGTACATCGCCTACGCCTTGATACTGTTGGTCTGAATGATTGTGTGCCATGGTCGCTAGTGTCACGTTAACACCTTGGGATATGTCTAGCTTGAGACACCCCTACCGTGCCCACCACACCACCTACTGACGTCCTGACCATCATACAACACACATGATGTCATACTCAACTCTCTGGACTTGATTAAATGTCCCCTACCCATTTCGTAACCTTTACCACCCATTTCTACCATCGTACATGGGTTTTCCTAACTGTACCACTGGCGTACTAACCAAGTACCTTGATTGGACGGACCTTAAATGTGTTTCTCTTCTGACCCCTTAAACATGGCCTCTACGCAGTAGTGTCTATTTCCCACTGCGCAGTCTAGTATCTGACTGCATTCACCTTGTGATTATCGCGCAAATTATTTAATTTTAATCTCACACCTAAATTGCGCTTTACGCTCCTGTACCCTGCGGGAGACATTGTGGCCATATATCTCACGGTAATACATCACATCCATCTGTTGGATACTCCCTCTCGGTATTCGACGCCATGTCCTGGTCGAATATGACATTCTTTTACCCTTACGATTCCAAATAGGTTCAACTGGACACTTCAGGCACCTATTTCACCACCAATATGGCCGCCAACCGGCGCCACTATCCTCCCTCCCGCCCCGCTCCAGTGATCGGGTAGTCTGACTCTGTGACGCGTGCGCGTAGTACCGCTGAGGCCCCGCCCCCACGCGGACTCGGCGAGACTCGGGCTACTAATACCGCTCTTGAGCCCAGTGCGGTTACCAGCTGCTCTGTCCTGACCAGACGGTGGGGGTAGGTGTTAGCGGCTCCGACCGCACGCTTTCCGGGTAAGTGGCTCGATTGACTGTTTCAGGGCGCTCTGCCCCCCTTTGTTGACCGTGGGTGGTATCGCGCATGCTTTGGGAGTGTAACCTACACGCCCATGTTTTGCTTACGCCTTCAGCCTCCAAACGAGCACGGCTTAGTCTCCGGTGGCCGCGATGTCGGTGTGGCCCATCGTTCCAGTGATTCCTGACCTCTAGCGCCCGTTGGGTGTGCGGGGTCGCCTCTCGCTGCCTCGTGGTCCGCGCCCCACTCTTGACCGCCGGGGTATCTGGCCGGCTCTACTGGTCGGTTTAGGCTCCAGGAGTTAAACTAACGGCCGTTCGGGTGCATGTCCTCCGCATTAGCCCTGCCTCCTGGCGAGCCTCAACACCCATGATGCTATTTTCATTATGGGGTAATACAGATGACGGGTTGTCATCAACACTGTCTTGCTCCCCCCTTAGGTTCCTGACCTTTACGTGCAGGTCCCACTGGAGCAGACTGCGGGGCATCTCTCGATCTCCCTTAGGGTAAGATCTCTCATAATGTGCCCCCCTTGTCTATGAATTCTAGCGTTCCATATCCACTCTATCTGTATCTTCCTTTTGTGTGCATGACATATGACTGTGCGCCCCACTAAGCAGACGCAGCTTGATGTCATTGCAACCATTGTTCTAAACCAATGGATTTACCCCTTTTTCCTTGTAAATACGAGTATGTCATTTCTATGTGTGTCGTGTGAGTTTGCTAGACAAACAGTTAACTGTCACGGTGTTCTGTTATGTTTTATTCCTTTAGGTCACTCATACCGAGCAGGATTTCCTTGCCTGCGCCTTTATGACCTTTTGGCATAAGGTTGTATGATTACGGTTTTTAACTTTTACACTTATATTATTATTTTCACTGTGTAGTACGTCCCACTCTGGGTCCTGATGAAATGCCGCGTAGGCATGAAACATGTTGACCACACCAGGGGGTTGTAGATATCTTGCCCAACATAAACCAGTAGCAACTATCTCCCCTCCCACCTTTTTACCAAGGGCGCCAGCCACTCCAATAAATTCCTTTGTGGACTGACCCACCTTTTTTATCTTCACCTCACCTCCTACGACTACACCCTTTTCTTCCCCACACACCCGCATGCACCATATGGCAGGGATTAAAGATCTCCGTTAAAGAGCCCCCTTGAGGGTGCCCGCTGAACATTGCAGCGCCAGTTCAGCGAGGAGCAAACCCATATGATGAAGCATGACATCTAGCTTGCTAGGTGTGTGAGGGTTTTAGTCCCAACAAGGGAATTTCCCCCTTCTTTGGCTTTTCTCTTTCTCTCTGTACACACTACATATCGACATACTCTACCTCCTCTCTACCCAATCTGGGGAACTTTGTACTTTACATTGTGGCTAAGATCTCCTATTTCACAGATCCTAAATCAGCGGCCTTTGCTCGGCCCCCGCCATGATGGTGGAGCCACTAGGGAGGACCGCCTCAGTGACAATAACTGATGTTTGACCATGGCCGATCAGTGATTGGGTCTCTCTTGCCCATCTTCAAAATCGCTGGATCCATCTGGTTAAACCTTTCTGCATCAAATTACAATATTTACCTTTGCTATGTCTGCTGTGAGGGAAGCTGTGGTCCTCACATTTCCTTTCTTCGACGGCCACCCGGTGCTCACTGCTGGGAAGAGCCGGGCATCTAGCTTTTTCCCCACAGGGATGTTTCACACACGATTGTTAATTACTGGCCTTGTTAGGTCTTGTTGGGGGAGGGATGCTGATCAGCCAGGTTGGGGGGCTGGAGGGGGTGGTTGTATTTGGGATATGTTGGTTGTTGCTGTGGTTCTTTCTCTTCTTTTTTCTCTCCTCTCTCTCTCCCCGCTGGCCTCCCTGCATGATGTGCTACAGAGCGGTATGCCTGCTATGTGAATGCAAGATTTTTGTGGCTGACATGGGGCGATTGCGGTGAATAGGAACACGTTGAAGGCTATCACTTGGAATGTCTGGGGCCTCAAATACAGTAGGAAAGCGAGGCTGGTGGCAGCTTATCTTAATCAGCAGGGAGCAGACATTTGCTTCTTGCAAGAATTACATTTAACTGATAACAATTGTGTGCTAATCAGGGAGGGGTGGATAGGAGAGAGACATATAGGAACCTATTCGAACTTCGAACATAACGAACATAACGAACATAACGTAGGACCCCGCTGGGGTCCTACGTTATGTTGGCGGGCATCCTGGGTGAGAACCCGATCAGATTGCTTTTGGTATATGGGCCCAAAACGGACTACCCAGTCTTCTTTGTAGAGGTTTGGCGGCTGGCGGACACACTGGGACCGGACGCGATCCTGTGAGGTGGGGATTTCAACGTAATCCTAGACCCGGATAGGGATCGATCTGGTAGTGAGCGGCGACCCAATCCCAGGGCGGCAGCAAATTATTATGGAGGACTTTGGGTTGACGCGTAGCGCTATAGACATGCTCACATGAGGGAAATACACATGTGTCTCCTCGGCTGTAACCATGTGGTACAGAATTGACTACTGGCTGATCTCAAAAGATATCCTGGTGGGGAACTCTGAATCTATCCACCTGACAAGATTGTTATCCGATCACTCTCCCCTATTACTTAGGTTTGCGTTGCCCGGGGTCCCTAGCAGGACACTTAATTGGTGATTCCCCACGGGGGGTCTTCACGACTAGGTGTTTTGCGAGGCAATTCATACTGCGATAACAGAATACTTTACGCAGAATGAAGGTACAGTTCAGTCCCCTTCCATACTCTGGGAGGCATTCAAACAGTTATCTGAGGGGAGTGCATTGCGAAACAAGCGGGGACTTTACGGTTACTACGGGCCGAACTCTGCCGCCTTGAGGGAGAAATACGCAAGTTAGAAAATAAATTCTTTGTTGATACTAAAAATGAGACGCTTGGCATGATTAAGGACGAGATCGCTCAGTTTGAGGAGGTGGCCACTAGGGACACCTGCTACGTGGGAAAAGAAACGCGAGCTCGGCGGTACGGTGAAGGTGATCAGCCGGGCAAAACGCTCACTGACCTTCTTAAGAAGCTTTGGGCCAGCAACTATATTAGTGAACTGTATAAAATGGATGGCGAAATGGCGGTAGGTCAGACTGTAGTTTAGGCAGAGATGTTATCTTTCTACTTCTCCTTATATGCAGCCCCCCCCAAAACACCATTCATTCCGACCTGACTACCTTTTTTGATTCTATCCAGCTGCTCTGGCTGGACGGTGGCCACGGCAGCTATCTGGAAGAACCTTTCTCTGTGGAGGACGTGATTGGGGTAATATGTCCTCTGCCAGGGGACAAGACCAGAGGACTGGACGGCCTTGCGGCCGCCATTTTCAAAAGTTCGCTCCATTGCTTGCACCACATCTTATTAACATGTATGATGAGTCCCTTAAATGAAGGACCCTCCCTCCCACAGTTAGGGAGGCACTAATCGTCACAACTCTTAAACCGGACAAGGACCCTCTTACATGCAACTCCTACAAACCACTGTCAATTATTAACATGGATAATAAAATTATTGCGAAGCTCATTGCAACGCACTTGCTCCCTCTCCGTCCCTTAGTGCTACGACCCGACCTGTACGGCTTCGTCCTGGAACAGCCTCGTCACATAGCTTGTGCACCTTTTTCGCAACTATGCAGGAAATTGACCCCACGATCCCTGCGACGGTGGTATTTATGGACGTCAACAGGGCCTTCGAAACCCTGGAATGGCTGTATATGTTCACCCTATTAACCCGGCTAGGAATCAGCCCTAATTTTTTTTAAACCGGTCGCCCTTCTAAACTCGTCCCGACCGTGTGCCTCTGTCTCAGCGGCATTGTATTGCCTTCCTTCCCTGTGTCTCGGGCACCCATCAGGGGTGCCTGCTGTCTCCTCTCCTCTTTGCTCCTGCCATGGAGCCACTAGCTGCCCAGCTGAGGCAGCACCATGCACATCGTGGCCTGCTTTGCTAATAAAGTGACTTTACATGTCAAGCACCCAGCTGTAAACTTAGATCCCCTGATTAGGCAAGTTACACGATTCGGTGGCCTCTCCAGGGTAACCATCAACTGGGGGAAAATCAATCTTCTTCCCAATAACGACAGCCACGGAAAGGTTTCAGTCGGAATACTCCCTGGGATAGGCCCAGTGCAGTACCACGGGATCTGGCTAACTCAGAAAATCGATAAACTGTGGCAGTGCTACAATGGGAGACTAAGGACTGGCTTGAGAGCCAGGTGGGACTATGGATCTCACTTCTGCTGTCCCTTGCTGGGTGTTTGGCTGTTGCTAAAATGATCGTCCTTCCTAAGTTCTTATACATATTTACAAATCTTTCGCTATCTCTCTCCTCTGCCTTCAAGCGTTGACTACTCTCCAACATGATAACGCTTGCCTGGGCTGGCAAACAACTCAAAGTCTCATGGGAGACCCTTACACTGCCCTTTGAACAAGGAGGACTGGGAGCCCCTGATTTGGAGCTCTATTACAACTGGTTATCATTGGATTCTCCCCAGTCAAATCATGGGGCACACGGTTCCAGAGCACGACCAAGTGCCCTCTACACCGCTGCACATGATGCTGTATAAATTGCGACCTTGGTCGCGCGCTGTGTAGACATTGTTGGTTGTACGATCTCGGCTTGGAGAGAACTGCACCGCAGGGCACATCTGGTGGAGATGTACGCTCTCTCAGTGCCCCTGCCGCGCCATCTGGATTTACTGTTCCTTGAGGACTCTGAAGCTTGCAGGAGACTGGACAAGCTCTGCATCCGCACAATGGGGGACGTGTATCCCGGCTGGACTTTTATTGCACTTGAGGACGCTCCTGTGGCAGAGAGCAGTGGACTGCTTGACAGAATGACATACTTTCAGATCTGCGCAGCGCTGAGGGCAAGATACCCAACATTCCCGACTGCACCTCTGATGTTTCAAGTCCTTGAGGATTTCCTAAACAACCCATCGCCCCGTAAATTAATTACCCGAAGGTACACTGGCATGCAGCGCGAGGTGTCAATATTTGGACCTGATGCTCTCAATGGTTGGGAAGAGAGGCTGCCTCCATTGAGGATGCGCAATGGACCTACTGCTACGCGCAGGCTAGAGACTTGTGCCCTAATTATAGATTGCGACGAATCCAATTCAAGTTCCTCCACCGAATTTACAAAACCCACGCATTGTTACAGAGAGCTGGTTTGAGTGAAGATGCTAGGTGTGTGCGTTGCCGAATGCGGATTTCTTGCATCTATCCTGGTCCTGTCCAGAGACTGCATGCTTTTGGACGTGTATCTTTGATGTGATGGATGAATCGCTCGAGTATGAGGTGGAGTGCTCCCCTCTGACAGCACTCGCCTCAGTGGAAAGAGTGTGTTCCCTGAAAGACTTTGTTGGGCTCATCTTATTCTCCTTTGCCCTTATATCTTGAAGCTCTTCTCAGTCTTGTGCCCCTCTACGTTTCAGGTCTTTGAATTTTTTCAACAAAAGTCACAGGAAAGACACCCCATACACACTCGGTGGAGGTCGGAAGCAGCATTCTTTTCGTAATAAGAAGGGCATTTGAAAAAAAGAAAGGCATTCTGTCAGGAAACGCTTGTCAGATAGTAAAGACCTTTAGTTAAAGCAGAAAAAATACATTTTGTGAGCATTTTCTCTAAACAAGTAGGGATGGAAAACTTAATGTGTTCCAAGATAATTTTCATATTAGCAAGAAAGAAGAACTGACTCTGGGAGGTAACTGCCACTAGTCCAAGGAATCGTGGCTAGTGCAAGCTCTTACACTCTCACAGGGACAAAATAGGAATCTTAAATCACTCTTAATGTAAGCCTATTGGGTTTCACTTAAACTCACTATTTAACTATTTAACATGTGCGTTAGGTGTTACTACGTAGCTTTGAAAAAGTATTTGGGGAATATTCTCTAAAATGTGGAAAATGTTGCCTGTGTTAGGCTTCTTCACGGTGGTACATAACATATGGAAATGCTGGACTTTTCACTTGATCGATAGATACATAGAGAAGCACAAATTGGTATGAAGTGTCTGGGGTCCACGCACGCAGAGGGAAATGATTCCAACAGTTTAGCCATCAATGAAGAGCCTACAATGCAGATTGATGATGCTTTGACAAAAAGGGTTCCTAGATCCCAAATGCAACTGAAACAGCATTAGATTAGGTAACCAGTGCCTGAAGTGTCTTTCTGATGAGCATCCCTTCTTTTCTTCCCATAGTGTCTTTTATCTGGTGCCACCGACCTCCAAAAAACAGAAGTGCTCAAGCTTAAACTTGCCAAATTTCTCCATAGTTTTACCACGTTGGGCCTCGGCAGAAAAGCCGAGGTGTTTGACAACGGTGTTGGATCTCAAATATGAAAATATGTAAGTATTCAGCTAGCGCACTTTTCTTAACTAAATGACTAATTTTCAGAATTTATACAATGCGAACTCTGTGTCGAGGGACGTTGAATTGCTAAAGAGAGATGCAGACAAATACAATACGGAGATAGTCATAAACTACCACAGGTATAGTTACATGAATATTGAATAAATCAAGCACTGATCTTAATATTCATATCAGGGATACATGTGACAAAGGTCTGCAATGCAGACAGAGAAAGAGGAGCTGCTGGGGTGAGGAAGACACAGTGAGAGGAGAAGAGAAGTGGAATTAGGATTGTATAAAAGTGAACAGTTCAAAAGGGCTTAAAACAGGTAACTGGATAAGATTGCATGATAGTGCCTTGTATTAGGGAACATATTGCCAAGCCTCTATCTGGACACGGAACCCAAGAATACTCTAGTTCGGCATTACAGGACCAGACCTTCATTGGCTTGCCCCTCGAATCGCTCTGGCAGCTAGGGAAAACCAGGAAACAGGTGAATCCATAGAAAAGCATTGCTGGAGGTTTATTTGGCATCCTTTATTCAGGACACAATCATATTCCATACGGCACCCCTCCCAATGGGGTTTGAGTAACAGTGCATCCACAGGATGCAGGATGACAGTGCATGCTTGAAAAAAGTTTTATGGAAGACAATAGGACAGCAGAGATATAAGGTTTGAGTCAGCAGATTAATTTCACTGGAGCCAAAGTCCAGCAAGGGAGCTTGCATTCTACCCTTATTAAAGTGAGGCACTTGCCTAGAAAAAGTTGCCATACGAGCGAGCCCATGACAGGTATACCCGGGGTATGCAGTGGTGGGGCCCACGAGTTCTTGTGGACATCCTGTCTGGTGCAACACTTCCATGCGTACACAATCATTGGACTTTTCGGGGGGCACCTGGTGAGGACAGTGCTCACATGAGAATGGTAAGCTACGCGTCATTAGCTGTGAGATCTCAGAAGTAACATGATAAGCGAGTTGCCTATCCCCGATTGGCACTCTGATATCATTCCGTCTATGGGTCTGCCTATCCTTTTAGGATGCACATCCATGTGGAAGAGGAAACCTTCCAGGTGAAAGTATAGGCTTCAAGTAGTGCAATCTGAAATACTGAACCACTGTACAGCAGAGAACTATAATTGGACCACACAACTAAACTTTCAAGTACGCAAAGGCATTTGGCAGATTACAAACATCAGTACTGCTACTGTTTGGCCATTGGACCTAATCTGATCAAAGTACACCCCAGAGGAACACAGTGCAGGGACATTATTGCACGACAATTGGAAGAGCCACGATCTTTAGTTTTGTCACAAGGTACTCAGAAGACAGGGAAGAAAGAAAAAGGGATCTAGGCATTTCCTCAAATACAAAGGTCTACAGCACTTGAAGAGGACCCAGGTACCAATTCACACATTTTGGTGACTCCTAATAAACTACCTTCCCCTCTGACAAAACATTATTTGCTGAAATGTGCTGGGAGCCTCAAAATGTACCTAGTACTGACCATGGACAATATGGAAAAGAGACTAAATCAAGTGTTCAATGACACTGAGACAGAAGTTCAAGCAATACCGCAGACAATCTCACATAAACAACACAGAAATCAACGTTTCAATAGGGTGTACAGTGGAGACAACTAGATCATAACAGACTAAGTCAAAAAGTCCAGTTTCTTGAAAACAAACGAGAAGATCTAAAAAACTGCTCTTGGAAGGAGAATATCAGTTTCCTGCATTTCATGATCATACAAACTGTTTGGAGTGGTGTTAAAAGAGAAGGTTGGGTATTCAATATTCTAAGGCAAAAACTGCATATCACAGTCACACAGATGTTTCCAGGATCTTACCAAGGGTTGCGTCACAGATGCACTATTTAAGCAACTAATTCTAAATGGTTCATTGTACTTCTTCAGATGTTAAATGGTTGAATGATTCAAACAGGAGGATCCTGCTGCATCCCTGGGGTTTGGTCTGCAAGGTGAATTTTAAAGCACCAACAATGGACGATCAAACTAACAAAAAGCGGCCACATGCTTCGCCGTTCTTAGAATGATCAGGACGATCTTAAGGCTTATCCCGGAATACCTAAAAAGAATTATGATTCAATCCTTGGTGGTGCTCCACCTCGATTATGGCAATTCCCTCTATTTGGGCTCACCAAAATATGTCACAAATAGACTGCAGGTCGCACAAAATGCGACAGCCAGGCTACTGCTCAAAATCCCAAGACATGAATAAGTAAAAGCGTACTTGAAACGGCTCTACTGGATGCCCATTGATGCCAAGATTAACTTTAAATCACTCTGCCTGACTCAAAAAGCAATGAATGGTAGGGGCCATCGGAAAATCAGAGACCTCATCTCCCCATATATTCTGACAAGATGTCTTAGGTCTGCACAAGACCGTCTTACGAGAACCTCAAGAACTAAAAGATCAAGATGGGGAGGCAGATCTTTGTCACACCTGTTACGGAAGTTGTGGAACTCTATACCCCAGGAGCTGAGACTGCCCGGGAAGCAATGGCTTCAGGAAGAAGCTTCCGGCATGGCTGTTTCCACTGCAACCCCCAATTGTCCACCCTCTCTTACAGCACTTTCACCCAGCGCTGGGAAGCCCTTGGGCAGCCATGCACATTACAAAAAACAAAACAAGCATAAACTTCCAAGAATCACATATCCTTAGCAAGGATAAAATTAGCATCAGGTCAAGGAGAACAAGTTACTTACCTTTGGTAATGCTCTTTCTGGTAAATTCTCTAGCTGACCATAGATTATTCACATTAAAATACCTATACAGGTGCCAGATTGGATGCAGACAATTTTGTGTGCCGTTAAATTGTGTGGTACGGCTCTGCTGTGTTCCTGTGACATCCCAGGAGGGATGGAACGGAGCCACATATAAGCGTCACCACTGTGTGCTGGCATAAGTTTCATGTCTTTTCCTCTGCCGTGCCCACAGATGTGGAGTGTGAATAATTGTTTGTAACAATGTACTGTGCTAAGATTTTTTTTAGATGTTAAATAGAGGCCACTTCAAAAAATGGGAAGGTGGGAGGCAGTGAAGAATCTGCGGTTAGATAGTGTATTCACCAGAAAGGGTGTTACCAAAGGTAAGTAACTTGTTTTTCTGATTTATCCCCTATGTGGAGGGTCTGTGGAGTGGGTTAAGACCAGAAGTCTTGCAGAACTAAGCAAGTGAAGTGTCCTTTCTGCCAGACATGGCTGTAAAGGCAGTACTGCTACACAAACATATGCACCGATGCATGTAAGTTCCTGTCAAATATAAAGAATAGGAACTACTGTGGTGGAATAGACCCTGAGGCCTTCCAGAGGCGATTCTTGGCCAGGACGTAGTAGATCTTAATACAGAGGACTATTCACCTAGACCAAGTCCTCTTCTGCACAGACTTCTCTTACATTGCTCCAAAGAACCCCACAAAAGGCCACTCATGATCCTGAGGAAGATGTGTGTAAAAACATAAAGCTTTTCTGAGTTCCAAACAATGGAGCCTCTCTTCCTTTTTCAAGATGTGAGGGTGAACAAAGTACCCTGGAAGAGTGATTGATTGCCCAACGTGGAAGTAAGTGTGGAGTCAGAACTCTTTGTTAAAAAGGCCACTCAATGCCTCAGCACAAATTTGTCCCGAAAACGTGGTGTAGGGTGATGGCACCAACAGTGCCTACAGTTAACTCACACGTCGAGCTGACATAATCATAATGACAAAGTCAGTTTTCAAAGCGAGGCGACAAAGCAGTAAGCTATACATGGGGTCAGAGGACATACACATGAAGAATGTAAGGATTAAATTAGGGTCCTATTGTGGCATCACAAACGGACATGGGTAGGAACGTGTGCAAAACCTTTAATAAACCTCATCTCAACATGTGATTTGAACAAAGAAAGTTGGTTCAGCAAACTTATACAGGTTGAAGGCACTGAGAAATAATCTTTTGCGGTGCCAAATACAAGGTCTTGCTAGCTTAAAGACAAACAAAGAAAAGGACATTAGCAGCTTTTGCTTGTAAGGGGTCAATGCCCTTGTCACCACATCAGGTTACAAACTCATCCCAACTGTTAAAATAAATGGATTTTGTGAAGGGGCATCTAATGAACATTGAGATCCACCCCTTCAGTTAGCAAATCGAATGCAGAAATAGCAGCCACTCAATTTCCATGCACGCAGGTGTAGATTACATAGACTTGAGTGGAAAACCGTACAATGTTGCTGCAACAGGACGTTCTACATCCTACCCCAAATACAAAAGGGTACCCTCCCCCCACTAGACAGACCCATAGTATCAGAGACTCACAGTTCTGTGATTATTTTTTACAACCCTTAGCAACCAAGACTCTCCTTTTTGGATGTATTGAATTTGATGGATACAATCAGTGTCGATGTATCTATTGAGCTACTGGTCATTTGAGAGGTGGAAGCCCTATACACCAACATTCCCCAAAAGGCGACTCTAGAGGTGATTGAACAAAGTCTATTATTAGAGGAATGGACTTCCCTTACGCTTATCAGATTTATCATCGAATGTGCCACTTTAACACTAAGAGAAAACTTTTTCAAAAACCAGGTACAACTTTACTGCCAAAAACAGGGCACTTCGATGGGCGATACCTTTGCCCCAAGCCTAGCATGCTTGAACATGCAAACTTTGAAAAAAATACACAATCCTATTAGAGGATAATCCATTTCACGCCAACATCATTATCTGGCGGCGCTACATAGATGATATCCTCATCCTGTGCCAAGGCACTAAGGAGACATGTCATAGATTCTGTGATTGATTGAACTTATTAAACCCATATTTAAGTTCACAAATAACATTTCAGGTACACAACTACCATTCCTAGACCTACTATTATCCTTAAGGGATGGCAGACTGCACACTAGGACATACATAAAACCGACAGACTTTAACAGTCTATTGTGGTGCGACAGCCACCACCCTAGACACCTTAGGGCTAATTTGTCGCTCAGACAGTTTTTGTGATTACGCCGCAATTGTAGCTCTATTAATGACTACACAGAACAGTCAGCGACTCTGACTACCAATCTGATAAACCGGAGATACCCTGCTCAAGTGGTACAGTCCACTTGCAAGAGGGATAGAAATGACAACTGAGAAGGCCTACTAGAGACCCACACTCGTCCAGGGAACAATATTTTTGACATGTGTCACCTATTTCACCTCTAACTCCAATAACATTCGACGATTCATGAAAAAGCATTGGTGCATACTACATAGTGGCACCTTATCACTGGCAGTACCATGCTTTGCTTTTAAGTGCACTCCCAATATAAAAGATACTATAGTGCACACTAGGCACCATATCCACAACACAACACCCCAAACATCCTCTCTGGGGCCTTTCCCCAGTCAGAGGACATTTCCCCTGTGGTTCATGCAGTGTCTGCCACATGGCAAAACCTTCAAAAGAAATTTATCTGAGCACCACAAGCACATGGAATCAAACATCCCACACAAACTGCAACATGCAGAAATGCAGCTCTATGATTACCTGCCCATACCAGAAATACTACATAGGTGTGACTACCAGGGCAGTCAAACCGTGTGGTGTGGTGTGGCTCACTGGTTAGAGGCGGCAGACCCGGGAGCAGAGGATGGCCCGGGACCAGGGTTCAATTACCGACGCGGCAGGGTCTTGGACCAGGGTCAACGGACTCGATAATTCTCGCCTCGGTGCCTACTCTAACTAGGGATCACACTCGGCAACTCTGGGCATTAGCTTGCCTCATCTCCACAACAGCCCCCCACATACGCCGGGGATGCCTGGTTTCACCTTGGAGATACCCAGTAGGGACCATCTCACAGGGAAAGCCAGGACGGGTTCCCCAGCGGTCTACAGCGCAGAGATACTCCTTCGGGAGTCGATTCTAGCGCTTTAGAACCCCTCAATCAATCAATCAATCAAACCGAGGATAACTGAAAACCGAAGTAATGTCAGATGGAAGAAGGCCATAACTTAGATGAGCACTCACTACAAGGAGAAAGGCCATTCCCCGGACAAGCTATATTGGACTTCCTAGAGGCTCATGCACACATTCATTAAGACATACGGTTCCGTAAGGAATAACAATGGATTTTTTTGCCTTTCCACTAACTTGATAGGCCTTAACGACGAAATACCTTAGAGCGAGGTAAAACTGTGACATTGCCCAGTCCCTTGGGGACCAGGACCCCCTCCTTTGCACCACAGCAATCTATTTGTTATCGTCATGAAGCGCCGCCCTTCACTTTGGGTTGTGGGTATTCACCCACCCCACTGACATCTTAGGCCTCTTTTTTTCTCCCACAGCAAGGAGTATCATACAGCTTTGGCTCCAGCTTCAAGACGGCGCCCACAGCCTTTGATCCTTTCCTTCAACCCTCCCATTAACATTTCCCATGAGGTTCTGCACCCAAAACTGGGATGTGGACAATTACTGAATTCAACGATACCACCCAGTCTGTTATATTGATGCTCTGGCCCACTATGTTCTTTATTCCTAAATTCTAATTAATATTTTAACTACCAATGCAAACCCCATCCTGGGTCCTCCACCAAGATGGTGCCCGTTACCACATGGTTCGTACGCACATTCCAAAAATCACAGGGAAGTGCCACTTGACCCAGAATCCCTAGAGCCCTTTAGATATACACGCTTGCAGCACGGAGCAACTCCCCCGCTTCGGCATGATCGTGGGGTAGGTCAGCCGCTAATCACATGCATCGACAAAAGTAAGCACCTCCTCCCCCAAAATATTGCCCATGAAGAGTTATTACAGACTTATCTCTCAACATAGTAACGTGTCCCTCCCTTTTAGAGTATTCTACAGATTGCTCCGACACCATTGAGCATCTGTTCAGGACGGGGCGAGGGGCTCCTGTTGTCCGCAATACCTAGGTAAGTCAAATACTTGGTCCTTCGGTCACCACCTCGGGGCCCGGGTTTGGAGGCGGCCGGTACATGGGCTGCAAGACGATGCCACACACATGGGCATTCTATTGGTGGATAAAAATTATCTTTTTGATATCACTGCTATATTGTACATAGTCAACTTCACTAAAGCAGAGTTGCAATGCATGAGGATGAGTGCTGGGTGACCTACATGACCTGTTGACACATGGGTAAAATGCAATTAGGGTTCTCATGAATCAAACAGAGGGATCTCCGTTACAGCCATGATAACAGCCATGCTAATAAACATGCGAGCATAGGAAGAGGTGTGGCGCCGCGGCCAGGGCGACTGACGCTGGAATCTGGGGACCACGGTTCGATCCCCGGCTCCGGCGGCAGGTTAGCCCAGCACCATGTGACTCTGGGCAATAGCTCGCTTAATCTTCCCGACGGCCCCCCAGCGCCTAGAGACCCTTACGGGTGATTGTGCGCTTTACAAATGTGGACTTTAAATGGTGTATACACATTATCGCTTTGATATCACTCCCATATTGAAAATAGTCAACTTCTCTAAAGCAGAGTTGTGTTGCATGATGGTGAGTGCTGGGTGATCTGTATCCCCTGGATGAGGCATGGGTAAAATGCAATAAGAAATTCACTGAATCAAACAGAGGGATCTCGGTTACAGCCATGCAAAAACATATACGAGCATTGTGTATAAATATAATTTGCCAGGTCCACACCCACTAACTTTCAGCACAGTATGATGATGGTTTTTAACATAACTTTTATTACCTTTCTACACAACCTTTCCTCCCCTCTCAATACGTTCTTACCCTGAAGGTACACCACAACTCTTGGTGTGATTTTGTGAGGGTATGGTTGCATTATTCACATTATTGTGAGGGTATGGTGCATTATTCACCCCTCAGTGAGTTGATAAGGGTTTACTGGTCCTGAAGAAATGCCAATATCACTCAGGCTTTAAGAGGCATGAAACAGGTGGTCCCACATCCTTACTTAGCACACGCCAGAAAGGGCCATTATATTCATTTCTTGTGACACTGAAGGATTTAATCATAACACGAGAACCTGTCAATTAAAGTTGGTTTAATAGGGTCTTATAGGTATTTTTAGATTACTCTTTCCCTGCACTCTAATAACCATCCACACTCACCACACCCATATTCATCATCTGTAAAAAGAAAAGAAATCCAGCAAATTGCACCCCCATAGGGCCCGTTGGGTGTTGCAGCGCCGGCCAAACGAGGAACTGCAATGACAGCTTCCGGGGTGTGTGAGGGCCTTTGCTTCTATAAGGAGCACTCCATTCTAGTGTTTACCTGGTTTTTACCTGGTAAGAAACTCCCCACCCCCTTATTTTCTATAGAAACTGCATACCTCTCTCTTCACAGTGAACCTCTTGGGGCATGTATGCTGGACCTTTTTTGCCCCCGGTTCCCCTCTCATTGGGCAAAACGATCTAGCCAGGGTTCTCCCCACATTTGAAAGAAGGTCTGAGACACCTCAGAATGCACACGCCACTTTTGATCTGATAGATGTCTGCTCAGTGGTGGATTCCATTTGGAGTCAGATAGGACAATAGTCTGAATGTCCTCATCCATGGCCAAAAGCATTGGTCTTGGAAATGATTCGAGCAGGACAAGCACAGGCCATACGCCATGGCAGAAGTGGGCACTGGAGTTGGTACTGAACACAATGTAAGTCCAATGGGCACAGACGGTACCAAGAGGGGACCCACTGGAGGAAGTCCGACTAGATGCCCTGCATATCCTTGGGGTCCAAATGAATGCCAGTTAGAACTAGTACAGTACCGAAAACCCGGCGCAAGGCCTCCTTGAAGGTTACTACTTACTGCAACATCACTAATGGACCTGGGAATTCAGGGTGCATCAGGCCCAGACTCAGAATTGGCTCTGATATAGAAATGGAAGCGAGATGTGGAGGCCCGTTGACACCCCCTTAGGAGTTAGAGAGTGGCGGGCAGGGGCCTCTTCCCGCTGATATTTTTTGTGTTTATGCCATGAAGTCTTGTTGTGCTTGGCAATGTAGAGTTTGGCATCACATTCTCATATGGGTTTCGGGTTTGTATGGGCACAGTCATCACAGGGCTTGGAGTCGTAGTCTGACCCCAGGCACCACAAACAGACTTCCCAAGGGTCCGTCACAGACATCAGCTTGCAACAGTTGGTGCACAATTAAAACCCTGTGGTTTTAAAGGGCGGCGTTTGGCTTGCACCCTAGATAAATTTGAGCAAAAGTCAGGTCAAAAGCTTGGGAGATGCTTGGGAGATGCAACGGATTCGCATCCTAAGGCTCAGAAAGGTAGGGACTGACATCAATGCACATGGGTGGTACTTATATGCGGCTCTGCTTGTCACTTTTGGAGAGGAATAATGTCCACACACAATGCCACCAAGCAGTACCTGGGAGAACTGCTTTCAAAGTGTCTTGATCCAGTCTGATTCCTGGGAATTATGCATAAGGAGAGGAATCCGCAGTTAAAAGTATCGATCTGAAAAGGATGGTTTCACAGCTAGATACAACAGCACATCACTCTAGTTCTGAAAGCAAACAAGGACCCACTACAATACAGGAGTTATAGACCAATGTCCCTATTAATTGTAGATATCAAAATAATAACCAAAGTAATAGCAAATAGACTGAGACATGTAACTGGGGACCTAACACATTCACCGCAGGTGGGATTTGTACAAATCCGCTCCTCCACAATCCTCCCGAAGACACTATCACATATATTACGGAAAGTGAGACATGATGAGGATGATTAAATATGGCTTTGTTTTGTTTCATCTGGAAAAAATGAATAATGGAACAAGAATGAAGAAGGAGGCGAGTTCATTTGTCAAAAGTGGCCTAGCACAAAAACATTGAACCTATTTTTTTTCTACAAATACATACTGTAGCAACACATCACAAACTGTGTGAAGAGGAGACGGGTTGAAGGAAGAGGAGGGCGAGTTTTCTGCCCAGAAGAGACACCTACCTTACCGACTACAAGAAAGATGAATGCCTGAACAATGAGCACACGAAAGGGGATTTACTGTATATACCTTGCAGATGATAAAAGTCAAATAAAAAACTGCTGTACTCTACAATTGAAAGAAAAGTCGCAGTCACTCAGCTGGCCTCAATAAATGTAGGGACTTGCAACGCGAGATTTTGTTGGTATCCCGTTTTTAGCAAGCAGAATTATAACGAATCAAGCCACATGTCACCCAATTCATGTTCTTAGATGAGTTACAGATGTTTTATTCCTATTTTGCTCACACACATCACAAGACAACTAATATTATGTGTAAACAAGCAACACATTTTATATTTTCATATACAAGTAAAGCCTGGTAAATAGAAAACATGTATTACGTAAATAGCCAGTTACCTACTTTATCATTCTCGTCTGCACTTCCTGTACTGGGATCCTTATTTGCCTTAGCTGCCTTGTTGTGATTAACAGAAACAAGCTAAAAATAGAAGTAAATAAAGAAAAATGTTTGCTTTACTATCCATTCGTTACCATGGTGACTTTCCATTGTTTTTGTATACTGGCATTTCATTCGCAAAGTAACATTATAGGGACTATTAGTTCTGTCATTCAATATATAACGAGGATCAACTTAAGGTAGCAGTGCAATTTCTATAATGAGATGATATTGACTTTTGTGAAGGTGAACATTAAGATTTAAAGATGACCTGAGGCGTAGATCATTAACAGAGATGAAATTGAAGTCAATATTTACCCACCCTGGACAATAAATCTATACGTTGGTGAAAGCATATGTTTTGTTAAATACAAGTTAATTACCTCAACAGCTTAAAGGTTTGGCAGAAAAATGATATGGGTACGGTTAGGTTTCTCTGATGGTGTTAAAATATATTATGGATGGAGACCCTGCTTTAAATTTGAAATAACTTTTTAGTAAAAACAGTATGTAATATTTTAGTAATGAGTGGGGCTGTCAAAAGTAAATATGTGAGGTATGTGAAGGCTGGTGGAAGAAACTCAATGTTCTTTTAAAGATGCTTAGGTGGCCCTGCGTGCCTAGAAACGACCGCTTCAAAAACATTGACGCTGCTACTATGCATCAGTTGATCTACAGCACGCGTTGTGGTGCTGCCCCGCCCTCTCCTCCAATTGGCGCTCAGTTTACAACGTGCTTGTGGAGGTCACCGAGCTCTCTGATCTCCAGTCATGGGAGGCCTGCTCCCTCGGCGTCTTCAAGGGCAGGGAACAACATAAGGTGCCGTGACGCTTGGCCCTCCTGTTGGCCAAGAGGACTCTAACTTTGAAGTGGAGGGCTGTGCAGGTGCCCCTGCTCACTTCCTGGTATGGGGCGCTGAGGAAATGGGGAGAGGCTGAAGGTGAGGCCCTGCGCTATGAAGAGGTTCGACATCTTGGCAAACAGCCGCTTTCTGTGGTGCGGGACACCCTACTCCAACACTTGCAGCAATTTGCCCTCAATGTTGATCACGATCGGACTGGGATCAAAAAAAGGCCCGGGCACGCTAACAAAAAGTGGTCCACATTTGCGGATTGCCTTTTTGTAAAACACTGCTTCAGGGAAGTTTTATGAAAAGAAGGGGGGAGGTCTCTGACAGAGGCATGTTTTGATGAATTCACTTAGATCAAATAAAAAAGGCACGGATTAGTTAATGCTGGTGAACTTACACCTGAATACAAGTGAGGCCACTTCAGCTCAGGCCCCTTACCCCCGCTCAATCTGCATATACTGGTGGGCCGGCCCAGCGAGACAAAGGAAGTGACACCTCTGCCCCGTTGGTAAAAGGGAGATGATAGAGGCCCATTTGCCTCCAGAAAGGCCACTAAGGCTCCCACTGGGCCGCTGGTGGCATCCAAAGAGCACAGACACAGCCCAAATTAGCCACCCAGCTGCACAAAAAAGTGCTGCACATCTGGAACTCGGATACCGGTCCCTCGGCCATTGCCCGAGTGCCTGCCTTACCAATCCGTCCCCGATGTTGACCTACACCTTCGAACCTCCTAGGACAGTCCACTATGTTCACATATTGCTTCTCGCCAATTCCCACCTTTCCACTTTTCCACACACCTCATCCACCCTCCATCCCCACTCCATTAGGAGAGACAAGCCAAACAAATTTAAGACCACTTGCGCAGGATCAACGGCAAACTAAGGGCCCCTCCTAGCTCACACACTGATCAACCGACCCAGCAGATGCTCTCGAACGGTTATACCGGTCCCCTAGCCCAACCAAAGTCCTTGCTTACATAGTAGGGGAGGCCCTGCCCTTACCCTCTCAGTACTCTTGGCAGTCACACCTCAATCTTGCTCCAGGTTTGAGTCGCTACCCCCTTCCCTGAGTTTTTTTTAGGGGCACCATCTCTGTTTGCCAGACAGTCTAATAGGTAGGCAATACTGCAATGCCCCTTCAACGGTCACCCACTACTGGGAAGCTTTGACAGTTGCCTCGTTTATTTTCCTATTCAGCACCTATGCTTCTACTTAGCATTTTTTGTGAAGAGGCTATATGGTGTCTTGTACCACCATATCGCTGCTGTAACACACTCTTTGTTCTTAACTGTAAATCCCAATAAAAATAGTTAGAAAAAAAAGAGTATAAGTGTCATGGGGATTTGCCAATTTCCACTTGTATTGTTTTGACTATTTAATTAAAAACAATTCAATTAAAAAAGTGCAGTAGTCAGATTCCCTTCTGTATCTGCCATCACTAGACATTTCTAGAATCGGAGTAATTCAATTTCAATTTCATTATGTCTTTATTTCGAAGTAAAATTCATAAAAGACAACATACTATACATAAAAACATTTTAAAAAAGTACAGTGAACATATCCCCAAATACCTAAAAGAAAGTTACAAACATCCGATATATAATTCGTATCATGGCAATTAATTTAAAAAGTGTTCAATTTCTTGGTACGAATCAGCCATGCCCAACCCAGAAATTTAGCCACACAGATCACAGAAATCTCAGATCTAATACTACGAAATTTCTGTAGGGCTTCCAGGTATCCCCTACAATCCAAAATTCTACACAATGGTTTCAGCCATTTCAATCGAGGGGCTCTGTATGCTGGGCAAGCAAAAAACATATGGCCAATGCTTTCTACCTGGTCTGGACACCAAAAACATTTGTTACGTATATTCTTCGCCCACTTTGTAGTAAAAGAATTAATGGGTAAAGAACCTACACGAAACTGGTGGTAGAGTTTACGATCCAGGGTTTTACATATCAAGTCCCAATAGGGCTCGAGTGAAGGAGTCACCTTATGAGTTAAAAAAAACCCGTTAGGTTCTTATCCGAAGATTGGGTGACCAGGATAGATTTTTTCGAGGTCCAAAAAAGATCCTTAAAAGCTTTTTTAGGGGGGAAACTGGATTGCCCGGGGTTAATCCACAGCTCAGGGAGGCCCATTGTATACAATATGTGTTTGACTTCCCTGAGCCAGGGGATGCTGTGAGCACCCCACAATGATTTAACCTCATTCAGTTCACGGGCGAATAGGCTGAGCTCTGGAGTCGTCCAAAGCCGACGCCAGAGTGCCACTAATCGAAACTGTGCCATCTCGTCTAGGGGTCTGCAACCTAAGTCTAATAGCAGTGGTTTGGTGGGAGAAGATTGTGGGAGCCCTATCAAGTTCCGCAGGAACCTATTCTGAGCAGTGGCCAAAACTGACAAATCCTTGTAACCCCAGATGTCAGCTCCGTAAAGGGTTGCTGCATTGACCTTGGCTTCATAGATTTTTAACGCTGGAGTGATGCGTTTAGTCAAGGATTTTTTCTGTTCTTGCAATAAACAACCAGTGAGACGGACAAATTTAAGATTTAGTGCCTCCAACTGGGGATTCCAACTAAGTTGGTAATCAAGTGTCACACCCAGATACGTCATGACCTTGACCTGTTCGATTGGGGCACCATTCAAACTAACTGAGCTTTTAATTGGGGTTTTCTTGCTAAAAACCATAAATTTGGTTTTGTCTACGTTGATTTGCAAGTCATTATTCCTACAGAACTCTGCAAACCTGTTCAAGGCTGACTGTAACCCGCTCCGGGTTTTAGAAAGGAGCAGGGTGTCGTCGGCAAAGATTAGCATCGGATATTTTGATCCGCCCAGGGATGGTGCATCAGTCTGTGTTTTGTTAAAAAATTGGACTACCTGGTTTATGAAAAGGAGAAACAGGGTGGGAGCCAACACGCAGCCCTGACGCACCCCCCGTTGGACTGGAAAGCTGTTGGTCACCTGACCCTGTTTCCCCCACCTTACTCGGGCGAAATTATCCTCATGCAATCGCATGACTAATTCCAGGAGTTCGACAGGAAAGCCCATATGTCTAGGAGCTTCCCATAGTTTCACCCTTGGAACTAAGTCGAAAGCCGACTTAAGATCAACGAATGCGGCATAGATGACCCTTCCACCCAGGAAGACCACCTTCCAGAAGAGCATGGTGGGAACACCTGGTCTATGGTGCTAGTGCCCAATCTAAACCCTACCTGCATAGGAGAGAGTATGTTGTTCTGTTCAATCCACCCCTGGATTCTTGCTAGGGCCATTCTTGCTACTATTTTTTTGAAGTGAATCGATCAGGCTTATGGGGCGATAGTTGTTAGGCAATGATCGATCCCCTTTTTTATATATTGGCAATATCTCGGCCCCTTTCCAGGATTGAGGAATCCTTGCCCCTGCTGCGATAGTATTTGCCAATAGGGTGATGTATGGGACCCATAAATCAAGATTTAGTTTAAAGAGGTCCGCTGGAATAGCATCTAGACCCGGGGCTTTACCTGACTGGACTGAACCTAGGGCATGCAACGTGTCTGAGGCGGAAAAAGTGAGTTGGTCCCCTGGGTTTATGGATAGTGCCTCCACTACAGACTCGGTTACCAGTTCTCGCTCGGCGCTCATATCTTTAAATTGGGCTGAAAAGAATTCCACCCAATCCAGAGCAGAGACATGGTTAACCGGTATTTGGGAATCAGGATCCCTAGCCCACCTAACAGTCTCCCAAAATTTCACTTGATCAGATGACTTGCACGCCATAAGAAGATCTGACCAATAAGAATCATCCCAATCCCTCTTAGCTGTCCAGAGGGCCTGTTTGTAAGACTGCCTAGCTTTCCTGATGTCATGAGAGATCCTAGATTTAACAGCTACTATTAATTTACTGTGGGCCTCCCTGCAGCTCTTATTATACCATCTTTTGTGCGCCTTAACTGTCTTATTTTTTGATGGCTTGGCGAGAAGACTTTTAAGATCCATAAAACACTTCTCATGGAGATTGATAATTAAGGAATCGACCCCACCAGAGGGGGATAAAGCTGTCCCTTGCGTCTAAAACCAACTCCTGTATTTCACGAATGAGCTCTGGGTCCACTATGACCCTGGACCATTTAACTCGTCTTCTGTTGTCACACAATACTGTGTCGGACATTAGACAAGCTGTTTCCAGTTGACAATCACCCAGTCCGGGTACCCTAAGACCCAAAGAGAGAGGGTTGTGGTCACTCTCTGGCCTGGGCTCTACCACCATATCTATTACGCGTGACCAAAGTTCTACGTTGACAAATATGTAGTCAATGCGACTTACACTGGTCCCATTATCAAAAGTTGGCCTCCCGAGACTATCAGACGGAGTGCGGCCGTTCACTGCCCGAAGCCCCCACTCCAGGCAGAATCCCAGCCAGTGGAGGGCCGCCTCTGTGCCCCTTACGCCCTTGCTTATGGTATCGGAGTAATTCATCCTTTCTTCACATACATTTCCTGATTGGTTGTCATCAGCAAAAAAGCTGGAGGTATTCAATGGGATACAGTCTCTGGTACTGCATGATTTCTAAAATCAAGAAAACACAACATACAACTTCTGCTTTGTTAATTAACTCCTTATAGTCTGTGGCCTTTTACTTCACTAATCAACACTGTCACTCCTACCTCCAAATAGACATCTTCCTCACATGTTTTACAAACAGGACACATAAAACCCCAAAGAATGAACTCTATATTAACAACCCCATCACAGACTTCCCCCTACCAGGCGAAAGCTTGTTAGGTGGAAACCATGTTCAAGACTACCTTAGCCGTCGGAGGATGTTTCTAATTCTTTGATTTAGGGTACTTTCTATTTAAGATATGTTTGAATTCACTTTACTTGGAGGTTATCACTACATCCCAGAATCATTCCTACTGGCTGGCTTTAGCAAGGATCCACATTAAAGCATTGAGGTATGATTTACAGGACCTTCCACAGAAATACACCAGATTGCTTCAAAAGCAAGATGGAAATCTGTGGTGGGGTGCACACACAACACATTGTCTTTCTCTTGTCAGACCCAACATATACAAGTCCCACAAAGAACCCAATCACAGCAGTATGCCTTCTCCCTGTATGCCTCAAGATTAAGGCATGAACCACCAATTCACACATGCAATGCTTCAGAAATAAACTTAGAACGAAGATCGTATCTTTTATGTATTTTCTTACTTGTCTGAATAACGATATGTTCACAACTCTTTTCATCCCAGTTCATTAACTCTTGGTATGAAATCTTTTTTGATGCTGAAATTCTTCGATATTAATTTAATATATATTTGATTTTGATATGTTGTATTGCAATGTATCACAAATGTATTTTCTCTTTTAAATAAACCATAAAGATATTTGAACAAAAAGAACTAAGATTTGGTTTATTTACACCTAGAAACAGATTTCTCTCGAGTTCACTTTCTCAACCTTATGTAATTCGCTTTCCCGTGCCTTGCAGGTATTTCCGTCCACACTCTATCCTCACATAAGCGGGTCACACAGATGGCTGTTACATACAGGATGCAGCTGCACGCCGGGACCCAGTCCGCACTCTATAAATATGCTGAATAACATAACTATATGCAATTAGTCCTTATTTAATTCCACCTGAATGCTCAATAATGTATATTCTCGTGCACCATAATTAAACATGAAACTTTACTTCGTGTACGAAACACGTTTCACTAAGTTAAGGAAAATGTCAACTGTGGGACAAAAAACATATATGTAGCTGCCAATATTCATAGACACAAATGCATTCACAGAAACACTTTCTACCATCATGTATTGCATTACCACACTGAAATGCGCCCCCCATGATTAAGTCGTGTTTGGTGATCTATCTTAAACATCCCTTTTGAAATAAATGTCAAGACATCTCTAACCACTCATCAGCTACTAAACACACTGAGCTTCAACTTCACAACACTACGGCTAAGGGATGGCTAAGGGTAGACCAGGGTTCAATTCAGAAAACGGGATAAAAACGCAGCTCTTGGCTTTTGAAGAAGAGTTGCTTTCTGGTCTGCAAAGAGGCACATAAATGTTCCCTAAGACAGCCATGGATTGGTGAATACATACCATGAACACTCACCCAGGCAGCAAAATTATAACCAACACACTGTGAAATCAATTCAACGCACCACAAAGAAATGATGACATGAATAAAAATTTGGTGGGCAACCGATCTAATAGCATGTGTCGCAAGCCCCCCATTCGTAGCCATCCTGAAGCAGTAGGTAATATCGATACTGCCACAAATAGAACCACAACCAAGGGAGAAGCTATTGCCTTCTTATCATGGAATGTCGCAGGACTTTTTCACAAGTTTGAGGATCCCGGCTTTCTACCTTTTATAGAATTGTTTGACATTATTTGTCTTCAGGAATGCTGGGAACGAGAGGGCATTCATATGAATGGCTTCCACACTTTTTATATACCTGCCGTCTTGTCATTAAGGGGCAGAAACAAAGGGGGCCTTTGTATTTATGTCGCTAATACCCTAAAAGTTACAGAAGTTGAATCTAGAGATGCTTCAGATTTTTATCAGCATCTGGAATTGAAAGTGGGTAAAAATTGTTCTATTAGTGTGATTAATTTTTATAATAACGCCCCAAAGGTAGAGCTGGCTAAAATCCTCGAGGAAATCCTGCAAAGCATAATGAATCTGAATAATAAAGAGATTGAGGACAGATGTGTACTATGGATGGGAGATTTTAATTGCCTTTTGTGTCCTAATGGTAACACTGGTGCTTGTGGCCTGGTTGACCTAAGGGGTGATCCTTGCACCCATTTCCTGCATACGGCCTCCGGGAACCACTTTAATAATGCATTATGTCACCGGGACTTGGGTTTTGCGAATGAAAATTGTACTCCACAAATTCCATTCGCACCCACCTTTAATGGGAGAGGCTGTAACTCCGTGATAGACTTTGTTCTAATTTCCAATAGTCATTCTTGTCAAATTCTGAATTTTAGTATAAGCGATCTCTCAATGAGCGACCACTTCCCTATCAGTTCTCATTATTTGTTGCAGGATGTAGAGGGACGAACTCAGACTTAATTGATAACTTAGATAGCTACAGAATAAGTTTGGCCAAGACAAATGGCTACTCGATTAAATTGAATAAAGTCAAGCCAGCAAACTTTTTTGAAACCTTACTAAACTCTAAGTACAACGAATTTAATATATGTCTCTCAGAAAACGTTGATACAGTGGCAGTATCCACGGCCTTTTTAAGAATCACCGAGGAAATTCGTAATGCCCTTACAGGGAAGAAGAACAATAATAAAATACTGAAGGAACATGGCTGGTTTAATGCAGAGTGCAGTAAAACTCACTCGCACTTAAAGAGAATACTTAAGTGTAAGCCCAAGAACATTCAGGACATAAAACAGGCCAGATTTATGTATTACAGAGCGATAAAAGATCGCAAGAAGGAATTAAAGAAGGAGGCCTGGGAGGCATTACACCAAGCTTGCCAGCTAAAAGATAGTTCAGGATTTTGGAAAGCAGTCAATGCCCCATTTTTTAGAGACAGGAAAACGGATAGAATTGAAGTGGCCATAGACGAGGGAACGTGGGTTAATTATTTCACAGAATTGTATAAAGAAGATGCATCCCTAGTGAGTCCAAATCATGAAACCCCGGGGGTGCTGGGGAATAGTGCTTATGGATCATTTCCTATAGTGATTACCATCTCACTTTCTGAAGTAGAACTTGCAATAGCAGAGAGTGCTGCTGGAAAAGCGGCTGGGCCAGATGGGGTCCCAGTAGATATTTATAAACACGACGTTAAGTTATGGGCGCCCCTCTTGACAAACGTTTTAAATACCTATAATAAAACTGGGTTCCCCACGACATGGCAAGAGGCCATCGTGGTTCCAATATTCAAGAAGGGAGAACAAAATTATCCAAAATGCTATAGACCGATTTCATTGTTGGACTCCTTGATGAAGGTGGCGGGTAGGATTATTTTAAATAGATTACATATATGGGCGGAAGATGCAGGCATACTTTAAAAATTTCAATATGCTTTTAAAAAAGGACTGGGTACGGTCGAACAAGGGCTGAATTTAGCAATGCTTATAGGCAAATATGTGAGGGCTAAAAGGGATAACGTCTATTTGACATTTATTGACTTAAGTTCGGCGTTCGACTGTCTAGACCATAAAATCTTATGGGCCACCTTATTGGAACTCGGTCGAGATATAGTCCTGATAAATTTTATAAAAGAATTATATCGGGGGGCTGGTGCAAAAGTAAGATATGGAAAAGATGGTGAATGCACCACCAAATTCCCTATTAATAAAGGAGTACGGCAGGGATGTATCCTCGCGCCATTTTTATTTAATTTATATATTAATAGCGTGGCATCACACCTTATTGCAGATAGACAGGACCACCCTCAAATTGGAGAACACTCAGCACCCATCCTATTATATGCAGATAATGCGGTGATTATGTCTAGGACGCAGGGGGGCCTGCAGAGAACACTTACGACTTTTAAAAATTATATGACTGCTAGAGGCTTAAACATTATTACTAGTAAAACCTTTAGTATGTGTTGTACAACCAACAAAAAATCCCAATGTAAAATGTTTCTATCGAATATAAAAATAGAGACAACTAACACGTTTCTTAGAAAATGGGGATTGAACCAGTGTAGACTGGCCCTCTTAAGATTACAAATGCTAGAAGATGAAATGACCATGCATTTGATGTATATGTTTTTAAAAAACACTATTAGAAATCAAATATTAATGCATTGATTTAATATAGTGTAATTATTTATAATTATTTTTCTCTAGAATTTTAGTGATGACATGCTTTTAAATGTTTTTAAATTGTTTTAGCTGCTTGCGTTTCTGCCCATTTCTTGTTATTTTACCTTGAACATTAGAAATACCAAATAATGAACTTTTCCTACCTTGAAAACTATATTTTAGCACATTACTTTTTTGTATCCCACTTTTACAATGATCTCTCGTTCTTAATGGTTATGCAACTTAAGTTTTAAATGTACTTTTATTTGTGCTTTTGTGATTTTCTTTTAACTAAAATCGAATAAAGCTATTTTGAATTTGAATTTGAATCAATTCAACGCACACTCAATAAAAGGAAAGTACCCTGAAACAAGGAATGGAGGCCCACAGGTAAAGCAACAAGAGGCACCACAATTGAAAATGTCAGGAAATAAAGCGCTAAGGGACAAACTAACATAAGAAGACTGATGGGTCCTCGTGTTGGCTCGTGCATTCTGTGGGGCCGAGGTCATTCTCTGGGGGAAAATTCAAGGGTTCCTGTTCCCATCAAGGAGGTTGTTACCCGAGCTGACTCTTCCAGGATGAAGGTTGTTCCTTCTAAATTTCGGGACTATAACGTATTGAGGTTCTTGTTTTATTATTTAATTTTTCTGTTGTACAATTTTATCAGATTCTGTTCTTCATGCTGTAAATATGTTTTTCATTCTTGTTTTTGTGAAGGAAGGGTGGTGTGATGGGTCCTCGTGTTGGTTTGTGCATTCTGTGGGCTGTTCTCTTTATGCGTTCCCTGCGTCGAATACGGAATCCCTGTGCTCTGGGAGTTGCTGCCAGGGAGCTGTACAAGTCGGTTGGATTAAAGGTGACTTAACCTACCTGGACTTTGTCATTCTTTCATTGGTGACAATTTGCCGATTTCTAGCCTTCTCTACGACTGTTGCTATGTGCCGTGGCTGCCATCCGCTCTCCTCCTACCGCTCCTGCTGTGTCCATTCATTCGAAGGTGTCATCTGACTGTGTCTGCGGCGTACTCTGCAAGTTCTTGGCAGTTTGTTCTCTGCCCCGTGAGTAAAGCCTTTCCAAAGAGGTCCGGTGAGAGTTTTTAGGTCGAGCATCGAGACCCTCTTGTATACTTTATTAGGTCGAGCATCGAGACCCTCTTGTATACTTTAGTATACCCTCTTGCTTACTTGAATGTGGACACGAGTCGGACGCGCGCATTTTCCGTCTCGGATTTGTCCTCGTGAGCGCGCTTTTGATGGTGGCTGTTTGCTGTGAATGTGTGCGAGAGCGACTCTGCCATGCGCCTTGGAAACCGAAACCTAAGAGCCGCGCGACGTGAGCTGTCTACGGTAGAAGATCACGCGCGCGGCTCTTAGGTTTCGTTTTGACTTTTTTTATGTAGGTATAACTTTGGGATCGTGTATCCCTTATTCGTCGGCGGTCAACCCTATTGGACAGCTCCGACGACAGCACTAAAGCACCCCCACCCCCCGAAGTACAGACGAACCTCGGAGCTGTCGCCCTCGGCGTGGGTACGCAGAAGCTTCATCGCTTGGAGCTCGGTGCTGCTGTCATGACCCCTATCACTGCCCTGAACAGGACTTCCAGGATGAATATCATGAAAACACTGAACGGGCTCGGTTTGATTACTGAGTCTCCGAACTGACTAAAAGCACCGATGGTCGCATGTCGAGAATGATATTTGTGCTCCTTTTCACAAACTCAAGATACTGAGAGATGATCAATAAGAGGCTTTATCCTATATTCCTTCCTCCGAGTCAGCTTGGCGAAAACGCACACACATCGACTCGGGGCACATTCATTAGACCGTCTTCGGTGCCGAAAGTCATTTGCATAAAGCACCAGCTTTCTTAATTAGAACTTCATTTTTCCCTTGACGTATTTTGGAGGCTAAATTCACTATTTCTCACATGCTCAGAAACGTTTGAGGGTCTTGTTAGCATTGCAAACCACACTTACGACTTCAAAGCGCTGCAACAAAAGATGTTACAGTCAACCAATGCAATCCCCTGCAGACCAGATCTGCCCCGAGATTACATTTTCCAGACGGTGATACCAGAGCCTTTGACTCCACCGGCTACAGAAGGAGCCTGTAACGTAGCCAGCTGGAGAGATGCGGGGATCGCTCAATCTGATTGGACGAGAGACAGGCGCAGAACTCCAACTCAGTATTGTGGTTTGCGAAGCCGCTTAATTAACCCCAATCCCGTACAAATTGATGTAGGCCAGGTACAGTCATGGGCGTAGGAGACACTAAATTTCTGGGGGGGACAGGGACAACCTTGTGGACTTTCCAGTGACCCTATACAAATCGCCCATTGAGCGAGACCGTACGCGCGTTAAACGTATACAATTGCATAGTTATGAAGAGAAATATTGAGAAACGCTGGCAAGTAGTCACAGTCTGCAAGTATGCTTTATTTTTATTTACATTCACAATAAAGACCAAATGGGAAAAAAATATGTATATGAATCTTGCATCTTCATGCACCAAGAAAACAAAGGCGGGACAAAAAAAGGAATAATAAACTAAACGCTCTTAGCGACATTCCTACATCTCAAAATTCAATCAGACAAATTAGAAATTGTTTTTCTTGCTGCAGGAATCTGTTTTAAAATTATGAACTTTATTTTGAAAAGCCAAATAATTTCTTGCGCCGTTCATTGCAGAGGCCATATTATTTCGCTATTCTATGCAGGTCAACTGAGTCCATCATCTCTTTATGTATGTTGCATTGTTTTAAAAAAAACGCTTTTCTTCTGGGGAAACATTTTTTGAGTGCAACTTGCTTCAAACAAATAATAGAAAGCCGCCTATTGGATAACTTGTGTTATTCTCCAATGAAGCGGCCTTGGGGTTCCGGTGATATTTACACCCCTCCATCTGGCCTCGCCGCAACTGTAATGTTGTAACCTATGGGATTGAAGGGAGGGGGGAGAGGTTATGCTTGTGCATGTCAGTGTGTGGATAGAAACTATTAATCTCTTAAAGCAATAGACCAAATTATATGTAAATGGCACCAGAAACTATTAATCGAATTTTATTGCATAACATCCAGCACCTGGTGTTCAGTATAGCGACCTCAGAAGGATGAAATGCTGAGTCAGCAGTGATATGTACACAAGGCTAAACATGTCCTGAACTCTGAAGGTATTGTCTGCACTGAATATTTTGAAAGCAGGAAAACTTAAAGGGGATCGGAGTGATTATTGTGCTGCTGAACCGGAGGAGAGAGTTGAAGCGGCCGCTGCGCGCCAACCCAGGCACGTTACCACAAAGCCTGCGCCAGCCTCAGTGCCCCAATGAGAGGTGGCACGCGGACGGTACTGCAATGTCTGGAATTACCTTCCTTTATTATGGTTGTCATTATTACTAGTGATAACTGGTAATTCCCCAATCCCTACTGTTCCCTGCTACCCCTCGTCCCACCCACCCCCATCCCTTGCTAAACGTGTGTTGGAAAGGTGCTTGTAATGTGTGGAATAAATTATTGGCCAGGGATGATTACGAGACATTTTACGATTATCACAACTTTGTGTTAACTAATAATTTACACTTGTCGGACCACTGATTAATAAAATGCAATCGGGCCTAGAATGAATAATACATATGCAAACACATGCTATTGACGTTCGTTTCTGCGTGTATGTGCATGTATCTGTGTGTGCATTTATATTTTTCGAAAGGGCTGTCAGGGCTGCCCTGAAATTTGGCAGATGGCAAAGGTTTTCGTGAGGCCTATTTGGAATGGGGGGATCTGATGCAAACCGAGCACGTGCCCCGTTTCTGCTGTTAGGAAAATGATTGTAAGGATATTTACAATCATTGACCCTCTGTGAAATCCAAGGTCACAGCTTTTGACCCGTCGGTTGTGCACAGATGTGTGCAGACGTAGAGGTACTTTTGAGCTAAAGAAGGGGCTGAGGGATCCACATCACCGAGAGAAGCGAGGCGGAGCTGAATGGAGAGATGTAGAGGACCAAGAGAAGGATCTTTGTAGATCAAAGGGCAAGCAGAGTTTGGAGACCGAATTCAAGAGGATGGAAAGGAGTATGGGGTAGGTGCGTTCAGAAAGAGAAATCACAAGGAGGTGTGAAGAAAACACAACAGGGCTCTGAGGAGGTGAAAAAAAGGACTAGCGTGCTGGTGAGGGATCAGGCTTGTGGTACTTGAAGAGAGTGCCATAAATCAATAGTGTGCTTTCCCTGCCAAATCTCTGTTTCGCCTGCTCTATATGTAAAGACAGGCCTAGTGAATGCGTACTGAAAAGCATGCTACCAAATTATTGCACTCCGGTGATTATATGAAGATAATTGTGTTTTGACTCTATCCAGCATTAAGCAGCCCGTGGGGAAAAGGAGCAGTTATTTTTGCATGGTACAGTAATGTCATATGCACATTTTGTTATTCCCTTCAGCCATTAGCAGGGCAAGTCAGGTTCGCTTGTTGTGCTCGCTCGCCACAACCTGTACACCCCACACCCCCACCACTGTCAAATGTCACCAGGCGCCCCTGGCAATGCAGTGTAACAGCCCTACAAGTTAACCGAACCAGTGGCGTAACGAAACTAGAGGGGGACCCCCTGCAAAGTACACGGAGGGGGCCCACTCCCCAACACCTACCACCTTTGCTTAGGGGTCCCCTGGAGCTCTGCACTCCCGCATTGTGGGGGCTTATGCTACATCACTGCTGAAGAAAAATATTCACTGAAGTATTGCCTAATATACATACAAACGTTGCCGAAAAATAAATAGGGGCGTGCTCAATTTACTCTGAATGTGTGGATGCGAAACACGATTCGGTATTCTCAACAAAGTTAAAAATGTACATGGAGAATATCTGTTGCAAAAGCCATTTGTCAAGTTTTTCATGTGTCACACCGCATCCAGAGGCACCAGACCCTCCAATAAAGAAACATCAATAAATCAAATACCCTTGCAGGGCTGAAAGCTGACATCTGCAAAATGTCACAAAAGAAAGGCTTATTTTATGATAGGTGTAAGGTTTGTAGTGATTTCTAATATTGGTTCAGCATTTCACTGACCAGTTACAGCTTATTACATTATTTATTCCAACCAATGGATGCACATGTTTATTGAAGGTTTAATATGAGTTATTGACATTAAAATGCATTCACAAAGTAGGATACATTCCCAATCACAGAATGTCCCACATACGCTCAAAAGTAGTATCACAAGTTATCTGTCTCCGAGCCATGGTGACTCTGTCATCAGAACTTCTCTTGCCCTTTTCCACAAGAGCAATTCAAACATGAATGGGTAAATATCCTAGTTTGCAAATGTATTTCTCAAAATCATGGCTCTGCACAGATGCACAAATGCTCACCCCAGCACATGTGCTATCTCGATAGCAAACGGTGCAGCTCAGAAGTTTCACATTTATTTTCATTTATACAGTGCAAGCAAATAACAGGATAAAACCTAGCTATAAAGAATGACTATGACAAAGATAAACTGCAAATGCCACGGTTTGTCTAAAAACAGACACTCTGACTGCTCTGTTCCGTTCACACTACCACTACCAACATGTTACAGAGTTAAATGAATTACTTACAGGGACAGCCTTTTTTGGTTTAAGTAATCTACGAAGGAGGCTTGCTGCTTGACACGATGATTACTTCTGTCGTCGGCTGAATAGGTCTGCGGCTGCGCAGTATGGGCCGGCCGTGGGCAAAAACACTGCTCATTGGGCCACTCCGGGTACACGCTTGAAGATTCGCCAAGCAGGGTCGAATTTACAACCCTTCACCATTGATTGAACGATTTCAAAATGGGGTGTGACCTAACTTACCCCGAGGCAGGGGCCCAGGCAGTTTCTGGCAGTACTGTGTGGCTTACAATAAGGCGGCCAGCTGGGCCGCGACAAGCACAGGAGATAGGAGCTTTTCGCCGGCTACACTGGGAACCATGTCAGTACTTAGTAAGCAACGTGCAGTGCAACCAATTATCAATATTTCGTGTAGAGTGTAGACCCGGCCCTGAAAAATAAGTGCCGGTGCTAAGCACTGGCACAAATTAAGCACTCAGGGACGGAGAGGTGACAGGCATTGGCAGAGAAGTGGCACGACGGGGGCGTGTGAGGAAGAAAGGCTGAAAGCGGTGATGGGGTGATAGGGGGAGAAATGGTGACAGCATGGAAAAGAATGAAGGAGAAAGTATGGTGGAGAGAGGAGTGAGTGGAGACACGGCAAAAGAGAATGAGGGGAAGGAACAGGGAAGGAGGGAAGGACGGTGGAACATTGTCAGGATCAGGAATGGATGAAGTACAGCGGGTGGGGGAATCATGATCCTGGTGGGGTATGGGGTGGGGGGTAGCAGATGCTTGGCAGGAAGCTGGAGTGGGGTGAAGCACGCACTGAGGTCTGAGGTAAAGGGAGTGAAGGAGAATGAGGTGGGAAAAACATGTTATGGAGGGAGGGAGGGAGGGAAGAGGCTATTAATGAAGGAGCGCCTGGCAGAAAACAGGAAGCATAACATGGAAGAAGCATGGTAGGGGGTAGAAAGCATGTCAAGGGGTACGGAGGAGGGTGTCACAGACCGTAGAAGGGTGAGTGAGCATGACCTGGAAGGACAGGGAGGGACTGAAGGTGGTGTGGTAGAGAGCACACAAGAGATCTGGCAGGAGGGGAGAGGCCATGAAACAGAATGCGCTTGGTAGATAGCTGGTGCGCGAGACATATATATATATTACGAGACATATATATATATATATATATATATATATATATATATATATATATATATATATACACATATATATGCGCATTTATTGTTTCTGGTAGTGGAGCAGTGTAAACTGTTTGGGAGGCTGGATAAAGTTTCTGAACTCTGGAATATTCCACCCTGGCTAGCAGTACAGACAGTTGTCATCTAGTGCCATGGGCATATGCTATCATCAGTGCTGGGCAAGTGTACAAGCCTGTAGAAATGCCACTAAAGTCTTTGAACCACCCTTTAGAATCCCAGCAGGGCTCACTCAGCCTTTCATCCTCCTAGGTTCTATAAAACGAATGTAATTGGTTGGGAAATAGTACCGCTATTACTTTTCATTGTTATGGTATCTCGAGATCGTGGTAGCAATTGGTGCTCAAAAGCAAGTTATTACAATTTAGACTTTTTTTTCCCCGCGAAATTATTGAGCAGGGAGAAAATAAACCGGGGCTTACATTTTTATAACTCCAGGCTACCGGGATTGGTATAGAACCTGCCTTGTGTTAGTGTTATGTTGTCTGTTTGCTGCAGATTGCTGAAATCATAAAAATCCCATTTGTCAAGTTTTCGTGTCAACCCAAAGCGAAAATCAGATTAGATCGTTCAGTGCGTGAATGCTGGTCTCCGACGCCGAGCTGGAAACTGTTTACATTACATTAGAATCAGAGTTCATATAAGAATGAACGCGGTGCATGTCCTACATATACGTTTATTTATTGTGAGGTTTTTTTTAAGCACTACAGTTATAGTTATACCTCAAGTCTTTGTTGCTTCGGTGCACTTTCTTACAGTAACCGGAAGACTCTTCTGTTCTGTGGTGCCTTGGCTGAGGGAAAAAGCGAGACTCTGGTATATTTGGGAGTGATGGGACGCTTAGCTGTGACACTCCAACAACCCATGGGTGGCAGTACGGAGAGGAGGCAGATTTTTATGGGAAAGAGTCTGCTGAACACTCATGGTAGCAAAGTAACCGGTGAGATATTTTATAGGGTGGCATCAACAGACGGACCCCGTCTGTGAATAGGTGTATTGTGCGCTTAGGGGGGCCCTGGGCCTGGGGCCCCCCGCACCGCGGGGGCTGAGTGGGCCTTTGTTACGCCCCTGAACCGAACGTCAGTCATTTCAAAGGGATAGGTGCTCACGCAGGAGGGACCTCACGCTTCAGGGAGCGTGCTGCTGCTTGCAGGCAACAGGCACGATGCGAGGAGTCCGAGGCCAGCATATCAACCAGAGCACTGGCTGCAGGCAGCAGAGGTGAGAACGAAATAATGCCCGGAGCCTCACAAAGAGTTCAAAAGGGCAGAGGCAGGGGGGCGAGTGGCCTCTGACGTCACCTTATGGCGGCTCACAGACAGGTACCTGGAGAGGCGCCAGGTCAAGTGCAGGGCCATTAGGTCACGCAGCACCTCTCGCACTTTTTTTCGCGCGCTGATGGCCTGCCAATCTCCCTCTCAGGAGGTAGATGGGAAATTTGTTTGACCCCTCGTCCCCCCCACCCTTGTCCCCCGTGTCCCCCCACTCCAAAATCTGGGGGGGATATGTCCCCCGCGTCCCCCACAGTTCCTACGCCCATGGGTACAGTACAGAATCAAGCCCTGCGTGCCCCGTCCTGGAACAACCAGAGGGCAGGGCGGGAGTGCTCTGTGCAGCTGACGGCGCCAGAGTAAACTTACAGCTGTCTCTTCTAGGGTAGGTAAAGTTGTGTCTCTATGCATGTAATTTCGATTTATTAGGTATGCACCGGAGAGGGACTGTCCGATTGGTAAATACGTGCATACACACATCATCATAGACCCATCGCTTCATAAACGTCCGGGTGGCAGGATAAGGTTGAACCCCATTGGTTTGGCATACTTTATTTATTATTTATTTATACTACAGCGCAGTGGGTTCACGCACTGGCTGAGATCTGCTACCCACAGGTTCGGAAGCTTCACCCCGGGAGGCTGGAAGTGAGGATAATACCCGCTGGCAGCAGGGAATAGCGCCCACCGACGCCAGTCGGCACTAGGATGAACACTGCACGGTGTCATGGGTATCCCGCGGTATGTCCCCTCTCCAGCAGCACGGGCGGAAAGCGCCATTACCAGACCACACTCGTCACAGGCTCCCTGGAGCCGAGCCGCCGTTTATGGCTCTGAGGAGACAAAGTGCCTTCTGTGATTTTTTTTACTCTGCTCCACACTTACACAATTCACTAACATGTGCTATAGTGGACAGATCACTACATTTCCTTGTGCCTCGTGTCCACTACCTGTGAAAAATCGATGCGGTTCGAAGCACTCCTACGTCACTGTTAAGCACCATATCAAATAACTGTCGGACAGGACTTGTTCTTCCTGTAGCGCTCTCTTGTTGGCTCTTAGTATGTCTCTCCCTGTCTCTTTCTCCATATTTCTCCGGTCTTGGCTCTGTCTTTCTTAGTATCTGTCTTTCTTTTGCTTTCTCTCTTTCTATGCTTCTCTGCCTCCCTTTCTCTCCCCATCTTTCTCTAGCCATCTGTCATTCTGACGCTCTCTCCTTGTCTCTCCGCCTGTCTTTCTCTGCCACTTCCTGTCTGTCTTCTTTTTCCCTCTCTCTGTATCTTTGTGTATCCTTGTCTCTGACTTTCTATTTTCTCCCTATCTTTGACTTTCGTCCTGCTCTGCCTGTCTCATTACCTCTCTCTCTCTCTCTCTCTCTCTGTCCTTATCTGGAATTCCTATTTTCTGTCCCTGATTTTCTTTCTTTCTACATCTCCATCCCCCTCCGTTTTATTTCTCTCTCTTCCATGCACCGAGCTATGGGTGTTCTTATTGTCCTCGACAAACTACAAATGTTTGGTGCTAAGTGTTATTTTTATGGTGCACGTATAATGAACAAGCATTTGCAATGCAATAGGTCTCGCATTTGCGAGATTTGAAGCTATTAGCATTGTAATTTAAAATGCCTTTTATTCATTTGTTTTGAAAACCTGCAAGCGGTGCATAAACACCCACTCTGTACCTATAATCCTTGATTACGAGAAGCAAGGCTGTAAGTAAAAGACTGCCAGCTTTGCTTCTCATAAGCAAGGACTATATGTACAAAGTGCTTGTTTACGCACAGCTTGCAGGTTTTCAAATGCATAAATTGAAGGCATTGTCATTTACAATGCCAATAGCTCAAACTCTCGCAAATGCGAGACCTATTGCATTGCAAATGCTTGTTTTTTCTGTATTCCTGCTTTGATCAGGGCGGCTTGTGAAGTGACGATCGACGCGTGTGTCGGCACAGGTGACTTCGCAGTGGAGCCACGTCGCTCCCATAGCAACCTGCATTTGCCTGCGCGCTTAAGGGCTAGGGCAGATTCCTTTGTTGTAGCAACCACGCGCATATCGGCGTGTGTTACTACTATTGAAAAGCATCTGTATGCGCATATTTAACGAAGCAGTGAATGCTGTAACTCTGCATTTACTAGTGTGTGCTTTAATTTGACTGTTTTCTGCGTGTCACTTCAGTGATACGCACACTGTGTTTATGACTTTCAGGCTTAATGTGAGCTAATTTGTAAGTGAGGTGTAGGTGATAACCGGCGCGTATACCGACGCGCATCACTGCACACTATTTGGCAGGTGATAACCGGCGCATTTATCGTCGCGCATCACTGCACACCAATTTAGCTTTCAGGTCTGCTGCTTTCGAAATCAAATCCAGCAGGCTGACTCAGTGATATGCACACTCTTGAATTTTATTTTGCGTGTCACTTCTGTGATGCGCACATTGCTTTTCAACTTACCATACCAGCACATTAGTAGTTCCTCTTTCAACAGTAGTGTAACACTGGAACCTTGATTTATCTTCAAGTCAATTTCTTGTTCGTTTTGATCTTCGTGGCAGCAACTCACCCACCAATGGATCGTGTAGTGGCACCTCCTCCCTTTTTACAATCACCTGGTACTCCTCCTATCATTTGGCAGCAGTAGAAGGAGACATTTGAAGCCTATCTTGAGGCGACTGACACTTTTACTTCAAAGAAGAAGAAATCTCTACTTGTATACAATTTGGGCGCAGAAGGGAGAACTATCTTAAAGACTTTACCTTTGGAATTTGTGAGAACATGTAGCAGTAGTGGTGATGATGGCGACACCTTAGTAGTTGATGATTACGCTACACTAATTAAAACCTTGGATAAGAGAATTAATCCCAAGAGAAAAATTGTATTGGAACGTCATAAGTTTTTGCAACGTGCTGAAATCCCTGGCTAATCTATTGATGAATTTGTAGCCACTTTCAGAACTTTTGCACTTACTTGTAATTATAGAGACTTCAGAGATGAAATTATTTGCGATCAGCTAATCGAGCACAGGTTCAGTCAAAACGTTTGGCCTCTGAATACCCAGATCTTGAAACTGCTCTGATTTTAGCTAGAACTATTGAGCATTCAAGAATGCATGAAGGATATGAGTGTGTCTGCGTCATCCAACAAAGTCAAGATAGTCAGCACCAAGTCTACGTGTAAATCTTACAAAGGAACTGACATAAATGTACCTAGCGTACCTCCTTCTACATCTAGCTTGCCTAAATCCAGATTTGATAGAACTGAGAGACCAGGAAAATCTGACCCATCCTGTTATCGATGTGGAAGTAGATCTCATTTGGGAAATTTTAAATTTTGTTTTGCTGTTAATCAAACTTGCTTTAAATGTGGTATGAAAGGTCATTTAGCACGCATGTGCAAGGCTGTTGTTGCACATAAAGGACAAGCTAGAGTTGTGAAAGCTATTGAAGGGGATAGAATGGATTCTGGGAATGAAGACGAAGATTATGTATTGTTAATGTTGTCGTCTTCTGCTACACAATTGGATGGAGTGGTGGAAATTGCTTCCTTAATTGAACCCCATAAAAGGAAGTCCCCTGTGGGGGGGCGTGGCCTCGAGCCTAGCATGGAGGACGTGAACTGAGCTAGCTCCGTCCCGTGCCCTCAAATTTGCTAAATATCCTGTGATCCCGGTTCCCACGGGGCACCCACCTTCGCCCGACTGCTGCTGGAAGTGAGGGGGATTGGGAGAGACTATTTTCGCGACACATACTACTCCCGAAATGTGTGGTAGACTGCCGGAGGCGGGACGGCCTTGCTGCATGTCGGAGGCCGCGGACTGCCGTGTGAGGAGGAGCCGGCCCGTGTGTGGCTTAAGACCAGAGGCATCGACCCGGAGTCCGTAGGTGTGTGGGGCACGTTAAGTGGGGAGTGAGACAGTCAGCGGCTACACCCTACGACACAGATTCCCAAGCTGAGGGTGCCTGCATGGTGCTGCATGGTGGAGCGGGAGGAACACAGGTTGCCGCTGGAAGACTCAGCAGCGGAGCGCAGACCCGACGGACGGAGCCCCGCGAAGCTGGACAACACCGGTGTTTCAGGAACAGTAAGCAGTGCGGTGTGGTGCGGCTAGAGATAGCGACAGGGTGGTAAGGGGTCGGGGGATAGCGGCTGTCCCCTGAAGACATGCACCGACGGGGTGCATATTGAAGATAGCAGCGCAAAAGATGGCGGGCGCCATTTTGTGAAACGCCGCGGAGGACTACTGCACGCTTAAGCCCCGAAGGGTATCCTACACTGTTGGTGAGCGGCGGGGCTCCGGAATACCAGGAAAGAGCGACCGCATTAGTGCGCTACAAGGGCAGGAGCTGATACTGCAGGGTGCAAGCCACCGCAGAATACACCACTACTCGCCACAAAGTGCACCTTCCTTACAGGGCTGTGCAACAGCAGGGACCCAACTGCAGATTGCTAACTGCCACCATCCCGAGTGTATGGGGAAGCAGTGTTCCCACTCCATACGACTACCCTAGCTAGCGAGGAGATAGCAGTACCTGGCCCTAATGCCAAAGTGAGGGCGAGAACACCACGTGGGCTGCGAAGACATTGCAAGCTGTGTAGGGGTAGCTTTTCCCCCCAGCCAGACAAGTGAGAAACCGGTTCACCCATTAGGGGCTGACTGTGATGTAAGTGTCAAAAAGAGTAGTGCGAGCGACCACACACCCGCAACGTCTGCCCCTGCTGCTTTAGGCCCCTTCACCGAAACTGGATCACTGGCCATCCCAGCGCCTGGAGACAGTACATGAATAGCACCGCCAGCTGGAATACAACACCATAAGGACCGAGTGGGCACGCAGGAACCCAGACCGCGTCACCTATCCAACCCAAAACCATGGGACGAAACAGACCCAAACAGCAGGACCCGGTGGCGAACGCCGACCTGCAATCTATGGGTTCTGAAGACCCACTTGCCTCTTCCAACAACGAAATCATACCACCGACGGGCAGGGACACACAGGAGGCTAAACTGGATCTCATTTTAACGGAAATAAGGGCCTCCAGGGAAGCGTTAGTATCACGGATGGATGCCATGTCAACGGGCCTGTCCCTCCTCAAAGCCGACCATAACAAACTGGCTGAGAAAGTCACGGAGCACAAACTTGAGCTCGATGATCTGATTCCGCAACAAACGCAACACTCCACGAAACTGGAGAACAAGGTACGGCAGCTCAAGCCTCTATGGGACAGGGTGGATGACGTGGAAGGGCGCTCATGCCGCAATAATGTCCGCATACTAGGCGGTCCGGAACAAAGCGAGGGGAGAAACCCCACACAGTTTGTGGAGGACTGGCTGAAGACGGTGGTGGGACCTACGAACCTTACTCCGCTGTACAGTGTGGAGCGAGCACACAGAATGTCTCCGAAACCACCCAGACTGGGAGCTCCGCCGCGACCACTGATAGCACGCCTGCTGCACTATAAGGACAGAAACTCGGTGCTGAGGGTAGCCAGGGAAAAAGCCCCTACTCTTCCCAGCCCGCCTTAAAATAATGCTTGGAAACAAAACTTACTTTTTCGAATTCCCTGAGGAGGTGGCAGAGTGGATGGAGGTAACACTAACACCGCTGCACACACAGGATCCCTTGGCGGAAGAACAGGAGGACGGACCATCTCGTCAGGGAGCATTGCAGCCCAGTACTCGGGACGACCTCACGGAGAGGCCTGGTGCGAAAGGAGGGAGGACACCGGGCAGACCTCGATCGAATCCAGAAGTGACTTTGCTGACGACGGATGCGCTGGCAGCACATGATGCCAGGGATAAGACGGACATGGGCAGCAATTCGGACTCACGCACGGAAATGTCAGGTTCTGTCACTAGTTTGCAGTTGTTCCCAAAAATTACGGCACAAGTGGCGAACAAATTCTGACAGTAGCTGTTGAAGACACCGATTGGTAACGTATGAGGATTTAGACAGAGGGCGGAGGTGGGTAGACAGGGAACAGGGTACATACTCATACAGGGTAAAATGCTGTAACCACCAGCAGGTACCTAGTGAGTGGGAGAGGTGTGGCGCCGCGGCCAGGGCGACTGACGCTGGAATCTGGGGATCACGGTTCGATCCCCAGCGCCGGCGGCAGGTTAGCCCAGCACCATGTGACTCTGGGCAATAGCTTGCTTAATCTTCCCGACGGCCCCCAGCGCCTAGAGACCCTTGCGGGTGATTATGCGCTTTAAAAAAAAAAAAGTGTGCGCGTGGGCGACCACACCCCCCAGAGCGCAGGCACACTTCAGTTTAGTTGTTGCCCACGTTGGGTGCTGATGTTTGGACCCCAGGTTTTTTCGAATGGGGACCTTAAGGTTAGAGAGTTTTCTGTAATGCAGGCACTTAGGACACCACACTACATATACAACACACAAATTGTACTGGGTTTGCCATATGTAATAGACAAACACCGCCATGGAGACTCCTAGCACATATAAGATATGCGCCTGGAATGTGCGGGGCATGGGATCGGTACACAAGCGGCATAGAATTCTAGCACAGCTGAAGCGGCGGCAGGCGACCATAGCATACCTTCAGGAGACCCACCTTAATAGTGCGGAAAGTACTAAACTACATAAGAAATGGAGGGGTCATTTATTTGCCACTACATATTTCGCTTTTTCGAGGGGGGCGGCTATATGGCTCAAAAACTCTGTCCCTTTCAAGATGACGGAACAAAAAGTGGACCCAGAGGGTAGATATGTATTTGTACGTGGGATGTTAGATGGTTCCCCCATTGTGCTTGGCAGTATCTACACGCCAAACACAGGTCAGTCGGCGTTCCTTGCCGCGATCAACAGGGTACTGGCTGAATGGTCGGAGTATGACTGGATAGTGGGAGGGGACTACAATGCAGTCCTAGAAGTTTCCCTTGACAGGTCTCATCCCCCACTACAGGCGACGGAGAGTAGGAAACAGGCGGAAGCCCTATCACAATGGGCTGATGGATGGGGTTTGACTGATGTGTGGAGGACCAAACACTTACCACACAGGGAATATACATTCTACTCCCCACCTCACAAGCTACATACTAGGATAGATCACATTTTCTGCTCTAGAACCTTACTGGGGTCCATGTTGACTGCTGATCATATGGGGAAGACGTTCTCCGATCACAACCCGGTAGAAATCACAATACACTGGAGTAGGATCCCGACTCCTATACCAACATGGCGCCTAACGCCGGAACTGCTGGAGGATACTGTCTTCAGATCCACGCTAGCAGATGCTATCAAGCATTATTTCGCTACGAACGCTGGCACAGCTAGCTCGAGACAGGTCGAATGGGACACCTTTAAAGTGTCCATGCGAGGTGTCGCAATGGGTACGAAGGTGGGTATGAGGTACACAACACTGGAAAGACTTAAAGAGGTGGAGGGGCGGCTGGCAATGCTGGAGAGAGGCAGCGGGCACAAATGAACGATTCACACAATTGCAGGAGGCACAAATCCAACACGCTGAGTTACTCGAAGAGTTGAGGTTGCTGGACTATAGAGAATACACATGCAGGCAACACGCACAAGCTGAGAGGTCGGGTCCCTTGCTGGCGATATTGGAAGTGAATGACCAACGAGGGGCGCCGATTACGACACAAATAGGCATAAACACTACATTCCAGGAATACTATGAGGAACTATATTTATTTATTTATTTTGCGTGTTTATAGAGCGCTAGAATAAACTCCCAAGGGAGTATCTCCGCGCTATATGACTGCAGAACCTGCAGGAGACCGAATTACATGGCTGCAATCTAGTTCTTAAACTGAATGGTTAGACCTGGAACAAGAACGTCTTCAGCTTTTTCCTGAAGGCCAGATGATTTTCAAGCTGCCTAAGCTGGAGAGGGAGACCATTCCATATCTTCGGTCCCCTCACAGACAGAGCCTTACCCCCTTGCCTTACCCGCTTGATCCTAGGAATCGTGAGAAGCAGTTGGTCACTGGACCGTAGAGCACGGGAAGGGACATACGGCACAAACTTGTCTGCCAGATAGGAGGGACCCAAACCATGAAGTCCTTTGTGGACCGTACAACAGATCTTAAAAACAACTCTCTGACGGATGGAAAGCCAGTGAAGCCTGGCAAGAAGAGGTTTTGACGATGTTCTGGGAGGGGCATTTAGAACCAGCCTGGCTGCAGTGTTCTGCACGACCTGTAACCTATCCAGATCGTCCTCATTAGCTGACAGCAAGAGACCATTACAATAGTCGAGACGACTGATAACCAACGCCTGGACCAGATATATGGGCGGCACCCGCAGTTATCGGAGGAGTCATATGAGTCTTTTATGACTGACCTCAATATGCCACAGCTCGAGGTGAAACAGAAAGAGGATTTAGCACGGCCCATCACAGTTGCAGAAATACGGCAGGCGATCCGCGCGCTGCCACGGAACAAAACCCCCGGGACAGACGGCCTACCGGCGGAGTTCTATGGGGCTTATATAGACCTGGTTGCGCCACGATTGCATGTAGTATATCAGGAGGCGCTGACATGCAACGGGCTACCGCCCACGACTCTGCAGGCGCTCATAGTATCGCTTCTAAAGCCTGGTAGGGACGGGCTCCAATTAGCAAACTACAGGCCGCTCTCACTGCTAAACACGGACTACAAGATCCTTAGTAAGATCTTAGCGGCACGACTGGCTCCATATATTCCACAATTGATTCACCCTGACCAATGCGGCTGCGTGCTCGGTCGGAGTACAGCGATGAACCTACGGAGGCTCAGCCAGATAATGTTCCATGAAGACGCGGCTAACGGCAAGGAGGGATGTATATCTTTAGACCTAAAGCAGGCCTTTGATTCCCTAAGGTGGGATTATATGTTTGCAACATTCAGTAAATTCGGAATACCGCCCGAGTTCATAGCATGGGTGGCGCTGTTATACACACATCCAACAGCCCGGGTTAGCACTAGCAAATGTATTTCTGGTCCTCTGAATATAACGAAGGGTACTAGACAGGGCTGCCCGTTGTCACCCCTATTGTTTATATTGGCTTTAGAACCCCTCTTATATAAACTTCGGACCTCCGCACAGCATAGAGGAATACGGAGAAACACAGTGACACATGTGGTGTCGGCTTATGCGGACGACATAATACTTTACCTAGGGGACGTGAGGGTCAGTCTCGACCCTATACCGGATATATTTGAGGAATTTCGGGTAATATCGGGCCTTACGATAAACTACACTAAGTCATATGGGTATTGTTTTAACTCCTCTGAGGAGAACACACGACTGCGATTCCCCCCCCATTGCTTTCAGATGGCAACGACGACGTTCCGATACCTAGGGTTGCAAATATACAGGGAGACACAGGACATGCTAGACGGGAACTTGGGAAGAGCGATTACCGCACTAAAGACGCAAGTGCAATTTTGGAACACATTGCCACTGTCGGTGGCCGGAAGAGTGGCCATCTCTAAAATGGTGGTGCTGCCCCATCTCATATATTACTTTACGAACCTGCCGCTTTTGATCCCCTCTAGCACATTCAAAACACTCAACACTATACTTACAGAACTGATATGGGGATCGGGTAGACGACGCATTGGTCTAGCCAAACTACAGCTGCCGACTGCTCAGGGTGGTATGGGAGTCCCAGATATGACAGCGTATGTTATGCGTGCCAACTGCAATGGCTAGCCTACAGGCTGGCGGGCCGCAACCTTCACGAACTAAACATGACCGAGACCGATAGAGCGAATGGCACCATACACAAACTGTTGCTACCGAAGGTTAAGATTCCCAGTTCAACACCACACCTACTTAGACTTGCCATTGCCTGCTGGAGGAAATCGGTGAAGTATACGAGCGCAACGTCCTCCTGTGCACCCACAATACCCCTAATAGGGCTTCCCTTGGGAACGGGCCCACTGTCAGACCGAGAACTCACAACATGGCATGAGGCAGGCGTCATGCAAGTGGGAGACCTGTTTGAGGATGGCAGCATTATGACATTCGCGGACTTTCATAGGACACATCAGACTCCGGAGGGGTTGTTTCTTTTATACGCTAGGATCAAGTACTACGTTACGTTGACCTGGGCACCGGATGGCACAGAACCACCCACGAACCCGCTGCTCACGATGCAGTATTTAATGGGGACAGGTAGCCACCTGACAAAGTGGATAACGAGCGGCATTAGAACGGGCAAGGCAATTTCGCTCCAACCCACCCGAGAACGATGGGAGGGAGACATAGGAAGGGCTCTTAGAGACAAGAAATGGGAAAGAATCTAGAAATTCCCCAAAAAGGTTTAGAGGAATCCGAAATGTAAATTTATTCAGCTAATGGTGGTGCATAGGGCGTACCTCACCCCGCATCGGCTATGCGCTATGTTCCACGATGATGCAGACACGTGCCCACGATGTGGGGCTGGCGACGCACAACTGATACACATGCTATGGGACTGCCCAAAGTTAGGGTACTACTGGACAACAGTACATGAAACACTGACCAGGATAGCACCAGGCAGACTATACACATCTGTGACATATAGCTTGTTGGGGCTGGGCCCTCACGAAAAGAAAAAGAGCGTAGCGACTCGCTTCGCCGACTTGGCCCTCCTACTGGCTAAGAGAACAATAACAATGAGGTGGAAGTCAGTTAGGCCGCCGGACCCAGACGTTTGGCACGGAGAGGTGGTGCGGTGGGGGAGGGCGGAGGGTATGGAGTTGCGGCGGGAGGAACGGAGAGGCCTAAGAAAAACTCCCATATCAATGGAGTGGAACGCAATGCTTTTGGACTTTGAATCAGGTACTGACAATGATGTGAATCGACCTCTGGATGAGGCCATTATGGGGGAGATGCGCAGCTAGAAAATAGGGGGTTACCCCTCCCCTTTCCCCCTTTTTTTTCCACAACCCATGCTGCCCCCCCACACCCACCTGCTCTGCCCCCCCCCTCTCCCTCGTGTTTCACCCCCCCACTAGTAACGGAGAACGCACGAACAGGTGCAGAGGGAAATGACTTTGTGACATTGGCAATGGGAGTGAAAACAGATATGGCAGGGTTCTAACTGGGAGATAACATTATGTGATATGCAAACAAAGTACTAAGTGTTAGTTGGTTGAACATGTGTAAGTGCCTGGGTAGTTAGCGGGAAGGGGGAGTTCTTGTAAGTAGAAGGAAGGGAACAAAACGAAAATACGAAAAACACTCTTTTGTATACGATTATATGTAATGGATGGACCTAAGACCCTTGTTATGTGATTAATGCAATGTTTTCTAATGGTACATGTCCATGTTTGATGCCGAAAATAAACATATTTTCCCCAAAAAAAAGAGGAAGTCCCCTGCTTGTATGATAAGTTTAAACGGCCATAGTATTACGTTTCTTGCAAATTTTGGGTCTTTTACCCTCATTAATGCCAAGGACTTCGTAAAATTAGGTAATATTCCTGTTATTCAGTCCAACATAAAAATCTTTGCCCATGGTGGAAAAAAGGTGGAAGTTCTTGGCAGATTTGAGTGCAAAACAAACCTGACCTGCGGACTGTGGGGGCATCGGCTCCGTGGTCCACTCAAGCAATACCGCAGCGCCGTGAGGGGAACGGCCGTAGTTCCGACCAGGGAACTACACATCCCAGCATCCCCGGGGGCGGCGCGCACTCTACACGCAACTAGCGCGCCCGGAGGCGCTTGAAGAGGCAGGAGCTCCACGAGCTCAGTGGGGGCTCAAAACAAACCTGACCTGCGGACTGTGGGGGCATCGGCTCCGTGGTCCACTCAAACGCCGTGAGGGGAACGGCTTGGCTTGTTGCAATACCGCAGCACCGCGAAGGGAACGGCCGTAGTTCCGACCAGGGAACTACACATCCCAGCAGCCCCGGGGGCGGCGCGCACTCTACACACATCAGCCTGCTAAGGAGTCCCAGACTGTCCCCTGTCAATACAAGTTGCATCTTCCACCACAGGCCGCCCCCCTAGTGGCGGTCCTAACAGGGGTACCCCCTCTTAAGTTGAACGCAGTAGAAGGTACACAGGAGCTTATGGGTATTACCAAGAACTGGTGTACTCAGTATTCTAGCAGGGAAGCTGATATAGCGGGCTGTATAAGCATGGTTAGGCGAGTGGGGTGGGTGGGTCCTAGAGAAAAAACAATAAAAGGGGATTGTGTTGTTATTAATTTTAAGGCACAGGCCATGGCGAATCGACTCTTTTGGGACGGGTCAGAACTGACTAATTCAGGTATCAGGCCGCTTCCCCTGGGATTCTTTTACCCACCATCTAAGCCAACGGGGCGTAATTTGGTTTCTCAGCCAATTAGACCCCCCCCATATTCCCCCTTAATGCCCCAGGCTTATCTCAGCACAATTCAGCAGGGACCTCACAGCGGGTCTTAGAAACCCCCAGTAACCTGGGAATACCTTTATCTAATCGTTTTTCTCCATTATCGGGAATGGATGAAAACGACTGACTAAATGGTAACATAGAGACCGCAACCCATACGCTGAAGCAAGCCCCTACTCTCAGAACTGTAAGTTGGAATGTAGCAGGGGTTAGGGCAAAGATGGGGGATGAAAAATGGGTAAGCTTCCTGAAAACGTTTGATATAATCTCACTCCAGGAGACCTGGGACCCAACAAATTGTTTTTCCCTAGATGGCTACCAGCCCTTTTTTACCCCAGCTCAACGTAGTAAGTCTGTTCTCCTTAGAACTAAAGGGCACGTTCACTCAACTCGACACAGGCTCTGAAAACAGCCTAATAGTGGAACTGTCAGTCCCTGGGAGAAACAAAATATTATTTATAATTTTTTATTATTCCATGGACAGCAAAGACAATAACTTAGTGCTATTAGAGAAGTTTCTTTTATCATACTGTCTAAAGTCAAATACATTCGAGATCATAATTATGGGAGACCTTAATACTCACCCTTGTGATAAATTATGTGGAATTGAAGGCTATGAGGGTCCCCCGCTTTCAGCCATGTCTCATTTTGAACACTCAAAACAGGGTGAGGAACTGGAATTATTTTTAGCCAGCTGGAATCTCTATGAGTCCAGCTGTCTGAAGGCTGGTACTAGGACCCCAACGTTTAAGGGGAGAGACATAGGGACAATCATAGATTACATTTTCTTAACATCTTTCATGTTGTGTAGGGTTTTTATGTTATTTCACGGAGGTCTCCGTCTATAGTGATCACAATCCTGTGATATTAGAGATGGAGCCGGGGGACCTCCTTTGTTTTAAGGATGCGGCGCAAATGGGAGGGAAAGACGTGACCCTGACACACCAAGGTAGAATACTGAGGTGGGCCAAAGTGGTCCCTGAAAGTTTTTTAGGAGAGGTATTACCTAAGGTTGAAAGGGAAGTTAACATATGTCTGGATACTGAATCACTGGGCACCCATACGATATATGCTTTTGGTATCATCTGTCGACAAATTAATCTTAGTCTACAGATAGAGCGTTCTCAGAAAATTCATGCTGGTAAGAGGTGGTTTAATAGTAGTTGTAACAGAACCCATGCTGCTCTTGTTAAAGCTCTAAAAGCGTCTCCAAAGGATAGGGGGATTATAGCTAGTCTTAGATCAGCCTACAAACAGGCTTTACTAGCCCGAAAACGGGAACTGAAGGAGGAGGCCTGGACTAAACTTTTATCTCCCGAAGTCCTGCGAGACAGCGGGAAATTCTGGGCCACCGTAAATCAACCCCTGTTCTCATCTGATGAGAATTCTCCCTTGAGCTGTAATATCCCTGACAGTGACTGGATTGCTCATTTTGAAAAAATTTACAGGCTACCAGGAGACGACTATAGGACAGACAATAGTCCCTGGGAGAATGTTTCTCCTGCAGTGGTCTTGATGTCTCTGAAGTGGAAAGGGCCATTGGTGAAATGTCACAGAATAAGGCCCCGGGCCCTGACGGGGTCCCTGCTGACTTATTTAAAGCTGCTCCACATTTCTGGTCCAAAATTCTGTTAAATGTGTTTAATTCCTTAGGATCGAACAGCTCACCAGCTACCTGGGCCACCTCAATTATAATCCCAGTTTTTAAAAAATGGGAACAGACAGGATCCGTCCTGTTACAGGCCAATTTCCTTAATTGATTCGTCTGTAAAGATTTTAGGCCGTGTGGTCCTACGTAAATTGTCAGATTGGCTCACCGAGAGAGGGGTCCTGTCTAATGTACAATATGGTTTTAGAGCCAAAAGGAGTACCCTTGACCAATGTCTTAACCTCCAACTTTTAATCAGTAAGTACACTATAGCTAAGAAGGGGTCACTTTATCTGGGGTTTATGGACCTCTCCTCAGCATTTGACCTAGTAAATAGGTCAAAGCTGTGGCACATTTTATTAAACTTGGGTATTGACCCCCCATTAGTTCACTTTTTAGCGGACCTGCATTCTGGTCTTTTAGCTGCAATCAGAGTAAATTCTGAGGGGCGATGCACAAGCCACTTTAGGTCAGAGAGGGGGGTCAGACAGGGGTGTATCCTGGCCCCCCTCCTGTTCACATTATATATATATATAAATGCCTTGGAGCCTGCTCTGAAGGACGTGTCACATGACGTACCGCGTATTGGGGAACTGGTTATCCCAGTTCTCCTTTAAGCGGATGACGCCGTCCTCCTGGCCCGTACAGGGGTGGGTCTGCAAAAATTGTTAGATGCCTTTGGAAACTTTATGGAGGAATTAGACCTGAAAATGAATACTAAAAAATCCCAAGTCATGATTGCAGGAAAAGCACGCAGGGATAAAAAGGTGAAAACTTTCTACTGCTGCGGGGAAGAATTTTGTAGTGTACCCACATTCCCATATTTGGGAGTTCTTTTTGACGAATGTGGTAACTGGGGCCCCGAAAAAAATAGTCGCAGTACGGCTTTTGCAAGAACCGCATCTGCACTTATGGGTTTCTCCAAAAAGCTAGGGGCTTGGCCGATAGAAGCCCTCATTAAGGTTTACAAAGCCAAATGCCTAGCGGTAGCCACATATGGTTCTCAGATATGGGGTTACTCGTCTCAAGTTAAAATACAGACTATTGAGAATAAATTCCTCAGATCAGTCTTGACGGTCCCTCAGTCCTCTCCAACATTTCCCATTCATACTGAGCTGGGGCTAGGATATGTTTCTGATCAAATTAAAATAGCCCCGCTAATATGCTGGTTGAAAACCTGGCAGAACCAAGAAATTACTCTGAACCACACAATACTGCTAGACTGCCTGAAGTTGGATAAGTCTAATAAAATTCTTTGGTTGGCCTACATAAAAACGGGTTTTCACACCCTAGGACGTTCCGATCTTTTTTTGTCCCCAGATTCCATAGTGAGGAAAGACATCGGACTGATCAAAAACGCCATGATGAATTTACTCTCTTTAGAGCGGGAGGAGGTAGAGCTGATGAAACCAACAGTTAGAATAAATTATGCCCTAATTAGCTCTCCAGCCCCTGAACCATACCTCACAATAGTGAATCACCCCTTTCATCGGCATCTCCTAACAAGATTTCGTTTTAACTTGATTCATTTTTCCCTTGGCTGTTTTTAAAATTGGTGCCCCCCAGAACGGGCTGAGCCCTGCCAATGTGATGATTTCTCGACCCAGGACACATTACATTTCATTATGTTCTGCGAATACTATCAAGAAATCCGAAGGAAATTCTTGTGCCCTATTCTGAGGGAGGCGGGTTTTATACAGGTTAGGCCAGCCCTCCTGTATCTACAACAATTAAATTCCCCAAGAATAATATTCCATGTTGCTAGTTTTCTAGTTGCTGCCACTCGGATTAGGAACAAGACTGCCAACGCTATACCTATCTCTGTTGATATTTTATGAACCAGATCGTTCACCGTTTTTTATTTCATGATTTTATCGAACATGAGTTCTTGTAATCTTTTATCTCATTTTTAAGACATATTTATATTGTATAATATTTATACTAGTACAATGAACTTTTTTGCCTATGATGTTTCTGTGTATAATTAACTGTTTGTACTGTACTATGTCTTTTTATGATATTAATTTATCGAATAAAAGTATTTGACTGACTGACTGAGTGCAAGTTGGAATTCAAGGGGGATACAACACTTGGGACTGTATACATTGCAAAGGAAGGTGCGAATTTGTTAGGTTGGGAGGAGCAGGGTGAGCTGGGAAGCATTCTTGACCCCAATCATCCGAACATGGTTTTATCGAAACTTGAGGCCAGGGAATTTTACGCCAATCTTTCTGAGGTAACTCCTGTGCATACTGTTACCACCCAATCTTTATCTGGGGGTGATTGGATCCAAAGTTATCCAGAGATCTTCAATGACAATTTGGGTAAACTTGAAGGTTTTCAGCACAGCATTATCTTAAAGGAAGGAGCAAGAGCTGTTGCACATAAAGTACATAAGGCACCCCTTAGTATGCGTGGTGAACTCAAACAAGAACTTGAGTGATTGTGTTCCATGGCTGTAATTGAGCCCATTGAAGGGTCTGAGTGGTTGTCCCCCGTAGTCTTAGCGCGCAAGGCCGATACATCTCTTAGAATGTGTGTAGACTTCCGCGATCTAAATTCTTGCATATGGGTGGACCGCCAGCGCCTAACTAATATCAATGAAATTCTGTCTACCCTTGAGGGTGCCAAGTATTTTTCAACCCTCGACATTTCCTCTGCCTATCATCAGGTAGAATTGTGCATGGACTCGAGACATCTTACGTCCTTTGTGACACACGAAGGTGCATTTCGTTACGTACGCATGCCATTTGGGTTGCTCGGCCTCTGCAGTGTTCCAGTGCCTCATGGGAAGTTTGTTTAAGAACACTGCGGGGGTCGTGTTTTTCCAGGACGATATTTTGAACTATGGTAAAACTGAGTCAGAACACAATTTTAGGGTCAGGGAAGTATTGGATATTGTCAAATCTAGTAGCTTGACACTAAGAAAAGACAAGTGTAAATTTTTAAAGGAAGGTGTAGATTATCTTGGGCACCACATTTCTGAGAAAGGGGTTGAGCCGAAATTTAAACTTTTGGATGCCATCCGAAATGCACCCGAACCACAGAACAAAGACTAGCTTCGGTACTTTCTTGGGCCTGGTGGAGTATTACGCAAAATTTTTGCCTAATTTCTCTGACAGAACAGTGTATCTACGTGAACTCCTAAAAAAGAATTTAAAATATTTATGGTCAGAGCAATGTGTTTATGATTTGAAGTTGTTGAAAGAAGCAATTGTGCAAGCACATCCACTTAAACTTTTTAATATCAATGATCGCTGCATTGTTACCACTGATGCAAATAATGTGGTTCTTCGTGTTGTCCTTATGCAAAAAAGATCTGACAATAAGGAGGAGACCATTGCTTTTGCATCTAGAGTACTTCGGGGTGCGGAAAGCACTTATTCTACCATAGAGAAGGAAACTATTGCCCTGTGGTGGGGCTGCAGTATTTTCGCAATTTCTTGTGGAGAAACAAATTTGTTCTAAGGACAGAGCATAAGCCACTGGTTGATCTTTTCACCACCAAGGGTGGTGGGAGGGCCACCTCACGTATTGCCAAGTGGCAGTACAGGTTGAACTAATTTAATTATCGCCTGGAGTATGTGGAGGGTGTGAAAAATCAAGTGGCTGACTGCTTGTCCAGATTACCTCTTACTGAGTCCGTTGACGATTCTGTGGATGATAATTTGGAAATGGTGTGTGCTGTGAGCGGAGTAGCAGACACTGGAGCTGCTTTGTCTGAAGGTGATTGGAAGCTGGCTTTGTCTGAAGACTCTGAGATCAAGAAGGTAATGGATTTTGTAGTTCATAGCTGGCCCAACAACACAAAGTTTTAGAACTGGCCCATGAAGGTCATCTGGGTATTCGTGACATGAAGCGGAGGGTTCGTGAAGATTTCTGGTGGCCGGGTGTGGATAGGTCCATTGAACACTGTGTTCCTGAGTGTGGTGTGTGTGTTTTGAGCGACAAAACCCAAGTAACCTATCCCTCTACCATTGATCCCATATCTGTAGAAAAATTCACCCTGGTGTAAGTTGGCCTTAGACATAGCTGGTACCTTTGGTGGTATGGGCAATTCGCCTAAATATGCCCTTGTGCTGACTGACTATATGTCCAAATGGCAAGAGGTTAGGTTTGAGGATGGTATAAATTCTGCAACTATTATTAATTTCTTCAAGGATGTTTTTCTTCAAGAGGGCTTTAAAGAGGAGTTGGTAACGGATAATGGGACTCAGTTAGGGTCTGTGGAGATGCAGGAATTTCTTAGAATGCATGGCATCAAACATATTCTCACCTCCTTGTATCACCCCGCAGCAATGGTTTAGTTGAGCGGCTTAACCGTGTAATCAAAGATCAATTACAACTAGCTTTTGTCAATGGGTTACACTGGAAGGAGGTCATTTATAGCATGTTATGGGCAATGAGAATTAACCCTCATATGAGTACTGTACTGTCTCCATTTACCTTGCTACGGGGTAGGATTGCAGGTTCGAAGCTGAACAAGGATTGGATGTCAAGGAAGGAAGTGGATCAGCAGAGGCTGGGCATGGTAGCTGATGTCAGGGCTGCGGTGCAGTCCAAATATGCATTGGAGTGTGCCAGGGCATCTCCAGTACGTCAAAGGGACTGAGTAAGGATCAATAAGCCTGTTTTTGTTCACAAGGGTTCTCCTCGGTTTTCGGCTCCACTTAGAGTGAGAGAAGTAAGAGAGCCTGTTGTTGTTTTGGAGAATGGGAAGATCTGGAACAAGTGTGCTATCTCAGTGGTACAGAGGTCGAAAGTTGAGTTTGTGAAAGGAAAGTTTGGCATTCACACACCTTGCTTGACCTCACCTTCTCTGGGGAAATTTTTTAGTGTTACTGTTCCTAATAAAGAAGGTTGTTACCCGAGCTGCCTCTTCCAGGATGAAGGTTGTTCTTTCTAAATTTCGGGACTATGTCAGGTATTGATGTTCTTGTTTCATTATAAAATTTTTCTGTTGTACAATTTTATCAGATTCTGTTCTTCATGCTGTATATATGTTTTTCATTCTTGTTTTTGTGAAGGAAGAGGGGTGTGATGGGTCCTCATGTTGGCTCATGCATTCTGTGGGTCATTCTTTTTCTGCGTTCCCTGCGTGGAACATGGAATCCCTGTGCTCTGGCAGTTGCTGCCGGGGAGCTGTAGAAGTCGGTTGGATTAAAGGTGACTTAACTTGGATGGACTTTGACATCCTTTCAAAGACTTGTACAATCAATACGGTGAGCTGGTAAAATCTTTACAGGATCTATACCTCTAACAGGCGGCGGGAGCATGCAACTTTGACACCAAAAGGACACATGGAAGATGCAGAGTAGTACTGGATGTAAATAATGTAGTATTAGAAATGACAGACCATAGTTGTGTTAACAAGCTTCATTTAGACTGTGAACAGAATTACAAAAACAGCTCATTTTGCAGCCAAGAGTGAGAAATTGGGTTGTTAGATGACTGGGGTGTGAGCCCTGGTCAAGCAACAGCCATAATTCCTTGCAGGGTGACCCATAAAAAGTGACTAAATTAACCAGTGCTTAACCTTGGGTAGCTTGGCACAAAAACAGGCTTTTTTTCTTTGTCCTCATCTCACCATACAGTGTCTGCAAATCTAACAAGAAGCCATCCATCCGACCGAGGCACCCCAGGCTTCTGCAACTGCATTGGCTTTAGGCCTAACCAGGCCAGCTTCTTCGTGCAAAGCTTGTTGTAATCATAGGACCGAGGAGCATTCAACCAGTCTCATCTCACTGCCCCATGATAAAAACTGTGATCAGATGTTAACATTGTTATCACTTAAATGCCCCTGGTCCAAACGGGCCAAACGATATGAAGCTTTTAACCAGTTATCGTAAATTGGGGGGCGTGGATCTTTCCAAAGTTTGCATATCTCCCTTCGGGCAATAAGGATTAGATGTAATAACAGGCCTCTTTGAGTTGCCCGCAACACGTTCATCAATTCAATATCCATACCAAAAATGACTATAGGAAGATTCAAATTGACCTTAACTTTAAAAGTGGCCTCAAGAGCACACTCCACATTCTGCCAAAACCCGCTTAGCTTAGTGCACTTAAAAAATATATGTATATCATGGGCAGCGGAAAAGTCACATCTTGGGCATTTAGAGGAGGCGAGAGGCAAATCTAGCTATTTTCATGGGGGTATAGTATAATCTATTAATGACATAAAAATTATTCTTTTCCAAGAATGCCGGTTTAGAAACTTATATAAGGTTTGAAGAGATAAATCATACATATCTGCAGCTATAGGGTCCACGGCTGACTGGTTCCAAGCAGCATACTGTGGAAGAAGATCTATATCGTCGGCATCCAGGAGTTTCTTGTACCAATACACAACCTTCTTTTTTTAGGGTTAGAATTCTGAAGAAGAAACTCAATTTCCGAGTTGCCATCAATAGATTCTTTATCTGCTATATACCAGGAGGCCAATTACAGATATTTAAATTTAGAAAAAGAGCTTCCTATTTTATTGTAATACTTCCCAGGGAAGGACTCCATCAGAGGATACAAGCTCCGACCAAATCGTAATGCCAGCCCTATTAATAGGCAATGGTAGATTATCCTCCAGGCAGGCAGGTACCCGGGGTAATTCCAGATGGGAGCAAATTCAGAATAGTAACCAATCCCCCATCTACTTCTAACCTTGTACCACACTTTAAGTGCTGCTTTTAAGACTTTCAGACAAACCTTTTTAAAAAACCTTGGTGCCCCAAACTTGTATAAAAAACCTTCTCCCTTGCCCTCAAATGTGGCCATTTCTCACAATATATTCCCCCAATTAGTTTAGTTTCCTCAGTTATAGTGAGCAGCATCCGGATATTTTTAAATTGAAAAGCAAAAGAGTACCAAGCTACTCTGGGAGAGCAAGACCTCCCTTCAGGAGCGTACGTCTTAACTTCTTCCAAGAAAGTCTGGCGCACTTATTGGACCAGATGAAACTATCAATTTTGCCTTGAATTTTGCTGATGTCCTTGCTGGGAAAATCGAGCGGAATGGTACCAAACAAATATGTCAGCTTTGGTAAAATTACCATCTATACTAGATTAACCCTGCTGTAGATAGTCAGGGGTAAGTTTTTCCATCTTGCAAAAAGATGGTCTACCTCCTTAGACACCTTCTTTAAATTAATCCGAGGTATATCATCTAGGTCTTTAACTATAATAACCCAGAGGTATCTAAATTCCTTACTCAATCTGCCAATCCAGTTGTTGATGTTCCAGCACATCACCTCTGTCTTACAGGAGTTGTCAAGATATCCAGAATATGAACCAAATTGCTCTAAGAGAGCTTCCACTCTTGGTAGTACCTCTTCTGGGTTGTTAGTGTACAGCAGCAAGTCGTCCGCATATAGGGCTAACTTGCTACTATATTGATGAACGCAGAAGGGAGTGACTAATTCGTCCAATCTCAATGCTTGAGCAAGAGGCTCAACATATAGATCGAACAACAAGGGCGAGATGGGACAGCCCTGCCTTGTTCTCCTAAATATACTAAAGATTGCTGTTAACCTCAAATTTAACAGGATAACTGCTGAGGCACCCTGATAACAGCTGATCAAAGTCTGTATAAAAATTGGTCCAAATCCCATTATCTTTAAAATTTCCCAGAGAAAGACCCAACAGACCCTGTCAAAAGCCTTGGCTGCATCGAATGCCGCCACAGCCAAGGGTTCCGACCGTGCAACCGCCAGGTCTATGCTACAAATTAATTGGAGCGTCTGCTCCTGAATATGCCTCCCTGGGATGAAGCGCTTTTGATCCGTATTGATCAGCTGCAGGACTAGCTTGACCAATCTCCCTGCCAAAACACTCATAACGATATTATAATCAGCATTAAGCAGGGAGATTGGTCTATCAGAGTCAGCTTTAAGGGGACCTTTCCCTGGCTTCAAAATAAGAACGATCGTGGCCTCCTTCCAAGACTTAGGAACTTTACCTTCCAGACTGTAAATGTAGTTAAATAATTCACACAGCCTTGGAACTAGCTCCTCCTGGAGGAGTTTATAAACCTCACCAGGGAGAGCATCAGTCCCCGCAGCCTTGTTCTTCTTGATGTTGTTTATATGCAATTTTATCTCACTCTCTGTTATAGGAGCTTCAGGAGAATCTTCTCTGCCCTCAGTTAATACCCGTAGTTCTTTATGCCGCAACCATTTTTGGATATTCTCTGAGCTAGGAGTTATCTCTCCTCTATACAGATCTGAGAACAAAGAGAGGAGGCGCATTTGCATCTCCTCCAGTTTGCATGAGGTAGCTCCGCTCTCATCAAGGATTAATTCACTATTATTATTTTTAGCTGAGTCCACTCGTGCCTTGCAAGCCAGAATATTACCCGCCTTTTCACCGTATTCATAATTTTGCATATTATGGGATGTCCACTGGGCCTTTACCTTTTGGTCCAATTTTCCCCTATAATCTTGGCGAAGACGATCAAGATCATTGAGAACTTGTGTCAGTTTTTCAAGATGAATCTGGGAGCAACTTGCCCTTTCACCTTCCAACATAATTATCTCTCCTTCCAATTTTTGGAGTTCTTGGGCTTCCTCCCTATTTTTGGAACAGATCAAGCTATGTAACTGGCCTCGCGTATGTGCTTTAAAAGCAGCCCAAACATAATCTAAAGATGTTGAGCCTATATTAACGGCAAAGTAATCCAATGTGGAGGCTTTAAGTGCCCTAATTATTTCAACATTGGACAACATTGCCCTTTTCAGCGTCCATCTAGGCTTAAGATTATACCTCCTCCCTAAATATGAAAAGGAGATAGGGGCATGATCTGAAAGAATACTAGGTAGAATGGAGATATCAGATAAATTCTCTAAACTGAGCCTGTCAGTTAAAACATAGTCAATTCTAGATGAATGACCATGTTTTTGCTGAAAAAGGTGAAAACTGATTTATCTCCCATCTTAGCCCTCCATACATCGGCCAGACCAAGATCATGAATCATATTAGTCATTGCCCGAGGTATGCGTGGGGCTCCAAATTAGTAACTCTGGTTTGATCTATCCCGTGAAGGGTCAAGAAGGACGTTGAAATCACCTCCGATTATTATAGGAGTAGTGGTTTCTATTAGTTTAGATTGCATTTTACAGATATGCGCCGGATCGTCTACTTTAGGGCCATAGAATGAGGCTACAGTTAACTCATTCTCTCCAATCTCCAGCTGCGCTATAATCCATCTCCCTGACTGATCAGTTAAAACGCATTTAATATTACCTCTAGCTCCGGATTTAATTAAAATAGCCACCCTTTATTGTGCACTGCCTGTTCAGATGAGCAAAAATGCTCAACCCAGTGGTATTTACAATAGATGGCCCTACATTCTGAATGGCTCAGACCTGAGCAGGCAATTGTTCGAGAAATTTCATGACCAATCTTTGTCTATGTGGACATCTCAGCCCATTGATGTTCCAATGAGATACATTTTATTTCACTACTCATTAGGGCTGCTACATCCACCTAAAGGCGAAACTTTACTCAAACGTTTTAAAGATGGCTTACATTTTAAGATTGAGGATATTTTTTTTGATTTTTTTCCTTTGCATCCTCACCAGTGCCCCCCCACCTCTCTCCCTCCCTGCCCCAGTGACCCCCTCACCCTCATCGACCCATGGGGAACCCCCCCCCTTCCTCTCGGAGCATGAGCCCTGTGGACCAGATTCCCTGGACATGACCATGGAAAAAGAAAAGTAATATATAGATACTAAACCAGTCCCTCCCAGGGGGCCCAGCTAGACAATAACTAACAGTGGATAATAGATGAATACTCCTCCTCTCTCCCCGTCTATACCCCACTCCTGTTCCTTATTTTATCAATGAGGGCATCTACTTTCTCAATTTGGCGCAGGTTATGCATATGATTATTCCACATAATGCGGAGGGATGCTGGGAATCTCAGTTGTGTCTAAGCCCCCAATGAATTTAGAATTGCCATTCTTTTACCAAGCTCCCATTGTTTTGTTGCTGAAATGTGGGCCCTGATGGACTCGTTGAATATCAAGAGCCAGATCTAGCTCCAGGAAGTCCTTGAGGATCGTTTCTTTTAAGAGAGAAATAACGAAGGTTTTAATGTCTCCCCCCTCCTGGTCCTCGGGGGACATTTAGCAATTTTAAGTTGTTGTTTCTGGCATGGTTCTCAAGTCGCTCTATGTCCTCCTTCTATTCCCTGTTTTGGAGGACTAATTTATCCATTTCCATTGAGGACGAATATAGTGATTCCTTAATTTTAGGGATTTTGGATTCTAAGACGTCCGTTCTCTGAGAGACTTCTTCAAGCTTCTGTGCTAATACCTCACAAGAGGCTTGAACTGCAGCCTGATCAGATTCTGAAACAGAGAATTTTTTACCACTATCCTCCTTTAGAGCCAATAGAATATCTGCTAGTGACCCAATCTCCAAACTGGTAGGGGCTTCCGCTTGAGATGGCCCAAGTAGTCCAGGTGTTTCAAGAGTTAAAGAGGATACAGATGTGTCCGCCTTCTCCATTGCGGAGGGTAAACCCGACCCGTTCTCTTGAGCTTCCAAGGTCGAATACCTGTTCGAAATTTCCACAGAGGAGTGGATGACCGCTTGCTGCTCAATAGATGCTTCAGGTATTTTCATTGCAGGAGCCACCCCTCCTACGGCTTTATCCATTGGCCCAGAGGGGGACGGGGCAGAGGACTGCATACTATCATTAAACGGGGGGAGATTTGGTGGAGAAGCAGACTGTATGCTAGTAGACGCCAACGTGCTGCTTTTATATGGCCCCCTATTCGATGGAGTAGATAGTACCTTTTAGAATGTCTTTAGGGAGGATGTTATTCTAACTTTGGAAGAAAAAAACTTTCTTCACCCTCCACCTGCAAGGATCCTGCTCATACACAAAACTGTGCACAGAGACCCAAGACATCAGTGAATTGTGGTGTACCAGAAACTCACCTCAGTACCTAGAAAAAAAAACCCAACCAGCTAGCATCAGTGTCACATTAGTGCTTCGTCCTATAGCAAAGTAACCAATGATTAGACAACCTAGAACATGCGACTTAGGACAAACTCAGGAATGGTGGGAAGTGAGAACACTCTTTCGTTATACTCTTATACCAGTCCACAACAGGAGTAAATTAGAGACACGGGTAAGGTTAAAATATTTATTTTAACGATGTGATCTCAGGTGCAGTATCCTAGCCAACATAAGCAGACATATGATTAGAAATAATATGGTTAGCATTGTTACAATTCCATAAAATACAAAAGGAGAAATCATATTACAATGATGGTGAAAACAGGTCTTATAGCGCCTAGTTTTAACACCCTCCCTATATAGGAACTATGTTTATAAACTAAAGGTCTCTTAGGCTTGTTTGGGTGACCCCATTACCTTTCCGGTCAGTAAGAGTAAATCACATCAGGATCAGCAAAAACTCTCTGTATCCCTAGAAACGAAAAATCTTTCAAGTGTGTGAAATCATGGCAACTGTGCAATAATAAGGGCACCAGAATCTCAGTTGGCTCACAGCTGCCAAATTGTTGTGTCTATAAACGTTAGTCGATCATGTCAAACAGCTACTATGTTATGATAACCTTGACGGTTTCAGCACTCACTGTGCAGACTAGGGGTACAATGTAAGTCTAGAGATGTCGAAAACAAACTTTGTCTCAGTTGTAGACCTTCACGAAGCCTAACTTACAAAAACAGCTATATCCAGTGTCGTGTGCAAAAACGGCAAAAGGCAAAATGGCGTTTAAACTTCTAACAAGCCATGCTAACATAACATGCATGCAAAGCAGGCCTTAAGCCACACTACACCCTCCCTTGATCGGAGAACGCACAATAAAGGTGGCAAGATTTAAAGAATGCAGAGTTCAAGTTTGAATGAGACAGAACCAAGTTCAGAAATTTTGCCAAACTTGATGTATGAGAGTGAAAACCCAAATCAAAAAGTCACCAAGTCAGTAAATACATTCATAGGTGGGCATGGTGTGAATAAGACCTCAAAAAAGAAATGTAGAAAATATTAATACGTCATTGAAGAAAAAAAATTCACAAGTTCAGTAGGCGTCTATCAAGCAGAAAAAAATCTCACTTCAATCCAACAGCGTATAGGCACTGTATGTCGCAACCGCCTCCAACAGGTAGTCGTTGTTATCATCCGTGAACATTCAGCCATCCAATTCAGGACCGGAAATGAACATACATGTTCTTCAATGGCCGGGGCCTCTAGCACCAACAGAGAACAACTCGGGCTTACCTGAGGTAACTGCGTGCCAGAAAGTCATTGGCCGCAGTCCATATGTTCCAATTGCCCAGGACCCCATGAGCCGCTGCGCAGGCCATAATCCCAAAACCAGAACATCCTATTTCACGAGCAACTAAGGGACTTCATTAGTAGATTAAAACCCGGGTCAGGAGACACAGTGTTGCAGACACAAATCCAGGGCCCATTCAAATCCACATTTCAGGCAATGGAAAACAGGCTGCACACAAGTAAAGTATGAAACCCGGAAAGATAAATCATACGCCACACTCAGAGTAGTAAGATGTAGCGATCCATAGTATTCTAGCATCCGGTTACGAAGCCGGAGCAGCCAGGGCAGATCGTCGTGGGGCACAGAATGTGCATCCATTTTGGAGTAAACAAATTAACAGCAGTACAACAAAGCGAGAATTAACGGGAAACCGCCTAAGACACTAGAAAAATCGAATGGAAAAATGCTGGGATCACACCAAATATAGCTTGGAAAGAGGTCACAAGGCCAGAACTTACTACTTTAAAAAAGTGTGCCAGGCCTGTGGTTGACGAGGCATTAAAGATTGTGTGAATCAAAGCACCGAAATGCAGGGGCAGATCTGTATTTAATAAGGCATGTACCTCAGTACGAGTGTTTGCAATGTGAAGGACGAATGTTTCACGTGCAGATGTAAGGGCGACTTCCTTCTGGGACAAAAGAGCTCTTATTCGACTCATCTTGTTGAACTCTACTTTCAAGGTCGGAATAAAAGGCCAGATGGAAACATCGAGCCTCCCATGTGGAGGAGGAAACAGGACATTCTTACAGCAAACTACACGTTGGGAAACTGTAACAATATACAGAATACCAGCAAGCATACCACAGCAATCTTCATTATTCAATAACAAATAACTACCATTTGCAAGCAACGTGAAAGTTGATGTAATAGCCGGGGTGGGGGTGCCTTTCAAAACACACGCAAGATTTGGTGCCATTACATTACATGAACCGTGCAATTGCAGATTCCTGCAGACTAAAGAGTGATCTGGTGTGGATGTGCAGTCTTCACCTTTTAAATAAACTTCTTTTCCTTCCCTCATTCACCTATATGTAAACGGGAGATTCCAGACTAAGAAGATAAGTGCCACCTAAAGGCTCAAATCTACCTATAGCATAATGTTTCATGCATGACTCAAATTTAAACAGAGGAAAAGGTAGTGTTATTAACCCATGGATGAGCCAAACTGCCGAATTCGACTCGGCTACTGAAAATGGTATCGGCTCCAATTTTTCAATATGCAACAGAGAAAAGGTGGCGTCTTTCATTGACATAAATTGTTGTTTAACAGTCAAATTAAAAGGTAAAAATAATGAAGTAGTGTTCATATAATCCCAAGGCACCCTCCCAGATTTTAACATTTGAAGAGTCCAAGCAAACTGCATAATATATCACAACTGATTTTGTCCATGGTACAAAAGTGCAACATCTTCTTGTACAATAACAACAAATGAAACAATATTATCTAATGCGTAAATATGGGAAGAAAGGGTGTTAATGCTATTATCTACAACGACAAGCACTTTTTCTAAATTGGCCTGATCAATCTCTCTGAGCCTAGAAGCAGCTTCAATTTGGGACAATTATCAAACCTGGTTGTAAGCAGCATATATCCATCTTTTCGATCTGCCTGCTGCAGGACCTTTAACAAAATCATTTAAATCAACGGCGTCAGTCATTTTAGACAAATGGGATTTAACTGACGCTAAGGTAGAGTGTTTGAGCCAACTTTGACACAACTTGCAGACAGAATCGGTGGTGACCGAATGTTGACTCTCGAATCGGGGATCCACTCTATCCTCTGTATAGCCAGGGGTCAGACCCAGAAAACGGTGCTGGCAGGAATCTGCACTTTTTTGATTTGATTTGATTTATAATTTCATAAAGCGCGCGAATGCCCATGGGCGTCTTGGCGCTGTGATAAATCAGAGAGTGAGTTCTAGATCGACAGTACAGAGTCTAGCAGGTAGAAAAGAGCCAGGTTTTCACTGCTTTTCTAAAGAAGAGCAGGGATATCTTTAATAGAGATTGGGAGAAGGTTCCATACCTTTGCTGTGTGTAGTAAAAAGCTCTTCCCTCCCCATCTGGCCCGCCTATGTTTAGGAACCAGGATTAATTTGGCTTGGCTTGATCTAAGAAGCCTAGCGGGTTCGTACGGTTTCAGATGGTTTTTTAAAAACTGCAAGCCGAATCCGTGAAGCTCTTTATAAGCCAGGCATAGCGATTTAAACTGCACTCATTTGATAATGGGGATCCAATGAAGAGTTTTCAATTTGTGGGCAATTGGCTCATGTTTGGGAATGTCCAGCACCATCCTTGCGGCTGCATTCTGCAGACGTTGTAGTTTTGCTAGAATTTGGACCTTGGCCCCAGCGTACAAGGCATTCCCATAGTCTATCCTTGACAAGGCCAGGGAAGTCACTACCGTTTTCCGTGCGTCTGCTGGAATGTAAGGCATAAGTTTCCTAATCATTTTCAGTATGTACCAGACTGATGAAGCCACTTTGTTGGCCTGAGCATCAAATGAGAGTTTGATGTCTAGAGTCATACCTAGATTTTTCACCTTTTCTACTGGAACTGGACAGTTCCCAAGGCTGTCTGGCCACCACTTCGGGGACCATGTGTTTGGATCAGCTCCCAGCACCAGTACTTCACTTTTATCCCCATTTAGCTTCAAGCAGTTATTCAGCATCCATTGTTTGACTTGTGCCATACATGATCTGAATTTGTTCGCTGTCTCTTTAGCATCCTTGCTAATGGACACCACTATCTGGGTGTCGTCGGCATAGGAAACTGGAATACAACCGCTTTCCCATATGATCCCTGCTAATGGAGCTACATAGAGATTAAAAAGGGTGGGGCTTAACGATGACCCCTGGGGCACCCCACACGGTGAACTAAATGATTTGGATCTTGTCTCCCCCAACTCTTCAGCCAGACGGGTCAGGAGTGTCTCATGGCTAACCGTGTCGAAGGCCGCCGATAGGTCCAGAAGAACCAAAGCGGCCTTCCCTCCGTTATCCAGAACACTCCCGAGTTCTGCCACCGCCGTTAGCAGTGCAGTTTCTGTCCCGTGTCCCTCTCTAAAACCAAATTGTGAATGGTCTAGTACAATTCCCTCCGAGGAGAATTGGGACATCTGCTTGTTGAGGAGTTTTTCCAGAATTTTTGCGGCGAAGGGTATCCTGGCAATGGGTCTATAATTGCCAGGCTCCTCGGAATCTAAATTTGACTTTTTTAAAAGTGGCATCACCGAGGTGGTTTTCCAAGCGTCTGGAAAGATCTCAGACTTTAATATTTGTGTGAACAGTTTCTCTAGTTGTGTACTCAGTAGTTTGGGAAAAAGCTGCATCACCTTGGGAGGGCAAGGATCCATTGGGCTGCCTGATCTGGTGGTCTTCACCACTTGCAAAATCTGATCTGCTGAGGGTGGTACGAATTGAAACCATGGACCCTGCGATATCATCAGGGGTTCATTGATTGGCTCTGAGGGTGCCTGATCAGGTGTAGCTTTATTAAGTTTTTTAAAGGAGTCATATACTGATGATACTTTGTTGACGAAGAATTCGCCCAGTGTGTTACAAAATTCCGAGGTCATTGCTACCGTACTATCATTATCTATTTTTGTTAATTTTTTTACTGTGGCAAAAAGAGCTTTGCTGGAGTTTTTTGTCTCATTAATTTTTCGTGTAAAATAGCTGCTTTTTTCTGCCATAATCAGATTTTTATACACGACCAATGCAGCTTTGTATTCTTCTTTTGGCCCTAGATCATAATTGGTCCTCCATCTTTTCTCAGCTGTTCTACAATTCTGCTTTTGTGACCTAAGCGCTTCCGAGAACCATGGCTGAGAAGGAGTTTTCCTCTTGAAAGTGACTTTTCTTTGCCGGACTGCCACATTAACTGTGGCATTAATCCAGTCCATGATTTGATCATTGGCTAAATTGCTTTCTGGGGCAAGATCGGGGCAGGATGAATGAAGTTTATCTAACAGAGTCTGTGTGTTGGTCCTCGACCAATCCCGATATGTGACACTCCTCGGTGAACCAGTGGGTTTGCTTATCTCTTCCTTCACTTCCAGAGAGAAGGTAATCACCTTATGGTCTGACCATGGGACTTGTAGAGTGTCCACATTTATTATGCCCCAACAGGAAGTAAAGATCTTGTCAAGGGTGTGACCAATTAAATGAGTATTTTTAAGAACCCTCTGTTCCAGGGCAAAATTGGCCAGTGGGTCCCTAGATATTGATAACATTGTGTCCGAACTATTTTCTAAGTGTAAGTTGAAATCGCCCAAGATGGTATAATCGGGGCCTTTCACACTTGATTCCAAAAATGGACTGAGTAGATCTATCAGCGTGTTGTAGCTCTAGGAGGCCTGCATATTAGGAGGCCGTTAAAGGTATAGTTGTTAGTGACCTTAATCTGGAAGGATAACGTCTCACAGTCCTGGTTACCGCCCTTATCTGAGCTCTTGACCCTAAACCTATCTCTAAATATAATTGCTAATCCTCCCCCACGTTTCTCTTTCCTGTCCACTCTGCAGATGGAAAACCCCTCTGGGATAGCGACGGCCAAATCTATATCTGAGGCCTTGTCTGCCCAGGATTCTGTGATAAATAGCAGATCTAAGTTTTGGCTCTCTATGAGCTCCGCCGTGTGGGTATTGTGTTTAACCATTGAGCTGGCATTAATTAATCCGGCCTTGGTAATGTTAAATTTAAACTCTGATCTGTAGGGCTGTGTGTTGGGTGTAGCCAGTCCTTCAATAGGCGAGAAAATGAAGGTGTGAGAGCAAACTGGACATAGTTTGGTTTCTAGATGCATCTCTATTACAGGGCAGCTGGTACTGGTTCTAAGTAAGCGTAACGCTGGACTCGAGTATCTGATCTTCACATGTTCTCGTGAGTTTTGCACAGGGATTGTGGCCCTGGGCCCGGTGCGGACGGGCGCAGACGGGCTTGCCTTGGGCTTGCCTTAGGCGCGCCTTCGGCGCGCCCGCGGTGCGCCCACTGTGCACGTCCGCTGCGCCTCCCGTCTGACATTGATTCAAATAGTAATTATGCGGTGGAACACTAGAGCGCGTCGCGTAGCGCCGGAAATGCCCCCAGGCAGGAAGTGGAGAGAACTGCTCTGACCCCCTGGGGCACCCTCCGTTCAATCGGCACTTGCCGTGACGGACCGGGTTGCCTGGGGCGAGCGAGCAAGGAGAAGTGCAAATGAGCAAGGTAAGTCTTTTTGTGCAAGTAAGCAAATAGGCAGTTTAAAAGTTTAAAAGTACAAACACACAGCCTAGATCTAACATTTTTGCCACAGCAACCAGCCTTCGGAATTAATGCTGGAAACATTAAAAGAGGAATTTCTCAACAGGGCTTGTAAGCCGCTAAGTGAAGTACTGGTGTAATTATTCCAGTGGGGGTATTCACCCATATCAGGAAATAAAGAAGCATTACATTTTTTAGAAGTAGCCAATCCAGAGCAGGTGGTTTGTGAAATAGAAGCATTCAGAAACAACATATGGTTTGGGATGAGGCATGCACGATGCTAAGCCTCGGTGCCTTGCACTTGCCAACCTCTAGAACCCCAAACAGATTTAAGATCTACGGTATCTTTGCACAGTTCATAGCCCCCAACAGCCAACTGGTCAATAAAGGACTTCGAATATGGTAATTTTGTGTGGGTAAGTCTAACCTTGGAAGAGGACTTCTCAGTCATCTTAAAATAAATTGCATCAGGGTTTGATTGATCAAAATCAGTAAAATAAGAAAACTTTTTTAAAAGAGTTTTAGAGCTGGGTCGTGGCCAGCCAGCCATCATGGCGGACGCGAGTTACTCAAGCTCCGTCCGATACCCCGGGTTTATCCTGGGATTTTTCCTGTTGAGGTGCGATTTATGCCCACCTTGTGCGGGACTGGTGCGGGGAAGTAGTGGGGAGCCTGTACAGCTCGGTGGTTCGCTGAGCGGGGCGCTGCGGCCTGGAAGTGCAGCGCAGCCCAGGAGGAGAAGGTGCGCAAAGTGTTCCGCGCGGCAACGGCCGCCGCCTGAGGCTGAACCGTGAGGCGGCTGGGAACGCATTGGAGGTACGCCCCTGTACTGCCCCTGTGATCAAGGTGTCCTGGGCGCTGAGGCCCGTCAAGAACCAGAGGCACTGGCTGACTGGCGCCGCCACTGAGCTCTGTGGAGCGAGTGAGGCCCGGGCGAGGTGAGGACCCACAAAGAAGGTGAGGCGCGAGCGAGGGCGGCCTGGTCGGCGACCGAGGGGATCTGTTGGCAGCTGAGTATCGAAGAGGAGCTGAGGCCCAGGAGGGAAAGCACGCTAACTGCCCAGAGCGGTAACAGCTGCCTCCGCCATCTGAGTTGTGGCGTGGGGCTGCAGGAGGCGAGCTGGGGGGTTTGGCCCCGCACAGGCCCTGTGTAGCGCTGTACTTGCGGCGGTGGAGAGGATTGGCACTACCCTGGAACAGACCAAAGAGTCCCTAGAAACACGGTTCGAGAAGGTCACTTCGGATTTCACCCTCCTCCACGCTGATCACCGTAAGCTGGCCGAGAGAGTTACAGCAAATAGTCAAACACTTCAAGAGCTCCAGCCCCGTTACCCAGAGACACACGGCAGCACTGCAAGATATGATTGACCGGGTTCACGCGCTTGAAGACCGGATAGAAGATGCGGATGGGTGCTCCCGACGCAATAATATTCGCGTGGTGGGCCTTCTGGAGGCAGAGGAGGGCAGAAACCCGGAGCAGTATGTTGAGCGCTGCTTGCTTGATCTCCTGCTCCAGGGGGTGTTATCACAACAATTTGTCGTGGAGAGAGCGCACAGAGTGCCAGCGCAGAAGCCCAGGCCAGGGGCCAGGCCCCGCCAGTTCCTCTTCAAACTTCTCAATTACCGGGACAGGGACGTGGTCCTGCATGAAACTCGGAAATCAGGCAAACCTGTATGTGGGAAGCAGTTGAGTTATGTTCTTCCCGGACTATACAGCAACAGTGCAGCGGCGAAGAAGCAACTACATGGCGGTGAAGCGTCAACTTAGGCAGCTGGAGCTGCCTTACTCCCTGCTGAGAGTGGCCACGAAGGAGGGGACTTGCTTTTTCGACTCCCCGACAAAAGTGTGGGACTGGCTGGAGGAGTCGGGGCAGTGGACAGGAATGAGACCCCAAGGTTCAGAAACCGGCAGCCGATCGTAGAGAAGATCCAGACGGCGTAGGCGGCGCATCAATCTGCAAGACCGGGCCCAGTAGAGCCCAGCCTGGAGAGAATCAGAATGGAACGACAGGAGGTACATGAGGCGGTGGCGACCCTTGGGACTGTGCATAGCAATAACCGCATGGAGGCCTACATGTGCGGTGCTCTGGGAACCAGTGGCGCGTCGTCTCCATCCATCCATCCCGGACGACGCGAACCTGCCAATGGTGACTCCACAGACTGCTGACCAGATTGTGTGATATTATGTCAGAGTGCTAAGTTAGGACAAGGTTAACACACACTAGCCAAGAATTGCTATTCCCTTGTATATGTCTGCACACGTAGTTGAACTGCACTGTGCACTGGAGGGGTCCTCGGAGCTTATTGGGGCACATGTGTAACACCAGGGGACAGCCTGCTGCGTGGGGCGGGACACACGGTGTTTGATGCCACATTTGTCTACACTTGCAGGCCCCTGCCACTGCGACTCGCACCAGACCTGCACTTTAGTTTAATTCACGACACACTACTGCACCTCCTGTACACAGGGGAGACATGGGAGGGGGAATAGTGCAGACAAGTCACCGTTATCGCACGCACCACACTAGGCAATACACTGGAATAGCTCACCATTAAATGGAGTTTCTGAGGTTTGGACGGATGCCCATTCAGGGATACGCCCTATTTGTTACACTGTTTGCAGTTGTTATATTGTTTACATGGCAGCGCACCTATATTCCCCCTCTCAGACCCAAACCAAACCCCCTGGTGCGGCCACTTCGCCCTACAACGCGCCTGACTACCCAGACTCATGACAACACACACTAATATCGCGACCTGGAACATACATGGCATGCACACACCGTCGAAGCGTTATTCCATCTTTTCCTACCTACAGCGACACTCTGTGGGGATTGTCCTCCTGCAGGAAACCCACATGACCCCGAGGGAGCTTGACCGACTTCGCAGGCGTTGGAGAGGGCAAATATACAGCACCACTTTTTCAGCACATGCGCGGGGTACACTGTTCTGGGTGCGGGCGGGCATTCCCTTCAATTGTGAAGACGTGGAGGTGGATCGGGAGGGCAGGTACAAGCTAGTGCTGGGGTAAATGAATGGTCAAGAGATGTTGTTGGGATCGTTATATGCACCTAATGTGGATCAGCCGTCCTTTCTAGCGCAGCTGACACAGCTCCTGCACCCCTATGATGGGCTCCCTTGGTTGCTAGGAGGAGATTTTAATATGGTGCTGGATGTCCAGTTGGACAGATCTTGTCCCCCCTCCGTGCCACAGTGGCGGAGTCCAACGCGCAGGCGCTTAGGGACTGGCTTACACACTGGGCGCTGCAGGACCTGTGGCGCATACTCCACCCGACGGATAGAATCTACTCCTACTACTCAGCAGTCCATGATTTGCCTGTCCGGTTAGACAGGATAGTGGGTTCCCAATCATTGCCCCTGCTCATTGCGCAGTCAAAATACCTGGGGCGGACACACTCCGATCATAATCCCCTGTGGTTTCAGATTAGCTGGGAGGCGGATCGCTCACCAGTGCCCACGTGGCGACTTCAAATAAGCGAGCTGGAGGACTCAGAGTTTCACTCTTCCCTGGGTACGGCTATTTTAACATATTTTGACATTAATGAGGGGACGGCGAGCAACGCATAAGTGGAGTGGGACGCACACAAAGTGGCTATCCGGGGGCACTGCTTGGGGGCCACGTGGACTATACGTAGGACACTTTCAGACTCCCTGGTGCGCTTAGAAGATGAGCTATTACATTACAAGCGGGAAGGAGAAGGAGGGGGTAGACATTCACACAGGTTGGAAGATCTCCGCGCCCAACATGTGGAGCTTCTGGAGCAGCTCAGATGTCATAACTATGCGGCACACACGGCCAGAACACATGCTAGGGCGGATAGAGCGGGCCGCCTATTGGCTTGGTTGATACGACAGGAGGGAAATCGTGCCCAGATAGGAGCAATTTGCAGGGTGGACGGGACGCTGGTGTATACACAGCGCGAAATCCACCGTGCCCTCACTGATCACTATAAGCAGTTGTACAAGGCCAAAGGAGTTGGCCCCAGGCACCTTCTAGAGGGGTTTTTGGATTCTATCCAACTGCCCACAGCCTCAGAGGAGCATAGGTAAACACTCAATGAGCCTCTCTCCTTGGAGGAAATTGGGGAGGTGATCCAGTCAGTGGCATCAGGGAAAACACAGGGGCCGGACGGTTTGCCTGCTGAATACTATAAAGCACATCGCGAGTCCTTGGCGCCGTTACTTCACGCGCTCTACAACAAAGCGGTAGAGGAAGGATCGTTGCCTCCTTCAGTGCTGGAGGCGTTCCTGGTCTTCTTGCCTAAACCGGACAGAGACCCCACGGCTCCAGATCATATAGACCCCCGGCGATGTTTAACGTGGATTATAAAATCCTCGCAAAAGTGCTGGCGGAATGGCTGGCACCAGTGGTCCCCCACTTAGTACATGCAGACCAGAACGGGTTTGTCCCTGCGAGGTCCACGTCGTTGAATCTCAGGCGGTATTTGAGGGTGGCAGCAGAGGCCACACATAAATGGCCCAGAGCGGGATGTCTTATCCTTGACCTGGAGAAGGCATTTGATTGCCTAGAATGAGGTTACCAGTCGGCGGTGCTGTTGCGATACGGGTTGGACATGGGGTTCCTCCCTATGGTCGACCTGCTATACAAGAATCCCACAGTCCGAGTGCGGCTAGGCCACTACATCTCTGAAGCGGTACCGGTGGGCCGGGGCACACGGCAGGGGTGCCCCCTGTCCCTGTTGCTGTTCACACTGGCAATTGAGCCCCTAGCGGTGGCTCTACGGGCGACTCTAGGGGATGGTATACCACTGGGGGACACGGGGCAGCTGGCCCAGCTGCTGCAGACCTTTGCCATCATCTCGAGGCTTCGGGTAAATCCTGTCTTTATGCTTTTAGTGTGGGACCACAGACCCGGGATACTGTCTTGACGGTACGCAGGTCCAGTGGAAAGAGGGTACCTTCCGATACCTGGGGATACAAATCTACCGTCGCCCAGTAGATTTGTTTGATGGGAACCTGGGAAGGGCAGTCACGGCGCTTAAATCACAGGTGTGCTTTTGGAGTACACTTCCACTGACGACTACAGGTAGGGTGGCGCTTGCCAAAATGGTCATGCTTCCCCGCCTCCTGTACTACTTTGGTAATTTGCCGCTATTTATTCCGACCCCCTTCTTTAGCATGCTCAGTAGGATGTTGCGGAACTTTGTCTGGGGTGCTGCTAGACACAGGCTGGTGCATGCGAAATTATACCTGCCGACGGATTGGCACTACTATCTGGCAGCCCAGCTGCAATGGGTTGCTCGCTGGCTGGCGGATAGGGGCAGGGATGATACAGCCACAACAATGCCGCCATACTCGCTAGAACAAATAACCAGACTTTTCCATCCTCTTGCCACAGTTACGCGGCCACGCCACTTCTCTTAGCTGTTGAGAACCAAAAGGGGATAGGTCCATAAACACGTAGTGGGGGCTAGACCTTATATTTAAATTGCAAAAACACACAGTGCCCACACCACAATTACTCATTCAATATTCAAGAAGGGTAAGAAACCAGTTTATTGTAACCACCCTTAGACAGCATTACTCAGTGTCTATCATTTTATGCTTTTTTCAAATTTTCAAAAAATCATAACAGAATAAAGGACTACGTATTGAAATATTTACAAGACTAAATACACTTTGTACATACATCCAAAAACAAACATTATTTACACACTAAAAAACGTTTCTGCATCAAACATTACAAAAAATTATAATTACATTACAACCAACAAATATTACAATAAAAAACATGAAGAAAAATGATTTCCAAGGGGCTATAAGCAACTTAATAGCTTGTAAACGCTTAAATACTGGACCAGCCGGTCCTAGTGTCGTGAAATTGCCAATTTATTCCACCCAAGAAAGACTGCCGACGCGTTTCAAGAACCAGGCACAAAGTCACTGGTCTATCATCAGGGCTGTTTATTCTTTGTATCTGAAAAGATGCAAAGACATTGTTTTACTTTAACAGGCAAATTCATAGTGAGTGCCTTTCTCCAATCGTGGGCAAGGAGTGATAATAAAGGATAGCTACATACCAAAATTGGGGCGTGATGGTTAATCTTCTTGTGGTCCAACTCGCTAGTTATTGTGGTGGCCAGACAGAGATGTCTAAAAAAGATGGGAAATTGGTTTTCAATTTAACCCACTCGAGTCTTTTAATTATCAAGCTCCAGTCAAAGATGTAAAAAAAGGGGAGAAGCGTACCTTATTTTTTGTGAACTGCCGTAGCACGGCGAATTTTGCTTGTACGACGTCACCATCAAGGTGTAATTCTACAACAGTAATGGCATAGGTTTCAATCATGTGGTTTTTTCAAAACATTCTAAGTGAGTGGATATAACTCACAGAAGAATTAGCCTACCTTACTGAAGTATCTTGTTCTTAAAGATTTAAAGGGAGAAACCGCAGTCACCGTCCTGTAATAGAACGAAACGCCGATTTCAAAAAAAGATCTCTCAAAAATATTGAATGAATGCTCAGACCACGATAAGGCGGTGCTTGTAAATACCTGCTCCTCTGCCACAGCACGCCCGCGCTCGAGTCTGCTTTCTTTCAATAAAGATGGCCGCCGCACTTCTCTGTTTGTTTTATACTTCCTGGTGCAAAATTGCATTATGGGACTTGTTTTGTACTTCCTGTTGCAAAATTGCATTATGGGACTTGTAGTCGCATTTAATCAAATCGCATATTCTAGGCGCCATGGAGACACATATATACGTGACATGTTTGCCTATCCATTTTATCGTGCTAATGCGATCAAACTAATGACATTTTTGGCGTATGCGCTGATAAATTATGAAGCGCATTGGTACTGTATCCCATGCTAAAGGTACTTCTCAAGATTTGAAGTATATTGCAACTTGAGCATCATACGATGTTATTCTCAACACATCTCATGACCATGGACCACAATTTTTAAAATTATCGAAATAGATCGAAAGGACCACAGGTCAAACCAGGGATGTCAAACCGATGTAGGTCAGCTCTGATGAATTTTACCAGACAAGTGTTATATATGCGCTATCTCAGACAGGCTATTGAGGCCAGTGTGTGCGCTGTTGAACTTTAGAATAAGATATGCTTCTTTCTGTAATAGAACTCGCTCGACGTCATGGCATTTAGACTTGGGATTCATGGTGTACAGTACAGACCATTAGAGTTGTTGTTCGTTGTGGCCGTTTTCGCAGAAATGTTCTACCATTGGAGCAGACATTACCTGCTTTTTAATCCGGGATCGGTGCTGGCTGATTGTTTGATTCACTTGTTGTCTGGTTTTTCCTATATAAAGGGACTGGCACGGACATAATACCATGTAGACAACATTCTTAGTTCTGCAATTGGAGAAATCCTTGTGTCTCCACTTTATGCTTTGGTGAACAAACACGTCACCTTCAATTGTACTGGAACAGGCGACGCAATTTCCACACTTATGGTGGCCTTCAATCGGCTTACGGTTCCATTGCGCAAGTAGATCGCTTTTAGGCTTTGAAATAGCGATGTCCGCCCTAATGAGTTCTTCACCAATACTGCGATTTTTTCTGTAGGCAAAAATGGGTTTGGGAAACGGGCAATTCAACCCCTCCAATAAATGCCAGTTCTTTAAAACCGCTTGTCGTAGTTTGTGTGTGTCCGTACAGAAAGTTGTAACGCACACGAGTTTGTTCAACGGTATGCGTTGTTTGGGTTGCAAAAGACATTCCCTAGGCGTGTACTTGGCACGTTTGAGCGAATGCTTAAGGAGCTTCCTAGGGTAGCCTCTTTCTTGCATATCGGAACAAAAAGCTCGTGCATGTCGCTCATACTCCTGCACATCTGAGCAATTGCGCCTGATTCTGAGTAACTGTCCATAGGGCAGATTAGCTTTTAAGCTAGCTCCTATGGTGCAAGATAGTATTCCTATCAGTGTCTTTCTTATGTAATGATGTTATCAACCGTCCGTCCTCACATCTTAACTCAATATCCAAAAATGTCATGCGACTGGCACTATTTTCTATTGAAAACTTTATGTCTCTGTGCCTTGTGTTAAGCCATCCGTGAAAAGACATTAACATGGTCTGGCTCCCCTGCCACAGGAGCCAGACGTCGTCAATGTACCGGTACCACTGTATAATTTGTTGCCTGAAAGGGTTATTGGTATCAACAAACTTCTCCTCGTACTGCGTCATGAAGAGCACCGCCATTTCTGGGGCGTAAGGACATCCCATGGCGGTGCCCTTCACTTGCATGTAATACTGGCTATTGAAGGTAAAATAGTTTCTCTTCAATGCTATTGCCGCAAGTTCCAAAATGAAACCAGTAAGGACTCGATGTGGTCTTTCTCTTTGGTCCAGATATAATTGCATGACTTCTAGGGCTTCCTCTTGGGGAATTTGGGTGTATAAGGACGTAACGTCCATTGTCACCATGATTTGCGATCTGGGATCGAAGCTGGTACCTTCCACTTTGAGCAAAAAATCAGTCGTATCACGCAAATATGATTTGACTTGGCCCAGAAACGGTTTCAAGAAAAAATCTACATATTGCGCAATCGGCTCTAAACAGGAATCACACCCGGAAACGATGGGGCGTCCGGGGGGTTCTTGCATACTCTTATGGATCTTCGGAAGAAGATAAAGGACAGGGGTCTTTGGGCATTTCTTAGAAAGATAATCGTATTCTTTATTGCCCAGGAAACCACTCTCTTTGCCAAAGTCCAAAACTTTGGAAATTTGGCCCTGAATGTCTCTAGTAGGGTCCTCCGTTAATGCACGATACCAGGTGGTGTTTTTCACTTGCTTCTCCCCTCCTCTTAGCTGTGGCATACAAGTGCTACTGAAGGGCCCTATATCTCACCCGCAATGCTGTCCCTTACATGCCGGCCATACCTCTGGAGGATTCCCCTAGCGGTGGAGGGGTGCTCACGGCTCCTGCGCTTGTGGAATGGTGGGAGGCCGATGTTCGTACGCTTGGAGATCTATATCGGGATGGTGAGCTCATACCATACGAGACCCTGGTGGCAGAGGAGGGGCTCCCGCCTGGCGGGTTTTTGGCGCACCGCTCCCTGATGGCGATATTGACTGCCAAATAGGGGGACATGACCACGGAGTCCAACCAGCATCTAACTATGCAACACCTACACGTCATGGGGAGAGCCGGGCACCTGGTTCACGGCATCGCTGAGGGAACTTGCGGCTGTCAGCTTGGGCCCGCTCCGATGCAAATGGGAACTGGACCTGGGGCGGCCACTGGTGGATAAGGAGTGGGAAAGGATACTTAAAAGTCCCTTGCGTATTCCAAGAAACATGCGGCTCCGTCAAATCCAGTTAGTCATTGTCCACAGGACTTATCTCACACCAGAGCTGATCAACAGGTATTTTCATCGTAACGATGCACTGTGCCCTAGGTGTAAAGAGCTGGGGGCGGGGTTCTTGCACATGCTGTGGAGCTATCCAGGGTTGGGCATCTATTGGCGCGCGATTAGTGGGCTGTTGCAGGGTAGCACAGGCCGTACCATACCCTTTGACTGGCCCAAGTACATCTTGCATCACTTTAAGAGGTCCCCTAAAGACAAGGTAACGTCCCGATTCTTGGATCTGATGCTCGTGGTAGCAAAGCGCCTCCTTACAAGGAGATGGAAGGCGCATGACCCGCCGCACACACGGGTATGGAGTTCCTCATTTCAGGCATTACTAGGGCAGAGGGGACTGCCATCCGAATGGAGGAAACGGTGGGGTTACGGAAGGAGCCTATAGGGGCCCACTGGGAACAGATGCTCTGTGCGTTACAGCGGCTGGAAAGGGAGGGCCACATGAGACACATGGAGGAAGCAGGTAATGACCACGCAAGCGGAGTCATGCCACAGCCCGCTGTACTGACGGGATAGTATAGTCCCACTTTCTCCTACTCTACTCTGGCACAAGTGTAACTACACTAGCGCGGTTATGGCTGAGGAGCACATAAGTGGCCCGGGGTGGCGAGGGGTGGGGGCAAAGGTAAGGGGGGAGGGAGTTAAGCATGTACAAACGGTTTATGCTGCCATTGTTATTGCTCCTTTACTTTGTAAGTAAATCATCTGTTTCATTGATTGAGCTGAAGATAAGCATTGGACTACACAAGTAACTGGGAGGTTGATACACTGCTTTCCTATTGCAACTTAGAGACTGCATCAGAACTGGCAGAACACAGTGCAGCTAGCTCCTGGGTGAGCATTCATTGTTTCATTCGCAGTAAAGTTTGAATGCATGTTAAACGAATGTGGCCACACGCCCATGTACTGATCAACAATCTATGCATGATTGCAAACTTCTGTATGGAATGCCTGTTATTACTGACTGTAATCTTAAAACAATAAAACCAGATTTGACCACAAAAAAAAAGAGTTTTAGAGCTGCCTTCAACAGGTGTGGGACAATGTTCCCACTGTGTGTAGTTTACTACATTTCTAAATGTATTTGTTTTATGCAGAAAGTGATTTCCAAAATGCTGGTAACAGTATAATTCGCCATAGTTTGCAGAATCTAGATATACATCTTCAGCATCAAAGGCAGCATAATATTTCAAATCAGAAAATAAAAGCCTCTACGGCTTGGATGTCCTAATCATCAGAGCGAATATTTTGTTTAACCACATCCCCCCTAAAAACCCAAAGTACATTGGGAAATGTCTGGTCCCTCTTCATTATGCGCGAAGAGGAGCGGGAAGCCAAAGTTCCATCAATTAATCTAATTGTAGTTCTTTCTTGAACGTAGTGTCCATTTATAAAACGAAAAAAATACACACAAATCCGATGGACATGAATAAAAAAAAATTAAAAAGCACCAGCCAAATGTAATGTCCAAGGGGGAATCAAAAATGTTTTTTAAACCAGGGAGCAAAAATTGAAACTTTTGAAGGGGACTTTGATGTGGTAAAGCCAGTGTCAAATGAAAAAGTGATTGATTAGCCACACGGGTCTCCAAATCAGGCATAGACAAGTCAGTGGGGTAAGTATATTCAGTATCATTAAGAGGCTCACCAGCCGGTGGATTCAATAAAGGATTCGCAACTGTATTCATCTCAAAGGCAACATCAGGCCCAATGGCAGGATCCGGGGCCAAAACAGTGTTGCACCATTGCTGGACACGAGACCGCAGGCGTCATACTAAGAAGAATCGGCCACCCTGTGTAGTTTGACATTGTCAATGGAGATGTACCTGTTCCCTTTACGCCCAGGAAGAGGAGATAAAATGACTGTTCTTGTACCCTGCACGACAAGCACGGGAACTGGAGCTCGATAAGAGGGGACAAATTCTTTCCTGTTCTCGATCTTCTCTTGGACCAGTTCTCCAACTTGGGGTAGCCAGCTGACTACAGAATCTGCAATGCAGCATCAGATGTGGAGGGCAAATGTTCCTTTGCAAGACTGTCTCTGGTCTCTTGCAGGTTCTGTAAAACATTAGAATGTTCATCTACGTCAAAGGATGCGGCAGACGCCGCCATGTCTAGATCCCCAAGGTCCGGAACAAACATTTTGATGCCAAAGAGCATTTCGTATGGGGTCCACCCGCCCAGAGACCTTCTAGGGAGATTATTTAGTGCACGCTGTACGCTATTGAGGTGGGTTAGCCAGTCTCGGCCTGTACCTAATACCTTAGCTGTCAAGGATTGCTTTAAGTCACGGTTCATCCGCTCCACAACACTATTGCCCGCAACCCGATATGGAGATGAAAATTTGACCTGGACCCCCAAAGAACTCATGGCATCCTTGTATGCCTCAGAGGCAAAAGCTGGACCCTGGTCTGAATGGAAGTAGAATGCCACAATTGTTATTCTTCCTTGGGTGTAGAAGAATCACCAAGTGAAGAAAGGGGTTTGAGTATGACCAATGGGGAAAGCCCAGAGATAATCAGAATGCTGCAAATGCTAATGGATACTATTCGAGGGAGGAAGTTGCCAGTATTCAAAAAGTAGTCGCTAGATTAGGTAATAGGGTTGGTAAAATATTGCTCCAGAATATAGCTAGTCATGAAGTGGGTTCTATTGAAGGGGTTGTTGTGGATTATAACAAGAGGCAGCATCAGGAGTGTCAGGTTCAGACTACAAGTGCATCTGTGCCCTTGATTCCATTTGTACCAAAACCCCTTCTTCATCCAACCCCAACACTTTGCCCTTTGGAGGTGTTCAAAAAGATGAGTGACTTTACCAGTGAGTGGCTTGACCCTGAAAGGCATCAACCTTATGGCTTCTTTCACTATACCATGGGGTCCACAAGGGGATTCATTCTCATAACCAGGAAGTCACTAATAGCACAACAGTTTATCTAACACAGGTTCCTAAGTTGGCAAACAATGCTATGGAAGATTGGAATTCCCTCATTAACAAGTCATGCATTGGTTTCAGGAGGTCAGGCCCTGTTATTTAATCATTAAAAGCGATATATCTAGAGCTGTGAGGATTGCTTTGGGAGATGTCCCCTGTGATATGGTCATGGTAATCTTCTTAGACAAAGAGTTTATGGAGGGCTTACTGGCCATTAACCAATGCACATCCAGTACTGCAAACACCTAAATTTTGATCAATACAGAGCTCAAGGGACTTCTGAAGCCCATTCCATTCAGGTAAATGCCACCGCTACCAAATAGCAGGAAATCATTAATTCCAGGGAAGCAAATGGAACTGTCTAACTGGGAGTACATAACCCTTACAGATCTGGCTCTGGAGAACATGGCTGGGTGGGGGTAGCAGTGGATGAAGAGTTTGAGAACTAATGCAACCTGTAGTACTTATCCAGTTCATGAAAGGCCCAGTAGTTTTCTTTACTCTTGACTCTTTACAAAAAATCTTCTATAAAGAGGTGCTTGACCCCCTCCAAGACTGGATCATTGAGAAATATGTCCTATCTGAATACCAGACAGGTTTTAGAAGCAACAGTAGCACTATTGACCAGGTATTTCGGTTAAACTGAATTGATTGTAAGACATCAGTAATTAAAGGAGACAACCTTTATGTTGCCTTTGTTGATTTAGGTGCCGCCTTCGACCAGGGATTACAGCAGCTGCTAAACGATTACAATGATTTCTGTGATGAGAGGCTACTAGAGCTTAACAGAAGAGGATGTGGTGCAGCGACATACCCTCACATGTGAAAAGCCACACTATATAAATCTATAAAACTAAATTAAACTTATCAGCTTCAAGACTACATTTATGCTATTTCATCCTGCATTCCACAAAAAACTGAAATCTAGAATGTATGTGGCCAAAACTCCAATGGAGCAGGTGTCCTCTTTTGACTACTTAGGGGTATGACTTATACCTAATTTAAACTGGGCTCTCCAAATCTAAAAAACCCACACATTACTAACTTAACATATGGCACATACAACTAAGATTCACTGTCAGACATCTTCCAGGATGGTAGCTCCAGCTCTTTAGATAAAAGCCCTTGTGGTTGCACTGTATGATGCCGAAATTTGGGGATGTGTGAATGCTAAAATCTTTTCAACGGCCGAAAACAAGTTTATTAGATCTTTGTTGGGACTTATAGCTAGCGTTCCATTGATCCTAGTGCGTTTGGATTTTGCCCATAGGGGCATTGTCCATAAGACAAAGTGCTGACTCCAGACCTTTAGGTTCCATCTCTGGACCTTTTCAGCCCTTGAACTATATGGGAGGCAGTAAAGACCTAATGTTTCCGGTATGTGTTAGGAAAATCCCATGGCTGAAATGTGTAAAAGGTCTACTAGGGGAATCAGGGTTTAGAGAATATTTGGACTTTCCCTGAAGAGATGTGTTCTTCCTCTAAATCAGGTATTAAGGGACACTTACTGGGAGCTTTAGCTGTCCAAATGGTAACCCAGTATAGAGGAACTTTAACATCAGAGTTCCTAGATGTAAAATCTTGTTCTCTCTCTGAGTCAATCATTCATGAATTCACTCCTCCCATGACCTGGAAATTGTACATCCAGTTCAGATTTGAGACTTTACGAAGCAATTTTGTAGTAAGTGGACATCGGATTCTGTTAGGGGAAACCGGTTCCCTGGTTATGTGAAGGCACTCGAAACTGTTACCCATATATTTTTCTGTGCAATGTATCACACCCAGAGAGCAAAATGGGTGGTTCCACTATGCAGGAATTTGGGCACCAGACAGCACATGCAGGCTTTTGGAATTCTTAGTTGTAACATCTCTAGAGTAGCGGTCTTTTCATTGGCCACATTTTTGCTGTCAGTTTGGAATAGATACTGCAGGCTTAGCTTAGGTAAAGAGCAGTTGCTGCCATAAATGTATAGCAAAGTTGGCATGGGTTAACTGTTTTTACTAAATTCTGGTAATTCTAAAGATAATGGACTTTGCTGAGGTGTTGCTGTAATTTCCAATTTTGTTCTAAAAATTATTTTATAAATTATTAATTCTGCACTTTGTTATTTCCCTTACATAGAGAGCTCTGATGGTGGTCATTGTTTACTTTTTGACATCATGCACTTTTCTCCCACCCCAAAAACATTATAAAATGTATAGTAGAAATGTTCCCCCTCAGCTAGCGCAATCTGCCGGTACCCTAAAGTCAAGTCAAAAGTGTTCAGGAACTTGGCCTCCCCTAATCTATCAATGAGCTAATCAGCTCGGGAGAAGGGGTATGCATCAGTCTTAGTGACTGGGTTGAGTCCCCTGTAGTCAACACAGAACCTGGGATGGTGCCTGGCAGAGCCGTCTTCTGTACCAGCACCACTGGGTTGGACCAGGGACTACTGGAGGACTCAATGACCTCCAACTCCAGCTACTTGAAGACTTCTTGCTTTAATGCTTGCCCTCACCTTGTCTGACAGCCAGCACATTTGATTTTTAACAGGCAAGCTGTCTCAAATGTCTATATAATGGGTGCACAAGTGTGTAAGCCTATGAGTTTCAGTAACTCTGCTGCTCTGAGGTCAAGATAAGGTAGAGGTTGACACACTCCACTGGCACATCCTTCTCTTTAGAAGACAGGAGATCAAGCAGAGGTTCACTCTCCTCCTCATCCCCGCCATCTGCCACCAACAGCATGGTGACCTTAGACCTCTCCTAATTGTATTGTATTGTGTTGTAATTGCATTTATATAGCGCTTACTACCCCTGACGAGGCGTCGAAGTGCCTTTTCGGCGAGTAGCACGCTACTCCGGGACCCATAAAGGATTAGTGTTGAATTAGTATAGTGAAACATTAAAGTCATTTTAAGTGGTGGATAGGTTAGTCAGTTATTTGGATTCGGAAGGATAGCAGAAAGATAGAAGTGAAAATAAGTTTTGTATTTATATAGCGCTTGTTACCCCTGATGGGGTGTTAAAGCGCTTTTTTTTTTTTTGGTAAGTATCCCGCTACTCCGGAAACCCATAAAGGATTAGTGGTGAATTAGTATGGTGAAATATGAAAGTAATTTGAGTGGTGGATATTAGTCAGTTATTTGGAGTGCGAAGGATAGGGGAGGGATAGAAGGGGATGAAGGGTTTGCATTCATATAGCACCGGTTACCCCAGATGGGTATTGAAGCGCTTTTCTGGCGAGTAGCACACTACTCTGGAACGCATAAAGGATTAGTGTTGAAAATAAGTATAGTGAAATATGAAGTAATTTAAGTGTTGGATATGGTATTCAGCTATTTGGATAGAGAAGGGTTGGTGGCGGGATAGAAGAGGTAAAGAGGTTTTTATTTATATATCGCGGGCTACCCCTGATGGGGTTTTGAAGCGCTTCTTTGGCGGGGGGTAGCACGCTACTCTGGAACCTATAAGGATTAATACTGGATTAGTATGGTGAAACATGAAAGTAATTTAAGTGGTGGATATGTTAGTCAGTTATTTGGATTGATAAGGGTTGAGTATGCTTAGAAAAGGGAAAAAGGTTTGCATTTATATAGCGCTTGTAACCCTGATGGGGTGTTGAAACACTTTATTGGAACCCATTAAAGATTAGTGGTGAATAAGTATAGTGGAATATGGAATTTGAGAAGTGAACATGTTAGTCTGTTATTTTAACTGAAAAGGATAGTGGAGGGATAGAAGAGTGAAGGATTTGGATTTTTTTCAGGTCATAGCAGTAGGAGAAGGCTTTTGGATGAGTAAAAAGGGTTATGGAGGGGAAGAGTCAGAGGAAAGAGTTTAGAAAGGTTTGTTTTGGGGGATCGGTACAGTAAAAGAGGTGTCAGATGATGCAAAGAGGGGTAGAGTAGGAGAGAATCTAGAAAGGGTTGTTTTGGGGATCATAGTATTGGTATGGGTTTTGGGATAAATGAGAGAGTGGATGTAGAGGATACATTGATAGATGTATAGGGTGAGAGCTAGGGTAGTGCATTGGAAAGAGTAGTATAAAGAAGTATGAGATGAGTCAAAGTTGGGCTAGAAGATATATTGAGAGAAGTATAGGCTGAGAAATAGGTTAGTGTATTGGAAATGCTAAATTAGAAGAAAGTGATAAATATATAGATCCATAAGTACATTGAAAGTATATAGATGCATAAAGGAGCTAAGTATATGCAGATTAAAGCTACTGATAGAAGTACAGGATGAGAAATAGGGTAGTGCATTGGATATGCTTTTTCAGGAGAAATGTAACGAACACACAGATCCAAGTACATGGAAGGTACATAGATGCACAATCGAAGCAAGTACATGTAGACCAATGTTTTTTTTTTACATAATTATACTACATGTTTATACAAAGCAATACACAAAGATAGGTACATATCTATAGTGAAAATAAATGCTTATATACAGAGGGATGTGCTGTAAATTTCTCTTTGCGTATGGTGCTTATGTGGGGAAGAGCCAATTCTTGAGTAGTATTCTGAAGATAAGGTGGTTGTCAGTGGATCTTATGTTTGGGGTTGTAAAGAGTTCCATAGTTTGGCTGCTCTAACAGAGAAGGCTGTGCCACCTGTGTTTTTTTTCTTGTATCTTGGGATTTTGCGGCAAGATGCCCCTTTAGAGCAGAGGTTCCTTTGTTGAATGTGTTTGGTGATTTTATTGTGGGTGATACAAAGCAGCTTCAACGTGGATTTTCTGGCAACCGGTAACCAATGCAGGGATTTCAAGGCAGGTGAGATGAAGTCTCGCGCCCAAGTATGCATCCTGCTAGTCCAGCATAACTATCCAGTCTCCTGAGTGTAGGGCAAACAGAAGCTGAGCAAATGTGAGCATCCTGAATTTCTCCTTCGAGAAGAAATTGAAAGGGAGAAGGACTAAAATAGGGCAGATGCATCAGTCCTTCTTGGGCACTAAAAAGTGGCAGGAATATCAACCATGACCAAATGCTGAAGCCGCAGCCCTCTTGATGGCTTAATTGGCTACAACATGTACTTCTTGATGGAGCAGGGAGAGGTAGGCCTCTATCAGCCGGTTTCAAGAAAAGACATGGTGTCACCCCCACTGAATGATCTGGCGTACCCACTTGTCCGCTGTTACGGACTGCCAGTGGGGCAGGTGATGCTGGATCCTGCCACCAACTAGGTGCCAATGATGGTACGAGGGCAAACTAAAGTGGTTTGGAGGCTGCTGAGGGGGATGGGATATTGGGGGTTTAGGCGAACTGGGTTAACCACTGACTAGTTGTCCAAAAAAGCTTCAGAGAAATGTGTCCACGGCCACGAAGGACTGGGGAGTCTGATGGCCGTGGTAGCTGGGCTGTAATTGACCCGATGGTAAGCCCGACTGTACCCACGGAAGAGGAGCAAGGCAGAATGGGGTTGCAGTGGGGCCATGGAGAGTCCCAATGACCTGTCAGCGGCTTGCCTGTCATAAAAGCCCTCCAGTTCTGACTCTCCAAAGAGATGGTTGCCATGCCGGGTCTGGTGGCTTAACAGACTAATGCATCCACTGTAGGGGCCTGTGTTTGACCTCATGGACACAGGTCCTAATCCTGGTGTGTCCACTCAGCTTTTCATCCTTCTGAGGTCGATAAAATGAGTTCCTATGAGTTGGGTAACAATAAATATGTTATTCAGCGCCAAGATGCCTGCGGGTGAACATGCGATTTACAAATACACATATTATGTTATCAAAAGACATGCCCATAAGGGATGCCTGGACATCTCCAGAAAGCCATTCGATCTCATCCAGGCGTGGCATCTGGGTGCTACTGAAAATGCAATCGCTTTGCCAAGCGAGTCAGTTGTATCCAGTTCACAACAAATGGTGAACTTTGCGGCATCTTTGCCATCTGCAATAGGCTGTGACAGTATGGGTCAGGCCTCCTCCAAGACCTTGGACAGCACTTGCATAAACGAATCCCAAAACATGTAGGTGTATCAGCCCAAAAGGCATGCTGTTTTATCTGACCATAGTGCAAGGCTGGCACAAGAGAACATTCTCCTGCCAAAGGTGTTCAGTCTCTTGGATTCCCTATAAAGTGGTGTGGTAGGAAATGTGCCAGGGCTGACTTTGGAGGTGAAGGCCTGGATGAGAAAGTTCTCTGGGGTGTGGTGCTGAGCGAGGAAAGCTGGATACCCAGAAGAGGGGCAATGGCAGTGGGCATTTTTTCTGTGCATGGCTTGGCCCAGGACCCAAGCAGGACATCAGTGACAAGATTTTGACCAAGTGCTCATCAGAGTGTCTGTTAGGGCCTCATTAAATATTAACAGTGGATCTGTGGGAGCCTGACCAGGTTGCCTTACGTTAGACAAAACATTAGTCTTCCTTTCCAAAAACGTGCTTTTTTCTGTGGAAGGACCAGGGTGATCAGTGGTAGGGGGAGCACAAGGCCAGTATGTGGTGAAGTATCCAACCCACTGGCATCTTAAAATTCTTCATACCAGTTTTCTCCGTCATATTGGGAAATACAGTTGTTCCCTTCATCACAGTTATCACTGTTTAAGTCCCTGTCGAAAAGATTGTGCAAAGCCCTACCATGTCATAAGGTCAAAAAATCTGATGGTTGTCCAACAACTGTGTGCTAGTCTAAGCTGGGTGCAATCGCAGTCATGATGGAACCATTGGAACTATGGACTGTACATCCCCCCTCAAGCGTCAATGTGAAAGGCATCGATGCCGACGTGCCGGAACTGAAGTCTGCCTCAGAGCCGGTGCTGAACCCGATGTAGGTCCAAGGTGTGCAGATGGCACAGAGAGTGGACCTGTAGGCAGAAGTCTGACCGGGGGCTCCTGCAGATCCTTGGTGCTTCAAGGCACACCAGTGGGAGTTGGTAAGGTGACAAATATGGTAAGCATGGCCTCTTAGAAGGTCTCTACTTGCTGCAATGTTGCAGATGTACTTGGGAAATCAGAGTGTGCTGGAACCAAACTCTGAATCAGCTCCAAAGGAAATGGGGAACAAGACTGGGAGGCAAATTGATGCCCCCTCAATGGCCCAAGAGTTGCGGGAAGTGGCCAATTACCACTTTAACTTAGTGTGCTTTTACTTGGACTAACCTGAAGACTTCAACCGCGACTATAACTACTGTGGGAACGAGACCTTCCTTTTTACTCTGGTTGCGGTGAGGAGTTTCTTGTGTTTGGCGATGTAAAGTTTGGCTTCTTGGTCCCGTATGGCCTTCAGATTCATTTGAACACAATCGTGGCAGGCACTGGAGTCGTGATCCAATCCCAGGCACAAGAGACTTTGTGAGAATATGTCAAAGACATCTGTTTGTTACAGTCCCTACAATGATCTATTTTGGAAGTTTTATAAGCACGAACATGACCCAAAGGTATCAGAGCACAGTACAGAGAGAAGGCAGTTGCAGTTTCATACATAAGGAAAAATGATCGACATTACTAGAAAGAGATTGCCTTTGAGAACAATGCACTAATGATAATATAACTTTGTCCAACCACGCATTATGGGAAATATGCTGGGTCAACATTTCTCAGCTCTTTGTCCTCATACTCTGATCATGGGTCGACTGCAATGAGCCAATTTATTGCAGTGACAGAAGAGAGTACCATGAGGTGTGCTTAGCTTACAATGCTGGCAAAGGGCCTGTTCAGTCAGGGAGGAATCTGTTACACAACATATTTTTGACCACCCTTTTGAAAACAATGGTCGATGGGCTCATGCGGGTCTCTAAGGGGAGAAAGCTCCATATTTTGGAGGCTGAGCCAAAGAAAGTATGAGCTTGGGTCAATGTTATTCGAATCTCGCTGGCTCTAGTGGGAGGGAATTCACTCTTCTAAGAGAGTGAGTAACACCTGATAAAGTTAGATTGTGGGCTGGGAACTCAGGTGTACCATAGTGCAGGGCTTTGTGTGTCAGGTATGTTGTCTTAGAGATGAGCCTACCTTCGACTGGAAACCATTGCAGGGACCTGAGTGAGGGAGTGATGTGGTCAAAGCTTCTCGATCCAGTTATGAGTCTTGCTGCAGTGTTGAGGGTTGCCTTTAGCAATGCCAGACATGTTTGGGGTATTCCCAATAAAGTAGCAATTTCATATTCAAGCCTAGATAAGACTAGGGATTATACTGCTTTTTTGGAGGTTGGTTGTCGGGATGAATTGTTTCAACTTCTTTAGGAGTCTGAAATGAAGAAGTGCACCACATGAACCACACTAATGCAAGCTTGCATGCTGAGATTTCTGTTGAGTGTTATACCAAGAGATTTTGTTGATTCGACGATTATGGGCTTGCAGGTAAGACCATCCAGGTGAATGAGCCATTACCGGAGGGGAGGGGACCTTTGAGAGAGAGAAATGAGCAGGAATTCGGTCTTCAAGTGATGGTGAGCTCGCCAGGTTTGGGTTAGCCACAATGTATCGTTGAGACATATGAGGTCTGCTAGTGAGGATATCTTCAGGTAAATCGGAGCATAGTCTGCACATATGAGGTAGGACAGGTGAGCTTGTTTTAGAATCTTAGTCAGCGGTTCCACGTAGAGGTTGAAAAGCGTTGGGGAGATATTGGAGTCTTGCGGAACTCCAAGTCAGTCTGGAGACAGGTTCGAGAGCGAGCTGCCCAATTGATAGGTTGTGAACGGTTTTGTAGATAGGACGTGAACCATTTTAGGACATTCCAGACAGCCCCAATCGTCATTCAAGAATAGCTAGGAGGTTTCTGTGGAAAGATTGCTGAGGAAAGATCAAAGAGTAGGAGAAGACAAGAGTTGTTTTTGTCCAGGCTTTTGAGTGCATCATCCATGATGTGTGCGATGGCAGTCTGCGCTGTGTCCTGGCCTAAAACCCAATTGAAACTTGTTGAGTACGTTGAAGTTACTAACGTGATGGCATAGTTAGTTATTTACACATTTCTCCTGTAACTTTACTAAAAAAGGGATGTTGGTGACCAAACTTTTTCAGACCGGATAGATCTGCACCTTTTTTTCCAGTATGGGTGTCACCTAACCAATCTGCAGGCAGCCTTCGATGGTTCTTTGCGTTAGAGATTAATTGATGTTTCTTGTCGATAGAGGGGCGAAAAAAAGGCTGAGATCCTTTGTGAAAATCTTTGGTATGGGGTCACAGAAATGTGAGTTTGGTTTTATCTATTTTAAATCTGTAGAACCTCATGCTCACTAAAGATTTTGTACTCACACCTGGTGGCTTCATTTCTGGTCTTCTTGGGGAGGAGGTTCATTTGAGCACAGTTGATAATCATGCGTTTTTATTGCGGGGGCGGAGTTAGTGAAAGTCTGAGCCACTTTCCATCAACATGGAGTCAACAGTGATTGATTTCTCTTCTCAACTTCTTTTATTTTCTCTTAAATAAGTTTCAGAATGCTTTGCAGTCCTTTGCCGAGGAATTGCTGATAGTTGCGAAGTGCTTGAAGCAGAACGGTTTCAGAGAGTTGGCCTGGGCATTTTCTTTTGAGTTATAAAGTTGAAATCTATAGCGGGATACCTTTGCGCTCCATATTTTCTTCTTGTATTCGTTTCTTCTTGGTTGTAACTGTCTTAGATGCATTAATGAAGGTTATTGTCTCAATCGCCTCTCTACTAACCCAAGTCTCCTTATTTCATCAATTTGGGCTTGGTTGTACTAGGTGTGGGACAGTTTGCTTTTGTGTCTTTTTGGGGTGGGTGGGGCGACTACAGCATATTTTACACTGTCCGGGTATAGTGATAAGTAAGTTCTTTCACATCAAGCACTTCATGTGAAGGAAAGAAGTTCTTCTGGCAAAAGGAGGCTAGATCACATCTGTTTACATGTTTTAGTTTTATTTGTTGACCATTCAGCTTGTTCCCAAAATAAAGTCCCTTCCTTCTTTTCTCCTCTCCTCTGGATAATACATTCAATATAGCGCGGGGATGCCTTCGGGTCACCAGGCGCTTTACAAATCGCTAAATAATAATAAATAATAATAATTAAGAGTTTGTGCAGTTAAGTTCAATATAATATGGTGGCAGTCCAACCAATCTATCAAGATGGCGGATTCAATGTTCAGCATCCCTTTCTTGGATATTATGAGATCCAGCATGACCCCTCTGGACCAAACAGAAGCTCCCGATCCATGTTGGGAGGAGGGAAAGAAAAGAACCGAAACTAGTGAGCATGGATGGCACTTATGTGCGGCTTTGCTAATCTCTTCTGCAGCTATCGGCACGGAGGCGCACAATGCCACCTACCAGTATGCATAAGGATAATGTTACGTACCTAGTAAGCATCTGTTCTTGGCATGCAGAGCTGTAGATTCACATGCCCCACACACTACCGCCATCCAGTGCTGTGTCCGGATGCCCGCAATGGGGTCTGAGGTAGTTGAGATGGAGTACCCTTAAGGGGTTTCTGGAGGGCTTGAGATCCATCAGGTAGGTGGACTCTACGCGTCCTCTCCACCACTTAATGGGGCCAAGTCAAAGTGTCCTGGAGAGCCCTGGGCTTCACTGGCTCTATGACCCACACTTTCTGTCGACATTGGAATTCCACCATGGAACCAATTTTACCTTCTGGCTAGCCTCTACGTTCTCAGAAGCCTCCCTCCAGAACTTGGCCATCTGGATCCTGAGAGTAGCATGTAGCAAACCACATCCTGGGGTTTCTTGGGAGCTTGTTCCCACCCCTCCTTGACCGGACCGAAAGGTCCCCTTACAGGAGGGCCATACAGAAGTCCAAAAGGGCTAAAGCCTAGTTCTTTCAGTAGCATCTCTCTGTAAGCAAACAGCAGGAATGGTAAAAAGACATCCCACTTCTGCATCGTGGGCTCAGGCAGGCCAATAACACTGCCTTTAAGGGACTTGTTGAACCTATCAACAACCCCATTGGCATGTGGATGGTGTGGTGTGGAGAACTTATAGACAACTCCACACTCCTTCCTCATAGACTTAATGTACGCAGAAATGAAGTTGGTGCCCCTGACTGACATCACTTCTTTGGGAAACCCAATTCGGTGAAAATCCCTATCTGGGCCCTGACCACTACAGGTGCAGTGACCGATCTCAGAGGGATGGCCTCTGGGTATCCAGTGGCATGGTCCACCAAGACCGGGATGAAGGTGCTGTTTAAGGCTGTCAAGGGGGTCCGTGGGTCCTAAAATATCAATGCCCACTCTCTCAAAGGGTGTACCAACAGCAGCCATGGGAGTCAGGGGAGATTTGAGCTTTTTCCCTGTCTTCCCCCTAGCCTGGAAGGTGAGACAAGTCCTACAGAAAGCAACAGTGGTTATCTTCATCCAGGGCTGACAAAAGTGGGTGAAAAGACTAGCAACGGTATTGTCTTGCCCCATATGTGCTCCCAGAGGTATCTGATGAGTCAGCCCCAGTAGGAAGACCATGTAACATTGGGCAACTACGAGCACACAAGTTTCTCCATGCTACGGAGCCTTAGGCTCACTATACAGGAGGTCATTCTCCCAATAAATGAGGTGATCTTCAGAGGTGTCACCAGCTGTCTTGGCTTCAGCTTGCCACCTCAGGCATGTAAGACTGGGGCACCCCTTTTGTGCCTTGCAGAACTCCTCCCTGGTGAGTCCCCCTCCTACTTACCATCCAGCAAGTTCTGTCAGGTCACAAGGGATGCAATTTCCTCCCCAGCAGGCTTCGGGGTGGCCTCCTGCGGCAATTGTTCCACCTGTAGTGTGGGACATTAGGGGGCTGCTTTTCCAGGCCGATTGGCCTTCCCTTTCCTGGCAGCTGTATGGGCCATTCTTCAAGGCTCCAGATCCTATTGACTCTCCTCCTGGGCAGCCATGGACCTGGTGATTTCACAGATCAACTCAAGCAGCACTGACATTTCCAGGTGTGACCTGAGCTCCACTTCCATCCAGGCAGTGTGTTCCAGGTCATTCCCTAACAGGCCGTCAATCAATCAATCAATCAATCAATCAATCAGTACATTTGTAGAGTGTGCTACTCACCCGTGAGGGTCTCAAGGCGCTGAAGAGGGGGATGGGGGGGGGGCGCTATTGCTCGAATAACCAGGTCTTGAGGTGTCTCCTGAAGGTGAGATGGTCCTGGGTCAGTCGCAGGTGTACGGGGAGGGAGTTCCAAGTCTTGGCTGCCAGGTAGGAGAACAATCTTCCTCCGGTGGTGGTTCTGCGAATCCGTGGGATGGTGGCGAGGGCGAGGCTGGTGGAGCGGAGCTGGCGGGTGGGGGCGTAGAACGAGAAGCGGCTGTTGAGGTATTCGGGGCCCATGTTGTGGAGCGCTTTGTGTGCGTGGGTGAGCAGCCTGAACGTGATCCTCTTGCTGACGGGGAGCCAGTGCAGGTTTCTCAGGTGGGCGGATATGTGGCTGTGGCGCGGGATGTCGAGGATGAGTCGTGCGGAGGCGTTCTGTATGCGTTGGAGGCGTTTCTGAAGTTTGGTTGTGGTTCCTGCGTATAGGGCGTTCCCGTAGTCCAGTCGTCTGGTGACGAGGGCCTGGGTGACAGTCTTTCTGGTTTCGGTGGGGATCCACCGGAAGATCTTTCGGAGCATGCGTAGGGTGTTGAAACACGAGGACGAGACTGCGCTGACTTGCTTGGTCATCGTGAGGGATGAGTCCAGGATGAATCCCAGGTTGCGTGCGTGGTCCGTGGGTGTCAGTGCGGTGCCCAGCGTCGTTGGCCACCAGGAGTCGTCCCAGGCGGATGGGGCTTGACCGAGGATGAGGACCTCCGTCTTGTCAGAGTTGAGCTTCAGACGGCTGTGCTTCATCCATTCTGCAACATCCTTCATTCCGTCCTGGAAGTTGGCTTTGGCGGAGAGAGGGTCTTTGGTGAGGGAGAGTATCAGCTGGGTGTCGTCGGCGTAGGAGATGATGTTGATGTTGTGTTTGCGAGCGATGGTGGCGAGGAGGCTCATGTAGATATTGAAGAGGGTTGGACTGAACGAGGAGCCCTGGGGTACGCCGCAGATGATCTTGGTGGCTTCGGAGCGGAAGGGAGGGAGGCGGACTCTCTAGTTCTGTCGAAGAGGAATGACATGATACAGTCCAGGGCCTTTCCTTGGATCCCAGTGTTGAAGAGGCGGGTTATTAGGGTGCGGTGGCAGACGGTGTCAAAGGCTGCCGAGAGGTCGAGGAGGATGAGAGCGGCTGTCTCTCCGTTGTCCATCAGGGTCTCGGTGCTGTAGTTGGCTCAAAATCCGGACTGGGATGGTTCGAGCGAGTTGTTTTCTTCGAGGAATGCAGTCGGCTGTTTATTGACTGTATTCTCGATGACTTTAGCCAGGAAGGGGAGGAGCCAGATGGGGCGGAAGTTCTTGAGGTCTTTGGGGTCCGCTGTTGGTTTCTTCAGAAGGGCGTTCATTTCTGCGTGTTTCCAGCTTCCAGGGAAGGTGGCTGACATGAAGGAGCTGTTGATGATGTCCCGGAGGTGGGGTGCGATGATAGTGTCGGCTTTGTTGAAGATATGATGAGGGCATGGGTCGGATGGGGAGCCGGAGTGGATGGTGTTCATGACGCGGGTGGTGTCTTCAGTGCTGATGGGGGTCCATGCGCTGAGGCTGGTGGTGGGGGTCGATGGTTTGGTGGCTAGAGGCGGAGTCTGGGGTCCGAAGCTGTCGTGTATATCTGCGATCTTGCAGTGGAAGAATGTGGCGAGGGAGTTGCAGAGGTCTTGCGACGGTGTGATGTCGTTGTTGCTGGCGCTGGGGTTAGAGAGCTCTTTGACGATGCTGAAGAGTTCCTTGCTGTTGTGGACGTTGTTGTCCAGTCGCTCTTTGAACGATGTCCTTTTGGTGGTGCGGATCATCTGGTGGTATTCGCGGGTGGCGCTCTTGAGGGCTGTCATGTTTTCTGATGTCCGTTCGTGGCGCCAGGCTTTCTCGAGTGTTCGGCATGATTTCTTTACGATTCTGAGGGCGTCTGTGAACCATGCGGTTTTTCTGTTGCTGGACTTGCCTGGGGGTTTCTTCAGTGGAGCGAGGTCGTCGGCGCAGTTGGTGATCCACTGTGGGAGATTGTGTGCTGCGTCGTTGGTGTCGGGGGTGTCTACAGGCGGGTTCCGGCTCAGCGATGTGGTCAGTTGGTCTGTGGTGACTTTGCTCCAGCATCTGCGGGGGATCTGTGGCGTCTGGTGGTGGGAGGTGGTCTTCTTGAAGGTGAAGTGGATGCAGCTGTGGTCGGTCCAGTGTAGTCTGGTGGAGTGGCTGAAGGTGACGTGGTTGCTGGCGGAGAAGATGGAGTTGAGCGTGTGGCCGGCGAGGTGGGAGGGCGTGTCCACCAGTTGCTTGAGTTCGAGGTTGGAGAGGTTGTCAAGCAGTGTGGTGGTGTTGTCGTTGTTTTTCTCCAGGTGGAAGTTCAGGTCCCCTAGGAGGATGTACTCTGGTGAGGCTAGGGTGTGCGGGCTGATGAAGTCGGCGATGGTGTCGCTGAATTGTGTCCGTGGGCCCGGGGGTCTGTAGATGAGTGTTCGTCTGAGGGTGGTCTGGGGGTCGGTGTGGATCTGGAAGTGTAGGTGTTCGGCGGCGGTGAGTGTGTCTTCAGAGTTGGTCGTGACACTGATGGTGTTCCTGTAGATGATGGCAATTCCTCCTCCCGGTTTGTTAACGCGGTCCTTCCGGGTGATTTTGTAGCCGCCAGGGATGGCTATGGCGATGTCGGGGGCAGAGGAGACGTTCATCCAGGTTTCCGCGAGGAAGGCGACGTCTGGTGCTGTAGTATCGAGGTGTTCCCAGAGTTCGACGGCGTGTTTGTGGACGGAGCGGGTGTTGAGCAGAATGCACTTTAGGTGGTTGTTGTTGTCGCTGCTGTGTTCGGTGGGAGGTGTGCAGGTTCGGAGGCAGGTGAAATTGCAGGCTTGGCAGGTGAAAGGTCCGTGGGTGTGCTTTGGGGTAGCTCGGTGGCAGGCGGCAGGTCGTCCGGTGTTGAGTGCGGTTAGGGTGGCGCTGTCGTACCTCAGTCTGGTGCACTGGCATCGGCTGGGGTCAGGGGTTGTGGCGCTGGGTGCGGTCCGGGCGCAGACGGGCTTGCCTTTGCCGCACCTTTGGCGCGTCAGCGGCGCGTCCGCTGGCGCGCACAGCAGTGTGTTCCAGGTCATTCCCTAACAGACCGTCCACGGGCATAGCCAGGGCCACAGGGAAGTGGCTTTCCCAGTTGTCTGCTACCACAAGCTGGTGAAATGGATTAGGTATCATCTGCTTGGGGGACAACAGATGACACCTCATAGTAGTTATACTAGCTCCCGTGTCCCCCAGAGCCTACACCTTGTACCCATTGATGGTGACCGAGAACATATGAAAGAGTGGTTTCTCACATTTTTTTTAGAAGGAACGTGGGTAGTGCCCCATTTAGAGTTGTTCGGGATACCCTAAATGTGTGTATCTGGGGGAAAACTATTCAGTATTCTCTGAAGCGGGGGAAAGATGAGAAACATGCAGGATAGAGATTGTATTTATTTACTTTTAAATATATTAATATATTAACCCAACAGCTGTTTTACCAATTTTGTCTTGATGAAATATCTTGTAACTGGGTGGCAGTAAGATGTCATGGACAAGCTTGGAAAAGGATGTGAACAATGTTTATGTGACTGTGAGCAAGTCAAAGATGTTCTCAAAAATCATGTAGGAGATGCCTGCATAGATGGATATTGCACACCTATGTTTGTGTTATGATGACACCCCAACAAATAATGTATCATGTAAGGTTGAGGTAGATATCTGATGAAGTCTATCTGTGATGCAGTCTGCAATATTAGCTTTGGAGATGGTGGGAATAGAGAGAAAGACTTGGTGTCAACACCTTCTAGTGTAAAAGGTGAACAGCAGGGTCTTCCACAGTACGTCTTTAGTTAATGACAAGATGTTGTGAGTAAGGCAGGGGTGATGGAGGAAGACTGATATACGCAAGTGTGATCTTTCATTCACCTTGCAATGAAAGGTAATCAGAAAAGGCAACTATTGAGTTGCCTCAGTAGTTAATACTACTGATACTTTAGACAGTGTAGCCAGGGTGCTCATAAATTCAGCATAATCACAGTTTCTTCAGAGGACATGATAGTCATAATTCATGGGATATAACCCTTTAGAAATTTCTCACCCAAAGTAGGTGGCATGCGTTATCATTATGTCCCTCTTTTAAGGAGAGTTTTTTGGAGTTCCAAGCTACATTTAAATCAACAATGTTTTATGATGTAGACGTGTTCACATCGTTATAAATCAACACAGCATACCTATTGTTTTATAAATTATAAGGATATAAATTAATAATGTGTTATGAGGTGGTTCATCAATGTCAAATTGTATTCTTGACCTACTACACAATAGGATTAAAAGGAAATCCTGCTGTATGGGTATATATTAAGTACCATGTCTGTCGGTGGGGCCCACTTAAGATTTGACACTGATAAAAGGGTGTTTCTCATACTTGAATATGCGGAGGTAACCGTTCACATTGGGCTCCACTTAATGTCATTGTTGAGACCTCGGATAAAGTAGGGAGTCTGGATGTCACCTTCTCTCTTTTTCATGCAAGATGTAATGGGCCTTTGGTAACTGTCACTCACCTTAGCTATTTGTACCATTGTCCAAGTCAAGTCATAATCACTGTGGTCTTTGTCTTTAGAGTGAGATACCAATTTTGTGGTGAGTTCCTACATCTGATGTGACTTCCTTGCATGGTGAGTCTTTTTTTCCATTTTACAGATGGTCGTAGTGATATACTTCTATTTACATTGAAGTTGTACTAAACAACCAACAGAATCACTGTCAGTTGATATGTGTTCTATGCTGCCAGGGGAGTAGCAGTCTAAGGTTAAGGCTTTTTCTTTTGATGTTGAGGTGACAAACACCACAGTTCCAGCATGGAAAGTGGCTCATGACTGTAGGTAAATTCAAAATATTGATTACGTTTGCATCTACTGGTCTAGTATGGATCAAATGGTCTTTAGGATTTCTACGCCTCTTGAAAAGCATACAGTGGTTTCTGGTAGGGATGTCCACTCACATTTATAATTCTCCAATGTCTAATTATACTTTTTGAGTCTATTTGGGATAAACACATAGGTTGTCACTTGTGATTTTTTCTGTTTGTAATTTAGATGTGCAATTAAGGAGCATCTGCCTGTTGATATTGCTTGCTCTTTCTGCTTTTGCATAACATTTTATCGCAGTAGTTCCTCTGGGCTTCAGCTTGCTCCTCATATCTTGCTCTATTACTACATTTCTTCCTGACCTTGAGAAGCCATCCAAAAGGCAAGTGTTTTGCAGAGCTCAGGGATGTTGACCATTAAAATGCAACAGTGAGTTTCTATCACTAGGTTTAATGTACACTTCACTAATTACTCTTCCAATTTTTTTGCATGGTTTACTAGATCCACAAAAGGTATTTCATATCTACTCGTGGATAATGTAAAGTAGAGATATGGATCCTGCATTGATCCAATCCCCAAACTGGGTTGCTTGTTTTTCACTCCCTCTCCGGATTACTAGAAAATCATCAATATAATGTTTTCCTGTGACATTTTGTGGTAAGGATAAGATCCTGTGTATATTTTCTCTGTTTCAAAATTATGCATTTGAAGGCAGGACAGGGTTGTGGTAAACGTGTCTTTCACTGAGATCCCACTCACTTCATTGCAAATTGGTTTTTCAAACTTCAAGAATTTTTTTTTACTGCTACACCAACTAGTGCGCATGATCCTTTTTCAAAGTGTCAGTCAGAATCACTCAGTGATGCTCTGCTACCCTCATGGTTGCCTGCCGTGGAATAGTGCTGTAGAGAGCCTCTTCATGAAAAGTAAGGAGGATCTTCTACTCAGTGTTATATCTTAGGTGCTTAATGATATTAATGACTTCCTTGTACCGTTGAGATAAGATGATATTTTCTGCACCTCTGTTCTCGTGACGAAAGAACAGTATTGAACAAGAGTTTTAGAATGGAATCAATGCCAGATACTGGACCTGCTGGGAGGGGGGAACTATCACTTTGTGTATTTTAGGAAGGGTATAGAAATCGGGTATCCTGGCAATTGTGGAAAATAAAATGTCTCCCTCTTGTTCGGATCGACAGTCTGCTAGTGTCCCTTTGAAAACCAAAAGAACAAGTTACTTAACTTCGGTAACGATATATCTGTATGAAACATAGGTTAGTTATAGATTCCTTACCTTAGAATTCCTCCTAGGTGGCAGACTGGATCCGGAAGGTTTTTCGTCAGCAGTACCCCTGCGCGTCGGTAGGTGGCGAGGGTCGACTCACATCCGTCGTCATGGTCGCTGGGATGACGTAGCGGAAGTTACTTAGACTCCACCCTCGCACACTGATGTCAGTTCTGTACACGACTTTCCACGTCAGAAACGCGGAGCCATGCAAGATGCTGACCAGTGGTGCACAAAACTAGGGCCCTGAAAGGATGTTAACCCTAGAAGTCAGTTTTCAGAACGGGAAGGATGGGTGGGGTGGTAAGGAGCTTATAATTAACCTATGTTTCTTACAGATATATTGTTACTGAAGGTAAGTAACTTGTTCATCTGAAAGAAACTGTTAGTTATAAATTCCTTACCTCAGAATAGATACCCCAGCAATACCAACCCAGGAGCTGGGTCTGCAAACCAAGTTCACACCAGAAAGTCCTGGAGAACAGAACGGCCATAGAAACCATCTCGCCAGACTTGGCTGTCCAGGCAGTAGTGTCTCGTAACGTGTGCAGCGATGCCCACATAGCTGCCTAACATATGTCATTTAGGGGGTACTCCCCGTCCCAAAGCAGTAGTAGCTGCCATCACCCGGTGGAATGGGTGAGCAGCCCCACTGGAGACTCCTTCTTTGCCAAAGAATCGCAGGCCTTGATGCACAGAATGACCCACCTGGAAATGGTTGGTTTGTGCACTGCCTGACCTTTCTTAGCACCCGCGTAACCAACAAAGAGCTGGTCGTCCACCCGGAACTGTTTGGTGCAATCTAAATAAAAGGAGAGAGCACATTTTGGATCCAGACGGTGGAGCCTCTCTTCCTCTTTTGAAGGATGAGGAGGCGGAAAGAAGGTGGGCAAAGTGATGGCTTGGCCAATATGAAATGAAGTCACCACTTTGGAAGAAAGGAAGGTCGTGTTCTGAGGACGACATTGTCCGGATGAACAGCCAGAAAAGGAGGCTTGGAAGACAGAGCTTGTAGCTCACTCACCCTGCGCCCAGAGGTGATAGCCACAAGAAAATCAGTTTTCAGAGTGAGGAGTCTGAGAGGACAGTTAGGTAGCGGCTCAAAAGGAACGCACATTAGATAAGTAAGAATCAAGTTCAAGTCCCACTGAGGCAATATGAAGGGAACAGGAGGAAAAAGATGAGTAATGCCTTTGAGAAATCCATTTACAACAGGGGACTTGAAAAGAGAGGCTGATCAGGAAGCCTAAGGTAGGCTGTAATGGCCGAGAGGTAGCCCTTAAGAGTGCCCAGAGCAGAGCCCTGCTGGGCCAAAGACAGGAGGAACAAAAGAACCTCCGAAAGAGGGGAAGAAAGGGGATCCACAGCCTTTGCTGTGCACCATGCCACAAATTTATTCCATCTGCAGGTGTATACCGTCTTTGTGGAGGGACACCTGGCTGCCAACATTACATCACAGACTTCGGGAGGCAAGTTAAATGATGTCAACTGCCGCTGCTCAATCTCCACGCAAGGAGGTGGAGGCTGGACAGGTTCGGGTGGAAGACCGTCACCTGGTGCTGCGACAAAAGATTCTCCCGAAGAGGCAGTCGGATCGGGGGATCAGTGGCCATGTTGAGCAGCTCGGGATACCAGAGTCTGTGTGTCCAATCCGGAGCCACAATAATGACTTGGGCCCGGCTGAACTTGATCTTTTTCATCACTCTTGGCAGAAAAGCGTGGCCTAGAGAGTGCCACCTTGGAAATTCCAATGCGCAGAATTGCTCACATTGCGCGTTCTCTTTGGCGGCGGATAGATCTAACCAAGGCTCTCCCCACAGTAGAAAGAGACCTTCCACCACCTCCGGGTAAAGACGCCTTTCGTGATCCATCATACACCTGCGCCTGGTGTTCAGTGAACCTGCCAGGTGTTGAACCACCAGGGATATGCTCTGATGTTCCAGCCATGTCCAGGGACGGAGGGCCTCTTGACATAGGGTCCACAACCCCACCTCGCCTTGTTTCTTGCAGTACCACATGGTGGTGGTGTTGTCCGTGAACACCTGCACTACTCTTCCCTGGACAGAGGGAAGGAATTCTTTCAGTGCAAGACGGATCGCCCAGAGCTCCAGATGTTGATGTGGAGCTCAGACTCCGCCGAGACCAGAGGCTTCTGATCTCCGCCTCTCCCATGTGGCCACCCCATCCCAGAAGGGATGCGTCTGTCACCACTGTGTGTTCTGGTTGGGGAAGGGAGAGGGATCTGCCATCGATCCAATCCTGGTTCATGAGCCACCACTGCAATTGTCGTGCAGTGCCCTCCGAGATCTGGACACAATCGGACAGATTCCCCTGATGCTGCACCCACTGGAGCCTCAGGTCCCACTGCAGAGCCCGCATATGCCACCTGGCATGATCGATCAGCAGGATGCAGGAGGCCATTAGGCCAAGCAGCCTCGCGGTCATCCAGACCGAAACCCGGGATGGAGGCTGAAAGATCGGAATCATAGCCCGAATATCCCAGACTCGCTGTTCGTAAGGACAAACCCGAAACCGCGTCGTGTCCAGAACAGCTCCGATGGAGAGGAGCTTCTGAGAGGGGGTCAGGTACGACTTTGGCACGTTGATGGAGAACCACCGTGAATGCAGGAAGTCTGCTGTAGTCTGGAGGTGGTAGACGACTGCCTGGGGTGAGCCCGCCTTCAACAACCAGTCATCGAGATAGTGGAAGACTGAAACCCCTGATCTGTGCAGATGAGCGGCAACGACCGCCATCACTTTTGTGAACCCCCGAGGGGCGTCAGTAAGGCCAAAGGGGAGCACGGTAAACTGAAAATGCTCGTGGCCTACCGTGAACCCCAGGTAATGCTGGTGGGTCCACAGGACTGGGATGTGGAAATAAGCATCCTGTAAGTCAAGCCCGACCATCCAGTCTTGTGGGTCGAGAGTAGACAAGACCTGAGCCAAAGTGAGCATCCTGAACTTCTCTTGACAGAGGAAGCGATTTACATTCTAGAGATCTAAGACAGGATGCAGGCCCTTGTCCTTCATTGGCACCAGAAAGTAGTGGGAATAGCAACCACAACCTACTCCTGGCATCGGATCGCATTCGATAGCCCCCTTGGCCAAGAGGGCTGCAACTTCCTGCTGAAGAGCCACCAAGTGATCCTCCGACTTGAGGTGGCATGGTGGATGGGTGGTCTCGAAGGGGAGGGAGTAGCCCCTTCGGACTATTTCTAAAACCCACCTGTCCGATGTGATGGTGGGCCAGTGGGGGAGGTGATGGTGAAGCCTGCCGCCCACTGGCATCTGATGGGCCTGAAAGTTCGGACTAGGAAGGTTTGGAGGCAGTGGTGGCCGGAGTGGAGGTGGACTGACATGCCCGCTGACCCTCGGTCCGACATGGCGGAATCCGCGTCCGCACTGGGATGGTAGCTGCGCAGGCTTGTGGCTCTGCTGCGAACGCTGAGGGCGCCCCTTCCGGTGCCACGAACGGAGCGAAAAGCAGCCTGCAGAAGAGGGCGGGCTGCGGAGCACCCCACGGACTTGGCCGTAGCCTGTGCATCCTTAAACCGCTCCAAAGCATGGTCTGCTTTGTCGTCGAAGAGGCGACGGCCATGTCCATAAGTGTGTTTTGGACATCCCCCGAGAATCCAGTGCTTCTCAACCAGGCGTGGCGCCGAACCGCCACTGTCGTTGCCATCGATCTGCCCAGTGAGTCAGCGGTGTCTAGAACACAACAAATTATTAACTTAGCTGCGTCACTCCCCTCTGCAACAGCCTAAGAGAGAGAGCTGTCCGGGCTTCCTCAGGACACTGAGGCAGCACTTGTGCCACCGTATACCATAGAGAGTGGGAATAACGGGCCAAGAGGCATGCAGTGTTCACGGACCACAGTGCAGAACTGGTGGAAGAAAAAATCTTCTTTCCGAACTGATCCAGTTTCTTTGATTCCCTATCCGGCAGTGCGGAAGGGAAGGCAGTCGGGGAAGCAGAGGCTTGGACAACCAAGGGCTCAGGGGTGGGGTGTTGGGGGAGGAAAATTAGGTCACCCGGAGCCGGGCGATGGCATCGGGCCACGCTCCTATCCACAGGAGCCCCTGTGGTGGGCCTGTCCAAGTGCCCAAAAGAACATCAGAAAGTGCTTTATTGAAAGGAAGCAGCGGCTCCGCAGAAGTAGCTGCTGGCTGAAGCACTTCTGTCAGGAGGTTAGTCCTGACAGCCACAGTACGGAGCCCGAGGTGTAGGGCCTCGGCCGCCCTACCCAACATCTCTAACCAGTCCTGTTCACTCACAAGCAGCTGCGAGAGGGTTCTCAGACCCCTCCCAGTCGTCCCCTTCCTCCTCAGACTGGTGTACAGGCCAAAAATAAGGAGTAGGGACATGGGGATAGAAATCCCCAAGCAGCGTTGAAAACGGCATCGAATGACGCCGCGTCCACTTCGTGGCTGAAACCGGGGCCAACGTCGTCCCAAGGAGCGGGTGATGTCGGAAGTGGTGCCGGCAGGTTCAATGTCGGTGGAGGTGTTATATGGTCAACCGGTGTCGACCAGGACCCAGGGGGGTCTCGCTGGGCCGGAGTCGACTGAAAGGCGAGGACCCCCACTCGGGACCGCGGAGTCCGAAGGCTCACTGGCGGGACCTCACGGCCCAAAGAGGCAAGCCATGGCCGACAGGAATTCCTGTATCTGGGCCAGAGTCTCTGACGAACCCAAAAAGGGCGGGTAGGCCGGCGGCGACTGCATAGGCTCCGCCGGAGGCACCACCTACACCCTCAGCCGTGTCGCGCGACCGACAAGGGGAAGTCAGAGAACTATGTCGTTTCTTTGACTTCTTGTGCTTCGCCTTACCTGATCCAGAGTGCGAAGACTTAAATCCCGAAGACCGATGGTGAGAACTCTGCGCAACAGTCCCTCGACCAACCTCGGGACCAGGGCCCTCGAATGGCGCGGAGCCAACTGCCAGGCTTCCAGCAACTTTCGTGAACGCTCCCGCAAAGTTTTCGGCACCATAGCCCGGCAGTCGGGCACGACTTGGGGTCGTTGTCAGGCCCCAGGCAGAAAAGACACACTCGGTGTGGGTCGGTCACCGACATCATACGGTGACAATCCTCACAGGACTTAAACCTGGGCATCCTAACTGCACCTTAAGAGTCGAAGACTCGATGAAAAAATGGAGACAAAAAGCCTCAAAAAGTCTGTCAAAAATTGACTGGGTGTTCCTGCTCTTCCAGGATCTGCGCTTGCTGGCGCGGAAAAAGAAAGAACTGTCGCCAGCACGCATGAGCGGCGTCTAAGTAGCACCCGCGATATCATCTCGGCAATGTCGACGCCAGCTGCAGATGCGAAGCCACATGACGCAACCTACCGACGCGCAGGGGTTCTGCTGACAAAAACTTTTCAGATCCAGTCTGACGCCTGGGGGTAATTCTAAGGTAAGGAATCTATAATTTTGTGTTTCTTTCAGATAAGAACTAATCAGGCTTCTCACCAAAGTCAGATGGCACCTTGTGCCATCTCAGGGTGCAGGTGCCATTCATGATGTACCAGATACCTCTTGCTGAGTTTGCCCACCTGGCATTAAGTGATCCCACCAGCTGGTTCACAATCAGGGAGATGCAATGACATTCCAAACACCACCAAAAGGCACAGAGCATCCCAGCACAGGATCCCATGTCCCACTCCACCCTGCTTGTTGTACTATAACATGGCGGTGGCATTGTATGTGAGAACCTGTATCAGCTCTTCCCTTATTGTACGTTAGGAAGGCTTTAAACGTCAGGTGAATCGCGCACATCTCCAACAATTGATATGAAGGCGATTTTCCACAGGAGGCCAGAGTCCGCCAATCTCCATCGCTAACAGATGACCTCAGTAACACAGCATTGACACATCCATCACCCCGGTCAGCTCTAGGTAGGGAAGGGAGAGGTGTCTGCTGCTGGTCAGGTTGTGGTCAAGCAGCCACCAGTGCAGATCTTGTGCAATCTCCTACAAAACCTGGATGACATCTTACAAGTTTTCTTGGTGCTTGGCTCACTGAGATTTCAGATCCTTCTCCAGAGCCAACATATACCACCCATCTACGTGTGCAAGCAGGTTGCATGAGGCCTACAGGCTGCTCACACCATTATCCAGGACTGAAACACTGGGATCATAGCCTGAATTTCCTGGACTTGTGGTGACGGAGTAAAGGCCATGGGCTGCACTGAGTCGAAGACAGCTGCTATAAAAAATATTCTCCGCGAAGGGTCAAGTGTGACTTCAGCTCCGTGATAAAGAACCCCAACAATGTCGGGAGGTTTGCAGTCATCTAGAGGTGGTCTACAACTCACTGTGGTGAGCACTCTTTCAAAAGCCAATAATCCCCAAATTCCAAAAATGGGGAGCGATCACCATCATCACTTTTGTGAATACCCAAGAGGTGCAGATATGGCTGAATTAGAGCATGGCAAACTGAAAAGGCTCTGGGGTCAAACCTCAACCAAAGGTAAAGTCAGTGGGACTGTAGGACGGGCACATGAAAGTATGTGTTGTGCATGTCCAAGGCTACTATCCAGTTGCCTGGATCCGAGGCAGACATAACCTGGGTATATGAGAGCATTATGAATTTGATATTCCTCAGGATGGAAATTCAGAGACCTAAGATCTAAAATAGGATGAATGCCTCCATCTTTCTATGGCAGAAGAAAACAGTACAAGTAGAAATCAGGCCCTATGTCTGAGTCCAGAGCCCACTTGAAGGTCCTCTGGATAGTAGAGTTCACACCTCTGACAGTAAGTTATATAGGTGCTCCTCTGAAAGCCGCTGTGAGGTGGTAAGATGCTGTTATTATCTGGAGGACCCATCTGTCAGATTGATCCGATTGCCACCATGGGAGAAAATGCTGAATCCTGCCACCCATAGGGTGGTTGTGCATCGCTACGAGCAAACAAACGCAGCTAAGAGGCTGATGCGGTAGGTGAGGGAAACTAGGAAAATAGGTATCTGCGTGTTGCCTGCCTGATCCAAGGACTGGGGTGACTAGATTTGGGGGGAGGCCCTGGCGCTACCTATGTGACAAACCTCTGGAGTAGCCTCGGAAGTGCCAGATACTGATGGGGAAACTGTCTGGCAGAGGTCAGCCCCAAAGATCCCACTGTAGCCTGGCTTTTCTTGAACAGTTCTAGGGCGGAATCTGCTTTTTCACCAAAGAGGTGGGATCCATAAAAATGCATTTCGATAAGTCATGTCTGCACATCTATAGAAAAACCTTTGATTCACATCTGTGCATAGCATTGTAGCAACACACTAGTCCCATCTGCTTATGCCAAGCTGTCAGTGGTATCCAGACCAGCACAAATAACATATTTGGCTGCATCCTGACAATCTAGACTGGCTTGAGCCTGTAAACTCTTCAGGGACTGCTGATAACCTCATGCTGGTCTTGACCAAGTGTCCATAAGAGTATCAGTTAGGGCTTCAGTGAACCGGAGTAAGGACTCATAGGAATAAGGTCCAGGTTGCATTACTTCAGTAAGGAGGTTTGTCTTAACAACAGAAGGTAGCTGTAAGCCCAGGACTTCAGTGGCAGGTCTAATTGCTAGTGCAAACAAAGCACTCTCTTCCTTTGGCAGGCCAAGGGGTGACATCAGTCCTGTATTAGGAGCAGTATCAAGACCACTGGCTTCCTGTATATCCATGTATAAACTGTCATCATAATGTAGGGGCAAATTATCCCCATCATCACCACTGTCATCGCCAAGTGGTGGTCAGAAAGCTGATGGAGCCTCTAAGAACAGTTCTGCAGTAGTGGAAGGATATTGTGTGAAAAAGCTGTGCAGGAACTGGGTTGAAACTCTACAGTGATCGGGGGGTTGAGAAGGATTCGGTTAAGGGTAGCATAGCTGGAGACGTCAGAGACCGTGTCCAGGAAAGAGAGATTGGTGCAGGTGTTGCAGGCAGAATGGAAGTCGGCAACGGAGTCGGTGCAAGAAGGTTTGTAGGGACTCAGGTGGCACCAATGACGGATCTGCCAGTGGTAACCCAACTGAAGGCCATGGTGGAGACTTGTGTCCCAAAGGCATGCCATATGTGAGGTCCGTGACTTCTATCGATGTTCGGCGATGTACATCTTCACTTCATGGTCTAAAATTGGCTTTGGGTGCTTGAAGAGACACTCATCGCATGACTTGGAGCACTCATCTTTTGCAGGGTAACTTGAAAACAAAGAAAAAGACAGACTCCTCTTGGCAATGTGAAAACCACTGTTTACTGACATGGCAGGGAGAGCGACCGTCCCCACACAGGTAAACAGGCAGTTTTCTCCGTTTGCTGCTTCACAGGCAGCTATGTTTATACACTGTCCGACAATGCTTGTTACAAAAATTCAAACAATCAATTACTAGGAAGGTACATATTAGTACACATTGGTTATGGAGAAATATGAAGTCACCTGTGACCCTAAACTTTAACCTAATACACTACACATCTTTTATTTCAGTTCTAACAATGCTTAACAAACTATTCTTCTACTTTTGAATGTATGTGTATCAGATGTGAATGCATATTTATTTGCATGTGCGCTTTATCATTATCCTCCTAAGACCTCTTATCAGATTTTATGTGTTCTTGGCTAACTCAATCTTCTGCTCCTATTGTCTAATCATGCTTCAACCTACTGTGAACACAGAATACGTGCCTGCGTGCTAAGGCAATAAATTCCTTCAAGCTTGCTAAATACGAGTTTTCCTTTAACTATGACCATAGAAGTTATTCATTCAAGGGAACTCTTTACCTCTCCCTCATCAGCATGAGTTTTTGAGCCTGAACTGTTCTTTCACCAGGTAAAACTGTGTGACACTCTACAGTTGTCTGCTATTGCACCATATTTTTATAATCCATTTCTTCCATAACACATCGCATGACTTGGAATCATGCCTCAGAGCTCAAACACCTGAGGCACACCTTGTGTGGGTCTGTTATATGTTTTCCACCGTAATGGCATGGTTGAACCCTGTAGTTCTAGTTGGACGTATCATTACCTTGCACACTGGATTTCAATTTGAAAAGGTCGTCAATACTAACGAAAAAGGAGCTCCCGATCCACATTTGAGGATTAAGAAAGAATACAAATGGCATTCGTGTGCATGGGTAGTGCTGACACTTGGCTCCTACTATGTTATTTTCGGGGTGGAACAAAGTCAACACAGAGTCACACAGCACCATCTAGTGCTGTGCAGAAGCACAACTATGAAAAGAATTCAGATCTGGTCTGGGAGCCACAGAATAATCTAAAGATGAGGAATCTGTGGTTAGTAGTATCCATTAGAAAGAGCATTTTATTAGTTAAGAGTTGCTTGGCATGTAAAACTTTAAAGCATTGCTCCAAATTGATCTCAGGCATGAAAACAAATGCTAGAGACATACTGAACTGAGTTGGGGAAAAAGCAAATCATGCCCATCTGATGTCCACAAATATTAACTTATTTTACTTACATGTGCTGTTTTACATGGAAAATGTGTATAAAGACCGCATTTTTAATTAAATAAAGCTGAGACATGTTTGAGTGATAGGCACTCATAACAAATTGGAACTCTTTCATCATGTAAGTTATTACGGGTGCAAATGGCAGTATAAAACAGTAATACACAGATTGAAGAGGTTGAACAAAAAATGTATTACAATCGCTCACCCGTGGAATAGTTGTCAAACTCTGAACAACGAAAACAACAGGATTCCCACCATTTTTAATAGCATCCACAGCTTCATCGTGAGAAGCATTTTGCAGATCCACTCCTGATACCTATAAAATGCAGCAATTTTAATTAAACACAGGGTATTAAAATAATTCTGCAAAGAAACAAATGCTATTTCAGAAGGTGACCTATGTCTTGACAGTTTATATTTCCTGGAAGAGCAAGTATAGCTTATAAAGGTACATGCGCAAGAATCTCATTGGACCAGACCTTGAAAGTTACACAATTAAATGGGGCGTTTGTGAACACATGGCAAGAGGCACCGGAAAATCAGTATGTCTGGCTGTGGCAAGTTGGTGTGACGGTTTATATATTTTTTGTATTTTTAATTTCAAGCGTATACCTTAAAAGTCAAATACAAAATACACCACCACTTAAGTGTGGTCACCATGTGATTGCAATAAACGTTTTAAATAGAAAAATATTCGCTGGTGTTTTACCAGTGAATGTTACTAAATATCAAGACTTTCAGTATTGCTGTGCATGTTTTATTATTATTTGTGAAGGAGACAATAATAAATCATCATCTAACCAAGCACTCAAATCGCGTTCCAGCTGTATCAGTGAGAAGAAAGAACAATTTTTTATGCAGATATGAACAATGTGCATAGGCTTTGTGCGGTCACTCAAAGCGAAGGGAGATAATGAGAAGAGTGTGGTTATCCACTGCCCCATACTAAAGTGGGCAAAAGCAAATAAGTGAATTACAAGCGCACAGACTAATGGGTGAAGCCAGCAGGCCTTAAGCCCCAATATATGAATATTATGTAAGAATTATTTTGAAAATCAATATTCTTGCAGACTTAAAAATAGGGTGATCATATTTTCAGACCCCAAAACTGCACTGTACAGGCCACAAACACAGAAGTAGGACTAAATCTTAACAATGATCACAGATGCTGAAGAATTACAATCCAAAACAACAATTGATGGACAGAATGCAGAACAATGTCATACATTCACCCCAGTACAGAGATCTGGGCCTAAATCCATCATTTTTTTGCACTCCACACCACACCAGTTCAGACATGGCCATATGCAAATCAGCCTTGACCCTGTGCCTCATGGGAACACTCCAACCCGAACTGCCAAGCCATGTCTTTGCTGGACCGGAATCAAGCATTCTAGGACCGGTTTCTGGCTATCAGCTGTCTTCAGCCAGGATAGCTTGACTCCAGTGGTGTGGAGAGCATGGGACTCACGTCTGAGCATACCCATCCCACTCGGGGTGACAAATGCAAAAACAACAATTGATGGACAGAATGCAGAACAATGTCATACATTCACCCCAGTACAGAGATCTGGGCCTAAATCCATCATTTATTTGCACTCCACACCACACCAGTTCAGACATGGCCATATGCAAATCAGCCTTGACCCTATGCCTCATGGGAACAGTCCAACCCGAACTGCCAAGCCATGTCTTTGCTGGACCGGAATCAAGCATCCTAGGACCGGTTTCTGGCTATCAGCCGTCTTCAGTCAGGATAGCTTTACTCCAGTGGTGTGGAGAGCATGGGACTCACGTCTGAGCATACCCATCCCACTCAGGATGACAAATGCAAAAACAACAATTGATGGACAGAATGCAGAACAATGTCATACATTCACCCCAGTACAGAGATCTGGGCCTAAATCCATCATTTTTTTGCACTCCACACCACACCAGTTCAGACATGGCCATATGCAAATCAGCCTTGACCCTGTGCCTCATGGGAACAGTCCAACCCGAACTGCCAAGCCATGTCTTTGCTGGACCGGAATCAAGCATCCTAGGACCGGTTTCTGGCTATCAGCCGTCTTCAGCCAGGATAGCTTGACTCCAGTGGTGTAGAGAGCATGAGACAGCATACCCATCCCACTCGGGGTGACAAATGCAAAAACAACAATTGATGGACAGAATGCAGAACAATGTCATACATTCACCCCAGTACAGAGATCTGGGCCTAAATCCATCATTTTTTTGCACTCCACACCACACCAGTTCAGACGCCTCTAACCACAGAGAAGCGTGGCTCAGTGGTTAGAGGCGGCAGACCCGGAAGCTGAGATCAGCCGTGGACCAGGGTTCGATTCCCCGCCTCGGCGGGTCTCGGGCTCAAAAATTCCACGGACTCGATAATTCTCGCTCCGGTGCCTACTTGACTCACGGGGTCACACTCTGCGACTCTGGGCAATAGCTTGCTTAATCTCCACTACGGCCCCTCGCGGCGGGATGCCTGGCTTTCACCTTGTGAATTCCCTGCCGGGGTATCTCACAGGGGAATACCAGGACGGGTTCCCTAAGCAAGCGCCTTGAGACCCCTGGGTGATTTGTGCGCTATATAAATCGAAATACATTCACATTTACATTTACATGGCCATATGCAAATCAGCCTTGAACCTGTGCCTCATGGGAACAGTCCAACCCGAACTGGAAAGGCATGGTGAGCAAAAAAAAGATGGATTTAGGCCCAGATCTCTGTACTGGGGTGAATGTATGACATTGTTCTGCATTCTGTCCATCACCTGTTGTTTTTGCTTTTGTCACGCCGAGTGGGACGGGTATGCTCAGACGTGAGTCCCGTGCTCTCCATGCCACTGGAATCAAGCTATCCAGGCTGATGAGGGCTGAAAGCCCGAAACCGGTCCTTGGATGCTTGTTTCCAGTCCAGGGAGGACCTGGCTTGGCAGTTCGGGCTGGACTGTTCCCATGGGGCACAGGGTCAAGACTGATTTGCATATGGCTGGGTTCAAACTGGAAAGGCATTGTGAGCAAAAAAACGATGGATTTAGGCCCAGATCTCTGTACTTGGGTGAATGTATGACATTGTTCTGCATTCTGTCCATCACCTGTTGTTTTTGCTTTTGTCACCCCGAGTGGGACGGGTATGCTCAGACGTGAGTCCCGTGCTCTCCATGCCACGGGAATCAAGCTATCCAGGCTGATGAGGGCTGAAAGCCCGAAACCGGTCCTTGGATGCTTGTTTCCAGTCCAGGGAGGACCTGGCTTGGCAGTTCGGGCTGGACTGTTCCCATGGGGCACAGGGTCAAGACTGATTTGCATATGGCTGGGTTCAAACTGGAAAGGCATGGTGAGCAAAAAAACGATGGATTTAGGCCCAGATCTCTGTACTGGGGTGAATGTATGACATTGTTCTGCATTCTGTCCATCACCTGTTGTTTTTGCTTTTGAAGAATTACAATGCAGCAACCACCACCAAAGGGCTATAATGCCACATCACACAAATGTATAAAACCACTACAAACAGGAAGCACAAAAACAGACAACTGTCTCAGGGGGGTTGTGCCCTTTGTGCATTTCAAAACATTTTGACATTCCTGGGCTCGAACGGTTATCACAAGTTGTCTCACAGAACACATGAGCAACTTAGTCTGCCCGGTTTTCTTTGCACTCTAGCATAAGTATTCATTTCATTGCTTTTTGAAAACTTTATAAATATTTGCTGTTACTTCACAGATTGTTACATCAGGAGTGCCTTTTCTTCACAGATAAGTTTGTAAGTATTACTTTAGACCATAAACCAGCCAAAATAAAGCAACGCAAACTGCTCAGGAGAGCTGTTTTTCCCTCTCTAGGAACACTGGTGAATATATTATGGGACTTGTACCCGTAGCATGGCACTAAAAAAATATGATTAGACTCCATCTGATATGTATATATTCACTGAAGAAAAAAAAAAAAAGAAGGTTAAAGTATGTTGTGGTTAGGTGAAAATGTCAGTTAAAAAAACTGTTTTAAATGAAAACATATACTGAAATTCACCAGTTATAGTTATCTCAAGTAACTATAACTTGTGCACCCACGTTTGTTTTTAAAAAAAATGTAAAGTAACATACAATTACGAATAATGGCACTTTAAACTTTGCTTTTTTGTTGAATTTCTAGGGCTTCTTTAACGTAAAGAAAGATGCCCGTCGTCATGCATAGCGTGTGGTTTAAAAAAAAAATGTCAGCCCACATAATGCAATCATAAAACTAACCACAACAGGACCTTGCACTCCAGCTGAAGAGCATACAGCTCCAGCTAGGAGTGGTTTGGAAAAGTATGGTAAGTTCTACTGGGGTCACCGATTTAATTACCCATGAGACTTACTGTTTTTTGATGTTGCTGTGGGGCTGCCGCACTTCTTGCAGCCTCCAATGACACAAAAAAAGAAGTTAATAAAATAAGCCATAGGGCATTATGGGGTGATCCTTTTCTTATTTTTGTTGATGTCCCGGTACCCACCCACGTTCGTCGTTTAAACATCAGGCTCTGGCCGTGGCAGGCACCTGCTTTAACATCATAAAAGGTCTAAGAAAATTCTTTGACCTATTACCACTCTCAGCCAGACAAATGGTGGTGGTGGCCCTTATAACATCTCGGCTGGACTACTGCAACAGCCTTTATGCAGGAACCAACAAAGCAGTCATGCATAAGTTGCAGATGGTCCAGCACGCAGCCGCACGGCTGGTGTTGAGGTGGCCCAGGAAATCCTCTGCCTCAGCTGCATTGGATGTCCTACACTGGCTGCCAATTCATAAGCGTGTGCTGTTTAAGGTCCTAATTATCACCTTTAGGGCCTTCCACACACGAGGTCCTTAATATCTCCAAACGAGCTTCATGCGGTACTTTCCATCTCATAACTTAGGATCCTCCAATGCAAATCTCCTGACTATAACGTCACTGTAACCTTTGTTTTTTTCAGTACATTTTTAAGATGTTTTAAATTCCAGTTCCTAACTGTAACATCCCTGTAACCTTTGTTTTTTCAGTTAATTTCTGTTTTTTAATGCTATTTCCTACCTAGAACGTCCCTGTAACCTTTGTGAATTTCTAAGGTTTTTTTAAATTTAATTTCCTAAGTGTGTCTGTAACCTTAGAGGATGCGTGTGTGAGTGGCTGTACGGGCTGTGATTTGGTGTGAGAGTGCCTGATTGGGTCTCTGAGTCGTTACTTGAGTATCCTGAGTGGGTCTGTTAGTGGGTGTATCACTTTCTAAGTGGGTCTGTGAGCAGCTGTGAGTATCTGAGTGGCTCTGTGAGTGTGTTCATGAATGTCTCAGTGGGTCTGTGAGTGGGTGAATAATTGTCTGAGAGGGTCCGTGAGCAGATGAATGAGTCTATGACTCGGGTGATTGACTGGGTGCTTGTGTGCCTGTTTGGATCTGTGAGTGGCTGTGTAAGTCTCTGAGTGTATGAGTGAATGGGTGCGTGAGTCTCTAACTAGGTGAGTGAGTGGGTACGTATGTGTCTCAGTGGGTCTGTGAGTGGGTGCATAAGTGTCAGAGAGGGTCTGTCAATGGATGCATGAATAGCTGAGTGGCCAACTGAGTGGCTGCCTGAGTGGGCCAGTGAGTGGGTGCACTAGAGTGAAAGGGACTGTGAGTAGATCTATCATACTCTGACTGGGTCTGTGACTGGATGCATGACTTTGGGAGTGAGTTTGTAAGTGTGTGCATGACTGCGTGAGTGCCTCAATGAGTGTGTCTGTAAGTCTCTTAGAGATCATGTGAGTGGGTGCAGGAGTTTCTCAGTGGATCGATTAGTCTTTAAGTGTGTGTCTGAGTGGGTATGTGACTGGGTCCATGTACATCTCAGTGAGTCTCTGAGTAGATGTGCAAGTGTCTGAAAGGGTCTATGAGTGAGTGCCTCAGTCCCGGAGTGGATGTGTGAGTCTCTGAGTAGGTCTGTAAGTGAGTGTGTGACTCTCTGAGTGAGTGTATGAGTGGAAGTGGATACGTGGGTATACGACTCTCTAACTGGGCCTGTGAGTGGGTGTGTCAGACTCTGAGTGGGTGCGCAGGTGTCTGAGTGAGTTTGTGAGTGTGTGCATGAGTTGCTGAGTGCATCTGTGAGTGGGTTCATGAGTTTCTGATTGGGTCTGTGAATGGTTTCATCTGTATCTGAGTGTCTGTGAGTGGGTGTGTGAGTGCCTGAGTAGGCCTGTGAGTGTGTGCATGAGTCTCTGTGTGGGTCTGTGAGTTTCAGCATGCGTGTCTAATTGGGTCTGTGAGTGGTTGCTTGATTCTATGAGCGGGTCAGTAAGTGGATGCATTTCTGAATGGATCTGTGAGGTGGTGCGTGAGTATGAGCAGGTCTGTGAGTGAGTGTGTGAGTCTCTGAATGGGTTTGTGCTTGAGTCTCTGAGTAGGTCTGTGAATGGGTGCATTAGTCTCTGAATGGATATGAGTGGGTGCATGAGTGTCAGAGTGGGCCAGTGAGTGGGTCTGTGAGTGGGTGTATGTCTGATTGAGTCTATGAGTTCTTGCATGAGTGTCTCAGTGGGTACCTGTAAGTGCATACATGAGTGCCTCAGTGGGTCTTTGAGTCGGTGCATGAGGGTCCGAGTAGGTGCGTGAATGTCTCTGTGGATCTGTGAGTGGTTGCACAAGTCTCTGATTGGGTCAGTGAGTTGTTGCATGAGTATCTGAGTCTCTTTGTGAGTGGGTGCCTGAGTCTCTGAGTGGGTCTGCATGGTAAAAAAGGTAAAAAACGTGGGAATCCTGATAGATGACAGGCTTACCTGTAAAGAGCAAGTAAACAAGGTAATTTCCACATCCTTTTTTATGTTACAAACTATCAGGAAAATTGCACCGTTTCTTCTGCCAAACTTGCTGAAAACAGTGGTACTGTACCTTGTAATGTCCAGGTTGAACTATTGCAATGGGCTATATGTTAATCTGCATAAAGCTCTCTTGAAAAAACTTCCGATTTTACAGAATACAGTGGCTAGGATGCTCAACAAAATTCTGAGATTACAGTTAGCCTCGTAGGCCTTGGTGAGTCTACATTGGCTCCCGGTGTTTCAAAGGATTCTTTTTAAAGCGCTTTAAAGCACCTATAAAGAGCTTCACTGGACTAGGTCCAGCCTTTCTAAGAGAAAAACTAAGAAAGTATGTTCCCAGTAGGACTCTTAGGTCCAATACAGCCATGAACCTGGTGGTGAGATCCTAGAAACTCTCCTGCTGATTCATGGTCGGCACTACTAATCTGCTTCCCATGGAAATAAAATCTACCAAAATACCTTGAGTTTCTGCAAGCTCTCAAAAACTTGGTTTTTCACTAAATCTTAATTGTGTTCTTCATGTCTCTTTGCTCCTTAGCACCGAGATGCCTTAGGGTATTCTTTTGCACTTTACATAACTCAAAATCAAATCAAAATTAATCATGAGTGTCTGAATAGGTCAGTGAGTGTATGAGTGTATGACTGAGCGGGTCTGTGAGTGGGTGTGTGAATGTCTGTTGTGGTCTGTGAGTGGGTGCTAGAATATCTGAGTGGGTCTGTGCGTGAGTGTCTGTCTGTAGGTGGGTGCGTGAGTGTCTGAATGGGTCTTTGAGTGGATGCATGTGTCTGAGTGGGTCAGTGAGTGTGTATGTGTGAGTCTCTGAGTGGGTCTATAGTGGGTGCATGATTGTCTGTTTGGGTCTGTGAGTGGTTGCATGAGTGGGTGTGTGAGTGGTTGCTAGAGTCTCTGAGTGGGTCAGCAAGTGGATGTGTGTGTCTGATTGGGTCTGTGCGTGGGTGTGTGAGTGGGTCAGTGAGTGTACGTGTGAGCCTCTGAGTGGGTGTGTAATTGTCTGATTGGGTCTGTGAGTGCTTCCATGAGTGGGTCTGTGAGTGGTTGCGCGAGTGCTTCGATGAGTGGGTTTGTGAGTGGGTGCCTGAATCTGAGAGGGTCCATAAGTGGGTGCATGAATGTACAAGTAGGTCTGGGAGAGGGTGCAGGAGTAGGTCTGTGCATGAGTTGGCCTGTGAGTGGATGTGTGAGTCTCTGTGTGGGTCTGTGAGTGGGTGCGTGAGAGTCTGGGTCAGTGAGTGTGTGAGTCTCTGAGTGGGCCTGTGACTGGGCATGTGATTGTCTGATTGGGTCAGTGAGTGGGTGCATTCATTTCTGAGTGGGTGCAGGAGTGTCTGAGTGGAACTCTGAGTGGATGCATGAATGTCTGAGTGGGTGTGAGTCTGTGAGTGGATGCGTGAGAGTCTGGGTCAGTGAGTGTGTGTGTGTTGAGTCTCTGAGTGGGTCTGTGAGTGAGTGTGTGAGTGACTGAGTGAGTTCATGAATGTCTGCGTGGGTGTAAGAGTGTCTGAGTAGGTCTGTGAGTGAATGTGATGTGTTTTTTTTAAATCAGCAATATTTGCAAATTCGTTGCAATGTTACACAGGGAGGGTGCCGCGCTGAGCGCCGGGATGCATTCCCAAATGTGCACATGGAAAAACAGTTTTTCAACGTTTTGAACGCATAAGGTGTCACACAAATACCCCTATATTCCAGACAAGGGGTCACGGTACCTCTACCCCGACCCCTTTTACCACTTTTGTTCTTTATTTTCAGCCCCAGGGACCGTGTCCTGTTACTAAAATAGCGGCTGCAACTTTCCACTCAGTTTGCGGCAGACAATCACCGCATTCCTGTTGGTGCGCACATTCGCGATTCATCGCAAATTAGTCACAACCCTAAATATACTAATTTGGATTTCCTTTAATATCTTGAAAACTACTGAACGGATATACAGCAAATAATGAAAGTTGTGCGTTCTACACCAAGAGTTGCCACTAAAAGTAGTTTGAGTTGTGAGCCTTGGCTTACTCATCTGTCCCTATCTACTTGCCCCCACCCCCTGAGTAGACTGCTCAAACCACACTATCACTGAGAGTCAAGTGCTGAAGGGGTACCTAGCCCAGTTGCTCAGGATCCATTGTAGGTCGGGACCTGGGACATCAGGAGTAAAAAGCCTTAACCCCCAAAGTTGAGCCCAGTAGCCCCCGCTAAAAGGGGCTCTGACAGTCGGCGTAATCTCTCAAGTGGAAGAGAATTACTTATGGTGCCAACAAGATGTAGACCATCTCAAATGTGCAGAACAAAAAATACTTCTATATATACTGCACCTTGTGAGGTCAAACCTTCAACTTACCTCCTTGCAGCTATAACATGGTACCAGAAGAGTGTTCTTAGAGGTCTTTTGTTAGCATGCCAATCACTAATGATTTTCACGAGGAACTGAAAAAAAGTTTTGCCCCCCATTCAGAAACCTTCACCTAATCTTGTCCTTTCTAAATCGAAGACTCCCATTCGAGCCCATTCATAAAGCATCATTGCAGCATTTATCACGAAAGGTGGTCTTTCTAGAGTCAAATGTGTGCCTTAATTGTCTCTTAGGAGCCCCTATACTTTGCCTTTGCTTATTTGCTCATCAAAGGCTCAGGAAATTTTGCAATCAGTCACTATCTTATGTGCGCTTATATTTATTACCTTGAAAGAATGTGTGCAACATTAATGTATTCTGATAGCATGATTTTAATTAATGTATTCATACATTTATTCATAGGTTACTGTATTCTCACACTTTACTGTCACCTGAACCTTATGATTTACAGGGTTGATTTTTTCCAAAATAAACAGTATCATGTGGTATAAACTGATCGTTAACAGCCCTCTCGGGGAGAGAGCAAGGGATTTCAGATTCTGGGACAAGCAGAGCATGGGGCAGTTCTCTCTGGAACTGCACCAAGCCTGTCTTAGTGACAGACATATAATTCAATGAGACAGGCTGACAACAGGAAAACAAATGAAGTTCAGGTTTGCAAGTGTGATGGCAATACCCAAAAACGGAATCCTCATAAAACAGCAGACCTCTGATGCTAAAATTAGACATGTAGGGATTCTCAAAATGAACTATAAGGTCTACTTACATAACTTTCATCTTCTGTGCAATTACATTCTCTACGAGTGTGTTGATATCCTCAAACATCGAGTACCATTTATTCAGCACTAACATCTACTTAACAAAGGTTTAAAAATAATGGTGTGGATTTCGTTTGCTAGCACTTGGGGTGAAATGGCGCCATGAACTAGAAACAATATATCAAAATGCATCACAGTCTCTAGCAGGTTCTGTTACATGCCCAAAACACCTTGTCTCCAGGTAAGTCGGGAGAGATATATAGACAAGATCCTGTCTATTTACCTTCCTGTGCCTGCCTAATTGACATGAGGCTTCTACCGGGTCGTGGCCTTACAAAGGCACGGATAATCTCATACTAATGGCTTTTACTCCTGCCTGTAGGATTAGTGAACTGCAGGCCACATGTGCCCAGAACCCCATATGTTGTTTTGCTCCAACTGGTTAGTAATTAGACCTGAGCGAGAAATTCCGCTCCGCTCGCGAACTCTGCAGAGTATTCCATACCATTCACAAAAACTCAGAGGAGAGTTTTTTCTTGCTCACGAACATTAAGTTGGCGAGCCTGAAAAATCTTACTCCAGACAATCCGGATGGCCACTACCGTTCAGGTTGAGATATCTTCAGGTTGCATCAAGGAAGCTGCCACTCAAGTACAACATCTACGAGCAGCAGAAAGAGGTTGCGCCATCTTGTGCTGTGCATGGTGACGTTCACACTGATTATCCAGCTTGGGACAAACACCTGGTGCGAAAAATCAGCAGGAACATCGCGAACTAATGCACTCTGCCAATTGCGGAACTCCACGTAGCACGGCGGAGGTTTTTGGTCACTACCCGGAGTTCCGCATAGCAGAACTCTGCAAACTCCGTCCAGGCCTTTTGGGAACAAGGATTTATCTGTCTTTGTGTGCAGACTTTGTTACGTCTAAACAGTCTTTAGGAAGGTGATTGGCTGATGTATTGCATTTTATAACCAACTGATAAACAGGAAACCCTGGGCTCACTCTACCAGGGGAAAAGCAGACACTGTTGCTTGAATGGGAAATTATTCTCTGAATAAAATCTGTAAATTTGCCAAGTGGAGAGCTGTCTATACTTTCGGAAGCACTGTGTAGCTTCTGACGGTGCATAGATACTTTACTGACGGTGCATAGATACTTTAGTGTATCAACATTCTTTTGAAGAAACCTTTTGGCTTGAATACAATAAGCTGATGGCACTGAACCAGATATTGTACCATTCATCTCTGGATATGGATTACCAGTTAGGGATGAGTTTACTAGTGTATTTCAGCATTTATGACTATCAATGAAGAACTTGTGATGCAGAACTAAAAGTAAGTTACTTGTAATCTAAATTGTTCTTCATACATATCTTTACTCAAGTCATAAATTACCAAGCTGCCACCTAGTCTCAGTTGAATGTATGTTATAATCTTAACCAGTCTAAAATAAGCCATTAAAAACACAGCGAGGGTGTATGCTGTAGTGTTGATTTGTGTAGTATTTTTCACTCAACTAAAGTCAAATTTCTTTCAAACATATCAGATAGTTTAGTCTGTGGTGTTATTATTTGCATTTATAAATGCCAGCTATACACTATTTTTATGCATATGCGAAATGGTTCTGTGATTCCCCTCACACAGGCAACAGTATTTTAGCATTTATATCTATCAGTGACGAACTTTTGATGCACAAATAACAACTTCTAGATGTAGATAGCAAAAGGTTCCTGACAATTCACTAGAGTAAAGTCCCACACATGTTTCTAAGCAAATGACTTAATAGTCATCGATATCCTTCATTTTCCTCTGCTCATACCTCAAGTATTTTGTCTCCAGTTTTAAGAGCGTTAGTTTTTCCAGCTGGACTATCATCCAAGACTTGCTTTATAAAGATGCCCTTTAGTTCTTCTCCATTTTTCAAGCGTTTTAGAACGGTTTGTCCACCAACGATGCTGATACCAAGTGACACATTAGGCTCTCTCCAAATCTCAACTCTGTTGAAGAGGATAGTACAATGAAAATTTAACGTTAAGTTTAGTTTTACGAATGTCAATAACTTTTACAACCACATTTATAATTCATCTAGAAAAGTAGAAAATGTGTTCAAGTCAATAAACAATTATTACGATTCAAATACTATTAACACTTTAAATATGTTTTAGTGAGAATTCAAAACATTGGAAATAAAAAAAAAACGTTTTGATTGAACTCTCAGAAGTTAAAGGTTCATAACAACTTGCTTGTCTGTTCCCCAAACACCCATGGAAACGTGGATGACAGGTTAGCCAGCATATCTCACTGTACATATGCAGTGGGATGTGCAACAGGAATGTGGCAGGTTTTTCAGTTCATTCTGTATAGATTCCACTGCACAGGCAATAACTTGACGAAAAACTTTTTCTGTTAGAGTTTCAGTCCCTATGTCACCTTGAGAGGAATTCTGGTCAACTACTCCTTGCATGACAACTTAACCTTTGTGAACATATAACTCCATGTTAAACATTTATGCTTCAGCAAACATACATTTTTCATACCACTGGAATCACTATACAATTTTAGCATTATTTGTGTACATTTGATATTGCTAATGTTATTGAGTACTACTGTGTTCCCTTAAACTTCACAATCTTAAACTATCAAATTGGTTAGGCTTATCAAGTATTAACAATATGAATCATTTTTTTAAATTTTATTTTTTAAAGAGTTTTATATAGCGCGAACTAGACCCGAGACATCGGGTATCAGAGCGCTTTACATAGCACCAGTTTCGTTACAGAAGAATCATTAGTAATCTAAATTGGATTACTGTATCGTTCAAGAGGATTTGTGACAGTGGCTACCTGCTCTTGTTGATTTGCGACTGTGAGTACCCCCAATGATGGAGCAGATAGGCATAGGTTCTTTGATTTATGAGCACCCCCTTTTATTTTCAGATCTAATGGCTTGGCACTGCATACCTGCCAATAGCTGCAGATATGCCTATCAATTCTAAGAAAATTTGTTTATGCACAGCTCTTGTTGCAAGGATTCTGGGCAAACACAGAACTATGCATAGGATAATGTTACCTTAGTAGATAGGGACTGAGTCATCCCACCACCTTAGTACCCACGAGAGCCCAGGACCGACTAGTTATAGTGCCTTACTTGCCCTCCTACTCACTGACAGAGAAACAAGCGATTGGACACCACAGAACACAACACTCCTGACTCTCTCAGGAATCGTGGTTACAAAACACACCCTTTCGCTCACACTCTTATTCTCGTCCACAATAAGATCTGACAGAGACATAAACAAGTTTAAAATATTTATTTGAACTAATGTGCTCTAATATGCAGTATATGTGCCACAATAAGCAGAAAAATGCATAACAATACGGTCTGCATAGCAAGTAGTACGTAAATCATAAAAGGTGCTGTCATGATATACAACATAGTTGCCTAACCTCCCTCCCCTTGTATCGAAGCAAGATGATTATATAACAGAAGATCTCTGGGCGTTCTCTACAGACCCCATACCTCGGTCTATAGATGGTAGATTCTACATCAAAGGTGGTTTCCTGCTCTTCTCCTTGAAAAGTTCCATCTCCAAGTGAGTGCTACCTCTACGTGTATTCCAATAAAACCAATGTATGTGTTCCCAAACAACAGCTGCATCTGTATTTTTTGTCTAGGTGATAGGGCCTGACCAGAACAGAACAACAAGAGGCATTGTTGTTCGACCTTGATCCCAATGTTCAGTCTGAATCCCAGGAACCTGCAAAGCGTGAACACAACAGTAGGTTCTAATGTGAAAATATCAAAAGGGACATTTGCATAATAAACTCATGTAGTAACGTGTGCAAAGCAGCGGACAGTCTGCAGCTTGCTCATGCTAACATAGGGAACACAACAATGTCGCCATGGGAAACATGACACTCTCTTTATGCCCTTTCACTGTATTTCAATATGTTAAGGTTTGACCTTTGCCTTGGCCATTTCAGAATCCTGATTCCTTTATTTTCATCCATTCTGTGATGAAATTACTGGGTTGTTGTGGATCACTGTTCAGTCTTGAGATAAACTTTAGGTTCAGCTTTAGCTGTTCGACTGATGTTCTCATATTTTCCTCTAGAATGCACTGGCACATAAAAGAATTCATGGTGTACTCAATGACTGCACGATGTATAGTCCCTGTAGCTGCAAAGTATGTTCAAATCATCAACCACCACCATCCATGATAGGTATGATGATGGTGACCTAGACAGGTGCATGTTCTTTGGTTATTGAGCACTACCTTTTTATTTCTCACATCCCAGACTGGCACTGGAAGCCTCACATGTGCACATAAATTCAATTAAAATCTTTGATTTTTTTGGGACTTTTATGTAGCGCAAACTCGACCCAAAGTTATCAGAGCGCTTTACATGAGCACCAGTTGCATTACAGAAGGACACATTCATTTTTGTTAGGCACGGGGAGATTAAGTGATTTTGCCAGAATCACAGGATGTTCAGCCTCCCTGCAGAGACTCAAACCTGGTTCCCCAGCTTCGCGGTCGACCGCTCTAGCCGTTAGGCCACATCCCCTCCCAAATATCATTATGCATTACAACATCCAAAGCATTTGCTACAAAACCTCTGAAGTAAAATCGAAAGTCTATAAATACAGAAACTAAAAGCCAGTTAATCACATATAAAAAGATTACCAAAAAGAAAATAATGAATCAATCAAATTAAAACAATCGGAATACTAATCATCCTTATGGGGTGATAGAACATTGAAACTATATCTCAAGTAAAATATTTTGCAGGGACCAGAGGTAAGGTTGGCCTTGGACATTAAAATTCATGATGTGTAGGTTGTTGATGATTTATGACTTTGTTTGTGTTTATTAAACAATTATATGTTTTCATTCAGTGAAATCCTACTGGCCTGCGGATGTAGGTGGCTGTATGTGATAGCTGCACTGAAAATCAATAAAAAGATTAAAACTGAAAAAAACAATTTTCCTGGGCTAAACCTTTATAAGACAACACCAAGAATCTTGCTACTGATGTCAGAATTTCATATATTGAGCCATCCAGAAATAATGAAATCACATAAGTTATAGTGTAGAATTCAAAGGGCTTGAATGTTCCTTTTTAAATAAATGATATCCAGACAAATGTGTTTAATGTGCTCAAAGTCTTTCACATACAAGACTAAAAGCCGCAAGAGTTACTCTTTGCTAGTCCTTCCACTATTCTCAGCTTCCCAAATTAAACTGAATACTAGTATATAGAAACCTAAAGAAATTAGATTGAATTGATTATGGCTACAAAATCGCTGGTGTCCCGCCAACATTCCATTGGTGGTAAAATGCAAATGTTTTGCGACCGCATTTTGGTCGCAAAATATTCGTACATAGCACTGCGAGTCGCTATTAGGAAGGTACGACCTTGGCAAGCCCCTTCCTAATAGCGAGTCGCAAACTCTATTTTGCGAGTCAGTAATAGGTTACCAACTCGCAAAATGGGGTTTGGACAAGCCACAGACTTATTTAACAGTCACAAACAACCTGATTGGCCGTTTGCGGTCTCGCCTTTGCAAAAGTTAGAGCTATTGGCATTGTAAATGACAAAATTGTTATTTAGGTGTTGGTTTTGAGAACAGATAAATAATGGCATTGTCATTTACAATGCCAATAACTTAATCTCTCACAAATGCGAGACATATTGCATTTGCACCCACACACACACAGAGCCACAGACACACACACACAGAGCCACACACAGAGCCACACACACACACAGATCCACAGAGACACACACAAAGCGCCACACACAGAGCGCCACACACACACACAGCGCCACACACAGAGCGCCACAGACACACACAGAGCGCCACACACACACACACACACACACACACACACACACACACACACACACACACACAGAGTGCCACACACAGAGCACCACACACACACACACACAGCGCCACACACATACACACAGAGCGCCACACACACACACAGAGAGCCACACACACACACACACACACACACAGAGCGCCACACACACACAGTGTCACACACACAGAGCGCCCCACACAGAGCGCCACACACACAGAGGGCCACACACGCAGAGGGCCACACACCCAGAGCGACACACACACAGAGCACCACACACACAGAGCACCACACACACAGAGCGCCACACACACACAGAGCGCCACACACACAGAGCGCCACACACAGAGCGCCACATACACAGAGCGCCACACACACACACACACACACACACACACACACACACACACACACACAGAGTGCCACACACACAGAGTGCCACACACAGACAGAGCACCACACACACAGAGCACCAAACACATAGCCACACACACATACACATAGCCACGCACACATACACAGAGCCCCAGAGCATAATTCCAAGAGCCAGCAAAGGCTCGAAGTATAGGAACCAGGGAAGTCGTCACCTCAGGCAAGCCATGTCCGCGAGGGTGAGTGAGGGGGTGAGAGGGTGTGTGAGGGTGAGAAGGTGAGGGTGAGAGGGTGAGGAGGTGAGAGGGTGTGTGAGGGTGGGAGGGTGAGGGTGTGTGAGGGTGAGGGGGTGTGAGGGTGACGGTGTGTGAGGGTGAGGGGGTGTGAGGGTGGTTAAGGTTGAGAGGGTGTGTGTTATCATGACATGCCTTGGTAAACATACCAACCGTGGGGTTTTGTAGGAATATCTAATATGCTTACATTTTGCATTATATTACTGCAGTTTTTCTTTATCAAACGTCTTCTAATTTCATTTGTCAAAGGAATGGATGGACCCAACTCAATTTAATGACAGATTGAAGCTTTTCACGTGGTACAGTGATGCTAAACAACGTTGAATTACTGAAATACATAATGTAAAAAAATCAACAACAAAAAAATATATATATATATATATATATTGAAAAACGTATGTAACTGAAACGAGACAAGATGCGTGACCCGTTTGGCTGGAAGTAGTCGTTGTAATTCCATTGTGAAAGTACAATTGCAAATTGTGAGGGGAAAAAAGTCAGCTGGTTAATGTTTATGATAAACTGTTTACCTTAGCCCACGTGTTTTGGAATTAAGGAGCCTGTGTCTTGGGCTAGGAGAGTCGATCTTGCACTTAGAGGGCATAGTACTGTAAATGAGAACATGTTTTACCCATGTGTTTTGGATTTGAGTGTATATATTTGGTGTGGAGTGGAAATATATGGTTAGGAATTGTTAGTGGTTAAATTGTGTGTGTTGAAATTGTGGAGTGAATTTTTGTAGTGGAATTATGGGGCATAGTATGTAATGGAAATAAGTAGATAGTAATTATGTGGTATTAAGTGTACTGGAATTATGTGGGATCTAATTATGTGGAATGACATTTTGTGTGGTGGAGTAGTATGGTGTGGTGTTTAATTATAAGGTATGGCCACCATTCCACTTCTGCACCAGGACAGCATAAGTAGAATGGTGGGCTTTGTCAGACAGTGAGACTCGGAGTTTGCTGTTGTGCTGAGCAGATGAAGGGATCCTGGGTCCACGTGGAGAAAGAAACCAATGAACCAGGCCGGAGAGGCAAGTTTGCTTTAACATCTTCTTTGCTGCACGACAGTGTGTTTCCCGGCCAGGGAGCAGTCTGCTGAGTCTTTGGCTCTCCCTCCTATAGTGCTGCCTGAAACGTAATTGAGTCCACAGACCCAACAAAAGCACACACCATTGTAGATTGAAGCCATCCCACAAAGTGACTCCCCTCCCTCACCTGCTCTCTCATCACTGACTGCTGCCAGGAGGATTTAATCAGTGAGTAATGCAGGTACTTCTCAGAGTAGTCGCCTCTCCATGCTTAGACCTAAGGCAGGTTGCAATCGACACTGCTCTGAATGGACATGGTGTCCAGGAAGTCAGCGTTCATGCTTAAAAAGTGGTATAAATCGGAGTCACCGGTCTCATTAGTGCAGCCAGTGTAGTAGCAACAGAGCCACAAGATGCAAGGGGCCTGAAAGTAGTCTACTAATTGGAATGTTTTTGAGTAGCCGCAGCGTCGCAGCTGATTAATGTGTATGAAGCAGGACACTAGTATATGCATATGCAGCTGATGGAGTGTAGCTTGCTCAGTTCAAAACCTTCTTTTTTTGTTGAAATCTACAGATTATCAAATGTGGAAACTACATAATTATGCAGAGAAATCTACGGCCGCAAAATCGCATGGTTCCCTTCTGCTTATAAGTAGCCCGATCTTGGCAGCAGTGTCGTGTATAATTTTAACCACTCTATCTAGAATCTTCTCTCAAAGCAACGTTACACAACAAGAAATCTGGTGCTCTGCCCATGCTCATAATTCCGCTCTAGAGATGTGTTTATTCTGCAGGTGTAGGCTCCCCGAGGAGCTGTGTGCGTCTGAGAGGCTCTCACTTAACGGCGCACGACACTGTGCTTGCCTGGATTTCACTGGATCCCCAGCATGCACCGACTCTGTCCCAAGAGGCGTTTCCCAGCCGAGTTCAGACTCTTCCGGTATTGGGTGGACTCCTCCCGCGCTATAGGCTCCCCGAGGTTCAGCCCTTCTTTCGTCACAGAGCGCATTTCCCAGCACCTGCCATTCAACTGACAGGAATGTCTGAAGCCCGGCTCCCTTGGAATATCGGACCAGAGCAGCTGCACGCTGAGCCATTTAATGCTCACCATCCTCCTGCAGTAGATGCGTTTCTCTTCATTTTAGGGTAGGTCGTGGGTATGCAACAAGATATTGAGTTGGTAAAACAATGTCTATTCAGCCTGCCACCTTATAAATGGCCATCGCTACCACAATATTTCCACAGTTAGGTGTCAGGTAATAATAGACGCTAAGTGTTTATTTAGCAGATCGTTGGTTACGTCATCTTTATTCAGATGCCCGCGGAGGAACGGTTGAAGGAAGTGCAATAACGTAACACCCAAATCCCAGGCCTCCCTAAAAGTAAAGACAAACGCAAGAGGCTGGTGAACGGCCAAAGTAGCTTGGCTCAGTGTGCTGCTGCACGGTCTGATTATTCCGAGGGAAGCGGACAGCAGGCAGCAGGCACTTCTGTCCGCAAGGAGCAGGGGCTAGGAAAATAGATCGCTGTGAGGAAGTCAGAACTGCACGAAAGCATATAACGAGGAGCCGCCTCCTAGGCTAGAACCCGGTGCCTCTCGGACCTTAAACGCTGCCCTGCTCTGGTGTGAGGGACTGGACAGGCAAACAAGCGCTGCCATTTGTCTGTAAGCCCCGTCCTTTTGCGATTTGGGGGCGTGTTTTTGACTTTCTTTCTAAGCTGTAAACAACAGTCAAAAATACGCCTCTCAGTCTGAAAAGGACGGGGCTTACAGACAAATGGTTCTTCTTTCTATCTAACCCCTGTCCTTTTCAGACTGGGGTGGCGTGTTTTTGACTGTTGTTTACAGCCGAGAAAGAAAGTAAAAAAACACGCCCCCCAATCCGAAAAGGACGGGGCTTAGATACAAAGAATGACATCACTTGGACCTCTTCTCTAATGACTGGCCACCGTGTAGGAGGCCAGCCAATGGAGTAGAGAGGCGGGGTTTACCCTCACTACTCTGAGACGTGAAGTCTCGCTGCGAGACTGCGCAAGTGCAGACTACGCTAGTCTCGACCTATAAACGAAGTAATTGGCATAGGATGGCAAGGAAGCGTGAATGCCTTAACGTTTAAATAGCTAATAGGACATCATTTTTTATGTTATCAAATACATCTACTATTTATAGATTAAAAAATGCAGCATGAAATAGTGAAATCTTGTCTTAATCCATTATCTCTTTCAATTTTTCAGGAGGACACACCGTTCTTGCTGAACTGAATTCTCACCAACATTTACTCATGAAAACCCATAATTAACCATACGAGGGCGATACAGTTAGTCCAATCCATTTTGTTAAAGGTGATGCTATAATTGACAAAACAATAGACTAATGCTTTCTTCTTTGTTAGCATCTTGGAATTAATCATGAGCAAAGCCATGATGATGTAATTTGTCGCACAGTGGGGTAGAAGAAAATGTGGGGCCACCCTAGAGTAGTATTTGAAGTAGTCCAATTCCACAAAGACTGTGCCGTGAACGTGTAATAAGGCAACTGAGCGGAAATTAGATGATCAGTCCTCTAGCCCTACTCGTGTTCTGCAACCAGCATACTCCTGTGACAGAAGTCAAGAATTAAGCGAGTGTGCACAACAGATTTAAAAATGAGACATAAGATAAGAGACCATAATGAATCAACACCAAATTTCTAGAATCAATCAATCAAACACTCAATCAGGGGTTGTGAAGCGCAGCTACTCACCCAGAGAGGTCTCAAGGTGCTGGGGGAGGGAGGGCACGGCTCCTAAGCCTTAGTGGAGAATTGTCAGAAGGCTACCATAGCCCATCAGGGTGTGTGTGGTGCTGGATGCTCATGGTGATTCGTCGGAGAGCCAGGTCTTGAGCTCCTTCAGGAACTTGGAGAAAGTTGGTGTCTGGCGGAGGTGGAGAGGGAGGGCGTTCCATGCTTTGGCTGCGAGGAAGGAGAAGGAGCGACCTCCTGTTCTTGTCTTCTTGATGCGTGGTGTTGTGGCGAGGGAGAGCTGGGCTCAGCGGAGGGATCTTTGGGGTGCGTGGAACGAGACGCGATGGTTCATGTAGGTGGGGCCGGTGTTGTGGAGGGCCTTGTGGGCATGGGTGAGAAGCACAAGTTACTTAACTTCAGTAACGATATATCTGTAAGAAACAGTAGTTAGTGTTAATTCCTTACCTTAGAATATCCCCAGGCGTCAGACTGGATCCGGAAAGTTTTGGGTAGCAGTACCCCTGCACGTCAGTAGGCGTCGTCTGCGGCTCCGCGTCCGTTGTCAGCGTAGTTGTCGCCGGGATGACTTCGTCTGAGTACTTAGACGCCGCCCTTGAGCGCTGACGTCAGTTCTTATACACAGCTTTTCCGCTCCAGAAACGCAGAGCCATGATAAAAACCGACACTGGTGCCATGAAACTAGGGCCCTCAAAGGGAAGAACGTTAACCCTAGATATCGGTTCGCAGAACGGGGAGGATGGGTGGGGCGGTAAGGAATCTAACACTAACTACTGTTTCTTACAGATATATCGTTACCGATATATATGTAACTTGTGCATCTGAAAGAAACAGGTTAGTGTTAGATTCCTTACCTTAGAATAGATACCCCAGCAATACCAACCCGGGAGGTGGGTCTGCGAACCAATGATCACACCAAAAAGTCCTGGAGAACAGAACGTCCGAAAAAGCCATCTCTCCGGACTTGGCTGTCCAGGAAGTAGTGTCTAGCGAACGTGTGCAGTGAGGCCCACGTAGCTGCCTGACAGATGTCCTGCAAGGGGACTCTCTGACCCAGGGCAGTAGTAGCCGCCGTGGCCCAAGTGGAATGGGCACGCAGCCCCACAGGAGGCTCCTTTTTAGCCAGTGAATAACAAGCCTTTATGCACAAAACGACCCATCGAGAAATGGTTTGTTTGTGCACCACCCGTCCCTTCTTAGCGCCCACGTAACCAACAAAGAGCTGGTCGTCCACCCGGAACTGGCGTGCGCGATCCAGATAGAATGAGAGCGCATGTTTTGGATCCAGGCGGTGGAGCCTCTCTTCCTCTTTCGAGGGATGCGGAGGCGGAAAGAAGGTGGGCAAGGTGATGGACTGCCCGATGTGAAAGGCTGTAACCACCTTGGGCAGGAAAGAAGGACGCGTTCTTAAAACAACTTTGTCCGGATGGACAGAAAGAAAAGGAGGCTTAGAAGATAGATCCTGGAGCTCACTCACTCTCCTGGCAGAGGTGATGGCAACCAGGAATGCAGTCTTAAGAGTAAGAAGACGAAGACGAAGAAGGCAATTGTGAAGTGGCTCGAAGGGAGTACACATCAAATAAGTCAGAACAAGGTTCAAGTCCCACTGAGGCATCACGAAAGGAACAGGAAGAACCATGTGAGTGATGCCCTTCAAGACTCTATTTACAACAGGGGACTTGAAAAGAGAAGGCTGATCAGGAAGCCTTAATAAGGCCGAAATGGCCGAGAGGTAACCTTTGATAGTGCCCAGAGCAGAGCCCTGTGGGCAAGAAAAAGAAGAAAGAGGAAAACTTCTGAAAGGGGGACAGAAAGGGGACCTACAGCCTTTGCTGAGCACCATTCCACAAATGTGTTCCACTTGCAGACGTATACCGATTTTGTGGAGGGACGCCTGGCTGCCAGAATGACATCACAGACTTCAGGAGGTAAGTCAAATCGCCTCAACTGTCGCCGCTCAATCTCCACGGATGGAGGTGGAGACTGGACAGGTTCGGGTGGAAGACAGTCCCCTGCTGCTGCGACAGAAGGTCCTCCTGAAGAGGCAGACGAATCGGGGGATCGACTGACATGCTGAGAAGCTCGGGATACCAGTATCTTGGTGCCCAGTCCGGAGCCACAAGGATGACTTGGGCCTGGTCGCGCCTGATCTTCTTCAGCACTCTGGGCAGAAGTGGTATAGGTGGAAATATGTACAACAGACCGCAGCTCGACTCGCGACGAAAAGCATCTCCGAGCGAGTGCCGCCTTGAAAATTCCAACACGCAGAACTGATGACATTGCGCGTTCTCTTCTGTGGCGAATAGATCTAACGAAGGCTCTCCCCACAGCTGAAAGAGACCTTGCGCCCCGTCCGAGTTCAGACGCATTCGTGATCCATCATGCACCGACGGCTGAGTTTGTTAGCGCTGGGGTTCTGGAAACCTGCCAGGTGTTGAACCACCAAGGACACGCCCTGGTGTTTCAGCCATTGCCAGAGGCGCAGAGCCTCCTGACAAAGGTTCCATGACCCCACCCGCCCTGTTTGTTGCAGTACCACTTGGCGGTGGTGTTGTCCGTGAACACCTGCACTACACATCCCCGGACAGAGGGAAGGAATGCTTTCAGAGCAAGCCGGATCGCCCGTAGCTCCAGAAGGTTGATATGGAGCAGAGACTCCGCCGGAGACCAGAGGCCTCTGATCTCCCTCTCTCCCATGTGGTCCCCCCATCCCAGGAGGGACGCATCTGTCACCACTACGTGCTCCGGTTGGGGTAGGGAAAGAGATCTGCCGCTGACCCAATCGCAGTCCGTGAGCCATCACTGCAACTGTCTCGCAGTGCCCTCTGAGATCAGGACGTAGTCGGACAGGTTGCCCTGATCCTGGGCCCACTGAAACTTCAGGTCCCACTGCAGAGCCCGCATCCGTCACCTGGCGTGATGCACCAGAAGGATGCAGGAGGCCATCAGCCCCAGAATCCGCAGCGTCAACCTGACCGAGACTCGAATAAAAGGTTGAAAGATCGGAATCAGAGCCTGAATATCCCGAACCCACTGTTCGAGAGGATAAACCCGAAACTGCGCTGAATCCAGAACCGCTCCGATGAAGAGGAGCTTCTGACAGGGACACAGGTGTGACTTCGGCACATTGATGGAGAACCCCAGCAGTTGCAGGAGGTCAGCCGTAGTTTGGAGGTGGTTGACGACCGTCTGGGGCGAGCCCGCCTTCAACAACCAGTCGTCAAGATAGGGGAAGACTGACACCCCTAATCTGCGCAGATGAGCTGCGACCACCGCCATCACTTTCGTGAACACCCGAGGGGCGCTGGTAAGGCCGAAGGGGAGCACAGTAAATTGAAAGTGCTCTTGGCCTACCGTGAATCGCAGGTAACACCGGTGGGCCGGCAGGACGGGCATGTGAAAATATGCGTCCTGCAAGTCCAACACTACCATCCAGTCTCAGGGGACTAGGGCAGCTAAGACCTGACCCAAAGTCAGCATCTTGAACTTCTCCTTCCAGAGGAAGCTGTTGACGTTCCGCAGGTCCAAGATAGGGCGCAGGCTCCCTTTGCCCTTCTTGGGAACCAGAAAGTAGGCGGAGTAACAACCACACCATACTTCTGGCCCAGGAACGCGCTTGATGGCCCCTTTGGCCAAGAGGGCCGTAACTTCCTCTTGCAGAATTTGCAAGTGATCCCCGACACGTGGTGGTACTGCGGTGGCATGGCTGGAGGGGTCGCCTTGAAGGGGAGGGAGTATCCCCTTCGGACGATTTGCAGCACCCACCTGTCCGATGTGATGGTGCGCCAGTGGAGGAGGTGATGGCAAACCCTGCCCCCCACTGGCATCAAATGGGCCTGAAAACTCGGACTAGGACGGCTTTGAGGCGGATGCTGTGGGGGTGGATGTGAACTGGCCTCGCCGCTGTCCCCGCCACAGCGGTTACCACGTCCGCCGCCGCGCTGGATGGTAGTCTGTGGCCCGTGGCTGGCAGGACGTGAGGGGCGCCCTTTCCTTGGCAACGAAAGGAGCGAAAGGCAGAAGTTTGCTGGCACTGGCCCGACAGGCCAGAGGACTTGGCCTTAGCCCTGGAGTCCTTGAAACGCTCAAGCGCACTGTCTGCCTTGTCACCAAAAGGCGGACCTCAGCCAGGCGTGGCGGCGAACCGCCACCGTCGTGGAAATTGCCCTGACTAGCGAGTCCGTGGTATCCAGCCCACATTGAATAGAGTACCATGCTGCATCTCACCCTTCCGCAAGGGCTTGAGCGAGTTTTGTCCAGGCCTCCTCCGGGCAGTCAGGCAGCACGTCCGCAACCGTGTCCTACAGAGAGTGGGTGTAACTGCCCAAAAGGCAAGCGGTGTTGACCGACCGCAGCCCCAAACTAAGTGAGGAGAACAGCTTCTTACCGAACTGGTCATACCTTTTGGATTCCTGATCAGGAGGGGCAGTCGGGAATGCAGTCTGGGAGTTAGAGGCCTGGATAATCAGGCTCCAGGGGGTGGGGTGGGTAGACAGGAAGCTAGGGTCGCCCGGGGCCGGGCGGTGGAGTCTGGCCATGTTCCGATCTACAGGGGGGCCTGTAGCGGGCTTGGACCAGGTGCCCAACAGAACGTCAGTAAGGGCCTCATTAAACTGCAGTAGAGGCTCCGAAGAGCATGCCTGCGGTTTGAGGACCTCGGTGAGGAGGTTAGTCCTCACCGCCGCGATGGGGAGCTCAAGAGCCAAGGCCTTGGCCGTCCTCGTCAACACCACGCTGTAAGCAGCCCCCTCCTCCGTAGCCACGGTAGGAGGGGAGACAAATCCAGTGTCGGGCGAAGTGTCCAGACCACTGGCCTCCCCTAGCTCAACTGCCCAGTCCTGATACGACTGGCACACCCGTGCCAGAGGGTCCTCAGACCTCTCCCAATCCTCCTTGCCTCCCATTTCCTCATAGTCAGGTGCAAAGGATGGGGCCGGATCATAGAAGAATTGCCCTTCTCTCGGCCATGAGGAAGGCATCGATCTCCTCGGGCGTCGCGTTCAGCCCAGGGAACGGCGGGTATGAAGCTGGCCGTGGAGTGGCGTGGGCGGTGTCGCCCCAACCCCCGGCCGGATCGCGCGAGTGTCGGGGGGGAGTCGGAAGAGCGATCCCGTCTCTTCGACTTCTTGTGCCTTTTACCGGAGGACTTGGAACCCGACGAATGGTGTCCACTCGCCGAGCTGTGATGACTGTGGTCCCGCGACCGGTCCTTCGACCTCCTCCTCGACCGGGACCGTGAACGGGACGGGGCTGACTGCCGGAGCTCGAGGCGCTTACGGGACCGCTCCCACCTAGCCTTCAACGTCAAGGCCCGGCAGTCGGGGCACGACTTGTTGTCGTGGTCGGCCCCAAGGCAATAAAGGCACCGATGGTGGGGGTCGGTAACCGACATCAGGCGGTTACAATCGGCACAGGGTTTGAACACGGGCATCCCTATCGGCACCGAGAGTCTACCGACTCCAAAAAGGACCCAAAAAGGATCGAAAAAGTTTGTCAAAAAGTGACTAAGTAGTACTGCTTTTTCCGGATCTGCGCTTGCTGGCGCGGAAAAAAGAAGAACTGACGTCAGCGTTCGAGGGCGGCGTCTAAGTACTCCGACAACGTCATCCCGGCGCCAACGACGCCGACTACGGACGCGGAGCCACAGACGACGCCTACCGACGCGCGGGGGTACTTCTACGCAAAACTTTCCGGATCCAGTCTGACGCCTGGGGATATTCTAAGGTAAGGAATCTAACACTAATCTGTTTCTTTCAGATGCTTTCTTCTCAAAGGGGAGCCAGTGTAGTGCTCGCAGGGGTTGGGTGATGTGGCAGTGACGCGGTAGGTTAAGGACTAGTCTGGCAGCAGCGTTTTAGATGTTCTGGAGTTTGCGGTGAGGTTCTCGTTGATCCCGGCATAGAGTGCGTTGCCGTAGTCCAGTCTTCTGCTGATGAGGGCGTGGGTGACGGTTTTCCTGTGTTTGATGGGGATCCAGTTGAAAGTTTTAGGTAGGAGACGGAGGGCGTGAAAGTAGGAAGAGGTGATGGCGCTGATCTGGCGGTCCATTTTGAGTTCAGAGTCCAGGATGATTCCGAGGTTATGCACGCAGTCTGTGGGTGGAGGTGGGTTCCTGGGGTTGCGGAGGGCCGCCAGGTGTTGTTCCAGGCATCGGGATGTGGGCCTATGATGAGTACTTCGTTTTGTCTGTGTTCAGTTGTAGGCAGCTGTTCTTCATCCAACTGGCGACTGCTTCCATTCCTTCTTGAAAGTTGTGTTTCGAGATTTTAGGTTCGTTGGATAGTGAGAGGATGCGTTGTATGTCGTCTGCGTAAAATACAATGTTGAGTCCATGTGTTCTAACGATGGAAGCAAGAGAGGCAATGTAGACATTGAAAAGGGTGGGGCTGATGGGGGATCCTTGGGGGACTCCGCAGGTTGTTGGCGTGGGCTCCGAGATGAAGGGAGGGAGTCTGACCCACTGCGTTCTACAGGAGAGGGATAAACAGATCCAGTCGAGGGCTTTGTTTCTGGATTCCTGTGTTGTGGAGTATGCTGGCTAGGGACGGTGTGAGACTGTGTTGAAGGCCGCGAAGAGGTCCAGGAGGATGAGGGCCACAGTCTCTCCCCTGTCGAGGAGGGATTGGATGTCGTCTGTCGTGGCTATGAGGGTGGTCTCTGTGCTGTGGTTCTTCCTGATGCCTGATTGGGAGGAGTCGAGGATGTTGTTCTTGTCGATGAAGTAGGGATGTTGACAGCTTTGTATATGACTTCGCCGGGTAGGGAAGTAGGGAGATCAGTTTGAAGTTCTTGAGGTTGGTGGGGTCCACCGAAGGTTTCTTAAGGAGAGGGTTGACCTCCGCGTGTTTCCAGTCATCGGGGAATGAGGTAGTCTCGAATGATCGGTTGATGATTCTTTGTAGCTCGGGGGCAATGATGTCTGCAGCTCTGTAGTAGCTGTGGTGGGGGCAGAGGTCTGTGGGGGCCCTGGAGTGGGTGGTCCTCACGGTCTTTAGGGTGTCTTCGATGCTGAGGACGGTCCAGCTGTCCAGTGTCAGCTGTGTGGAGTAGGAAGCGGAGGATGTGGGTTCCTCGTGGTGGATGTTCTTGTCGAAGTTTTCATAGATGGTCTTCATTTTGTAGTGGCAGAAGGCGCGGAGTTTGTCGCAGAAGTCCTGGGAAGGTGGGATGTCGGAGGACTCGCTGTTGGGTTAGGCGAATTCTTTGATGATCCAGAAGAGTTCCTTGCTGTTGTGTGTGTTGGAGGAGATTCTGTCCTGGGGTGCTTTTTTCTTCGAGTGGCTGATGAGTCTATGGTGGGCAGTTGTGGCTGTTTTGTATTTGTCAAGGTTCGATGGGGTTTTGGAGTTCCTCCATAGTTTCTCGAGACGTCTGAAGGTTCGTCTGGATTACCGGAGTTCAGTGGAGAACCAGCTGGCCTTCTAAACGCGAAGGTTGGAGGATTTCTTAAGGGGGGTGATGGTGTTGGCGCAGTTGGTGATCCATTTGTGTAGGGTACCGGTGGCTGTGGTGGGGTCGTTGTCTGAGGCGGTGGGAGCGGAGCCACTGAGGGTGGCGGTGAGCTGTTCATCAGAGATCTTGCTCCAGTTCCTGCGTTGGAGCTGGGGTGGGCGTCTGCGGGGGGAATTTGCTTTGTAGTTGAAGTGGATGCAGCAGTGGTCCATCCATGGGAGTTCGGAGGTGTGGCTAAAGGAGTTGGAGTTTCCTGCTGTGAAGATAGGGTTGAGGGTGTGCCTTGCTAAGTGTGTTGGTCCTGGTACGATCTGATTGAGTCCGATAACGTGGAGGTTTTCCAGTTGGGAGATGGAGTTGGGGTCTAGGCGGCTGTCGAGGTGGAAGTTGATGTCATCCAGAAAAATGTATTTGTGGAGGTGATGGCATGTGGGGTGATTATGTCGGTGATGGAGTCGGAGAAAGGTGCGCAGGGTCCGGGAGGTCGGTCGATGTGGGTGCCACGTAAGGTGGTGGTCGGTTTGACCTGCATCTTGAAGTGGAGGTGTTCCATGTGGTCTGTAGGCCCGTCGGTGTAGGTGCTCAGGCGGAGGTTGGCTTTGTGGACAACGGCGATGCCGCTTCTGGGGCTGTTAGGACGGTCCTTCTGGGTGATTTTGTATCCTTCAGGATGGAGATCGCAATGTCAGGTCCCGAGGTGGCCCTTGTCCAGGTTTCAGTGAGGAAAGCGACATCAGGAGAGGTGCTGTCGAGGAGCTCCCAGATTTCCATGGCGTGTCTGTGGAGGGAACGGACGTTGAGGAGAATGCATTGCAGGGTTTTGGCTGTGGTGGGGGTGTTAGTGGTCGGCAGAGGTGGGTCCTTGGTTTTGTTGATGTTTATTAAGGAGTGGCGGCAATTTCGGCAGGTGAAAAGAACGTGGGTGTTGAAAGGTGAGGAGAGCTTGCAGTTGTCATTCTTGCCGTTGTTGAGTGCATGGAGAGCCGTTGAACTGTAGCGTTGGTAGGTCGGAGGACCAGGATTCATGGCGCTGGTCGCGGTCGGGTCACGGACAGGCGCAGATGGGCTTGCCTTTGGCGCGGCAGCGGTGCGCCCGCTCTGCGGCTGCGCAGGAGCCTTCATTAAGTAGAGGTCGGGGGAGGGTGGGACAATTGAGATGCAGGAGGCGGGAACAGGGAAAAACACAGGGGCAGCAGCTGTGAGAAGCGGCAGAGGGGGGGAGTATGTCAGTAGAAGACTGACTAAAATCTAAAAGACTGTCTCAAAACTAAAGTAAATCTGACAAAAAGAAAATTAAGGCAGCAGCTGGCAAGGACTGAGGCGAGGGCAGTCCTCTCCAGGGGCGAGAACCTCGGTCTGTGTCGGGCAGATGGCACGGGAAGAGCACTGCCTGAGCTACGTAGCTGCACGCTGGGAGAGCAGGCACCCAAGGAGCTTAGCTTCTTCAAGTTAATGTAGTTTGGACTACTCTAAGGAGTAATTTAGATAGGAGGAACGCACGGTGTCTTGCGTCATGTTGAGTGATGTACAGAAACTAGGAAAGGAAAGTACTAGACAACAATGTGGAATTGGTTTAAACATACTTATGTTACAGATTTACAGTCTATGGTATAGGGAGAGTTCCTTAATCAAGTATGTAAAGTGGGATTAGACACTGGGTATGAAGATTCAATGGCCAGCATGTTGGGCTCTAAGCTCACTGTCTAAATTATGGATGGAAATCTAAATCTTTAAATAGCACTTTACACCAGACACATAAACACATAAAAGTATATTAACTATAAATATGAGAAGAAAAAGTGTCACTGAGTAATTGCACAGAACTCCAACTCAAAGACATCCACAAAAGTAGGCTATGAGAAAAAACAAGTGACTTACATTCGTGCAGGACCCCAGTGACTGAATGTTGGCGTTTCTTCACCCTCTCCCTCTTCTCGCTCTGGTAAATCACTGGGTAAAAAAACAGGAATACAAAATAAATTCACTAGTCTTCCCCCTTGACTGAAAATTAGATTCTATAGTTACAAAAAAACTTCAATATTAATTGCTATGTTAATAATCAATGTTTGGATACATCCCGTCTTTTTATATAGCCTATGTTAACTCACAAGTTCCTGAATCTAATAAACCATGATTACAATATTGCAGTCTGTGGCTAGTCTCCAAGATGACAGATATTTGGGTATCATAACACTGAACTAACTTTTCAACCACGTTTTACCAGTGGAAGACTAGCAGAGGAGACACTTAAACTGTTACTTACCTTCAGTAACGATCTTTTTTGTGCATTTTTTTTCTCCCTGTAGATTACTCACTTTTCAATAACCCAGGCATCAGATTAAAAGCAGGAACTTTACAATAGCTCTTCATGCCGGTAGGGGGAGCTGGCTCCACTTCTGTATCAAAAACAGTGCCGTCATAACATCACTGGAGTCATAAAAGATTCCGGACCTAGAGTGGCATTATGAATCTGGAGGAGGAAATCCAGTTTGCGAGACATTTAAAAAATCTCATGCTTGCAAGTTATTTGAAAAGCTATGGTGGTCTGGGAGACCGGGAAAGGCTGAAAAACAGCCCATGCCTGTGCCTTCTACACATCCATGTTGAACACAGGAAGGCCAAATTGTAAGATGTCCGATAAGCCGGTCTGAGGAGAGTATACCGAAATATCCATAGACATTTCATGAACCTACTCTATATCCCTGAATAAAGATCTTTGGTAAACTGTCTGGTCGCACGCAGGATGGCATCCACCACTTCAGAAGGTAAAGAAAAAGCATTCAGGCTACACCGCTCAATCTCAAGGCAGGAAGGTGAAGCTCTGGAGGTTGGGGTGCAAAAGCTTCCACTACAACTGCTATAAAAGGTCTACTCTGAGAGGGAGATGTGTCGGGGGCCACAGAGCGATGTGCTTCAGGTCCTCTTACCACACCTTGCTTGGCCAGTATGGGTCTATCAGAATGACTTGGGCCGTTTGAGGTGGACACTCCTTAGGATCCAAGGAATCAAGGGCATGAGAAGAAAGGCATAGTGAAGTAAAAGGTTTTTATGCAAGCAAAACACATTGCCCAATGCTCTCTGCAATGGATACTGCAGGGCACAGAATTTCGGGCAGTGAGCATTCTTACGAGTAGCAAAGAGACTGACTAGAGGTGTCCCCTAGAGAATGAAGATGGGCTTGACTACCTTGAAATGGAGACACCACTTGTCGTTGGCAGGATTATGCCATCTGAGACATTTCTCCCATGTACATTCAGTTCACCGACCAAATAACTGGCTATCAGGCAGATCTATTGTTCCTAGGTGCAGGACCAGAGTCGCAGGGCTACTTGGCAGAGAAGGTGCACCCTACACCTCCTTGCTTGTTGACTTACCACATTGAAGTCGTATTATCACTCAAGACCGGGACAGACTGACCATAAAGGGAAAGCAGGGAGACAGAGTGTCATCCGGATTGCCAGTAACTCCAGAGATTAATGTGGAATCTCGTCTCCTCTGGAAACCAAAGGCCACTGATTTCCAGTTTAGCACCCCTCCCTAGGGCTGAGGAATCCGTGATGAGTGTTGCAATTACCTGTGGGGGTTGGAATGGCTTCCCTTGAATGATATTGCCTTCCACACTCCAACACCCCAACACCCCAACACCCCAAATCCACTGCAGTGTCGTTGGAGATCGTGATAGATCTCCACATGTTCTGCTGAGACACCACTCAAGGACCCTCACGTGCCAGCGTCCATGAGTGGCCATCAGAATGTAGGAAGGTAGCAGGCTTTAAATCATCAGGACTGGCTTTTGCTTTACATTCTGAAACATCAAAATCATAGCCTGAATGTCATGAACCCTCTGGGGAGGGAGTAAGGCTCGACTCAATGTGGTGTCCAGTACTGCCCCTATGAACAGGATAAGCTCAGAGGGCACCGGATGAGATTTGGGCTTGATGATGGAAAAACCTAGGCAACTTTGCTGTGACTTGCAGGTGGTGTGAGACGACCTCTGGAGTGCTGGCTTTTAGGAGTCAATCGTCCAAGTAAGGGAAAACCGGGATCCCTATTCATCTGAGATGGGCCACATTCACTGCCATCACCTTCGTGAAGTCTTGTGGTGCTGAGTTAGGCCAAACAGAAGACTGCACACTGGTAGTGGGCAGACCCGACTGTGAAGCAAATTTATTCCCTGTGCGTTTGCAAATTCGGTATATGAAATTACGTGTTCCGCGATTGACAGACACAATCCAGTATTTGGCTTCCAGTGCGAGTAACACCTGAGCCAAGGACAACATTTTAAACTTCTCCTTCTTGAGGAACCAGTTCAGAACACAGAGATCTAGGATTTGACAAACACTGCCATCCTTCTTCAGGACCAGGATGTATAGGGCTAGCACCCCTAGTCCCATTCCTGCAATAGCTCCACCTCCTCCGCCCCCAGCCTGCAGCAAAATGTCTACCATCTGTTAAAGGATCTTAAGATGATCCTGTGGAAGGATGGAAGAAGAGGGAGGGAATGGGTGAAGGGGCCTGCTGAAAGGGTAGGGCATATTCCAATTTTCACAATTTGTGGTACAGATTGGGCTGAAGTGATAGCCTGCCAAACTTGTGGAAAGGAGGATACTCGTCCTCCAGCTGGGCCTGTGTTCCAACAAGAAGGAACTAGGGCTACCTCCTTGTGGTGGCTTGAGAGAAAGATGAGGAAGAGAGGGGAAGGAGTGAAAAAAGACACCTCTTCTTTTGCCACAGCCGTGGTACTAGTTGTAGAGTTGTTGCTGAGGCATGAAGTTGTCTGCCTTGAAAGGAAGTCCCCTGGAAAAGCCACAAAACTTTTTGAAGTGGCAGTAATACTCTGATGTGTTTGGAGGCCAATTAATCTTGCTGTTCTCTTGGTTTCTTTGAAATTATCCAGGGCAAAATCGGCATTGGCTCTGAAGAGGCGGGAACCATCACAGTGGAGACCCATTAGGTGGACTGGATGTCCTGAGAGAATCCTGACATTCTCAGCTATGTGTGGTGGCAAAGGGAGACAGAAGTTCCTGTGGCTGCTTGGCTTGGATGATCGAGTCTGCAGTGTCTAGCCCAGACTGAATGACTGGGGTTTTCTGTGGCCTGTCCATCCCTTAACAGCTCTGAGAAGTGGGGTTGTCTAGCAAAATGGATTGCACCAACTGGAGTACACAAAAAAGTGATGGATGGTATGCATGAATTAATCTCAGCTACTGGTAATTACTCTGGGATGCCACCCACTCCGTTCTGTTTTTGCACACCATGCCACCTTAGTTGGACCCAGCCATATGCAAATCAGTCTTTACCCTGCTCCAATAGGAGCAGTCCAGCCTGAACTGCCAGGCCAGGTCCTCCATGAACTATAACACAAGCAACCCAGGACCGGTTTCGCCCTTATTGAGGCTCATCAACCGGGAATAGCTTGTTCTAGCGGGCTAGTCAGCATGGCACCCTCATTTATCACTGTGTTGTTGTTGCAGCTGTACCAACTGAGCCATGTCCCAGCAGGCATAGGTGTAGTGACCCATGAAGCAGGTGGTGTTTATAGATTTCAGGGACATACTGCAGCCTGCTTAAAATGATTTCTTGGTGAATTGCTTTATCTTTTTGGACTCTGTCAGATGGGATGGTAGGAACAGCACCTGGAGAGAGACTTCACAAGTACGATCCCTGGACCATAAGGCTCTTCATTGGAGGGTGCAATGTCAAAAATGCTGAGCCGCCCAGTGTAAGTTTGAATCTTCACACTATTATCCGGTAAATAGCTGTAGAGTGTGTGAGTTTCTTCCACACATCAAAAAGGGACTCAGTGAGGGCCTAGTTGAAAACAAAAGAGGTTCTGCAGAGTAGGATGTGGTGTGTAGCATCAGTCAAGAGGTGGACTTTAGTTTCAGTGGATAGAAGTCTGAGATTCAACACCTCCGCCACTTTTTAACGGCCATGTGATAAGAGGACACAGCTGGTTGAGGTAATACAGTTAGGGAGTACAGCACCTATTCAGGCGAGGTGTCTAGGCCACTTGCATCTCTGGGTCAGCGTTACAGAATGCCCATCCCCGTCTGGGAGGGGATCCTCAACGGGGTCAGAGTCATCAAACAAGTATCACCCTTCCTCTATAATGAGCTTAGCCTCCCTTCGAGATCAGTGTGGGGAATCTCCAAAAGAGGCCTCGGTGGTTGCGGTGCCAAGAGAGTAAAATTTTGGCGCAGGTGGCGTCAACAGTGAGGCGGTGGAGTCGACTATGGCACCAGATAGATCAACGGATCGAGCATAAAAGATGTAGAGCCTGACAGGATATTAAGAAGAGGCAGTGTCCGGCATTGATCCAAGCCTGAAGCAGGTTTCTGCATTGTGGGTGGAGGTGGAGCCAAGGTGACAGGTGGCAACGGAAAGAACGGGGTGAAGGCCATAGGGTAAGCTTTGTGATAGCCCTGAAGGTGTATCCTAGTGGACCTACAGGACCAACGGGCACATCAAAGTGGACCAATGCATGTCTGAAAACATCGAATATTGCGTTAAAGTAAAGACAAGACATGGACCTGTTCCAGGGCCATGAAACCACATAAGGCTGACTGCACTGGGGCCTTGGTACCAAAGCTGCAGGCAGTATGCAGCGGATATGGGATCAGCGCAGGGTCCGAGGGCGCCCCAGACACAAAATACCTCTGTGAGCTTTTCCACCTGTTCTGGCTCTGAGGAAGATGCTTAAGGAGTGAGGGGCATTAGGAGGACTTACTCTTGGAAGACTGGCCTTGCTTGAAATCGCAAGGGCTCTTCTGTTTGGATGACTTTGATGAAGGTTGTGACTCTGGTGTTTTCAATGCGAGTCTGGACCTCTTCTTTGGTCAATGTTCAGCCTGAGTCCGGGCTATGAACATCTTGGCCTCCTGTTCCTCGATAGTAAAGGTCTCCATATCGCTGTGGAGCACCGAGTGAGGCCGCTCCCTCCAATCATGGCGGTGCTCTCTCATGAGAGCAGCACCAGGATTGATCAAGGGAGTTTCCTGGTGGCCGGGCTGCAGTCATGAGAGGTCCGGAGCAGAAGGTCCTGTCATAAGGTAAGTTTACTTTTAATATATTTTAAGTTTATTTGCGCCCACCCTGTTTATTTTTATATTTTGTCATTTTATTTGCGTGCACGTGGCCACCTCACCCGAGTCTCCCCACGATAATACCAGCAGCCACTGTATTTTTTAATGTCTTTTTTTTTTTACTTAGCAGATGAATTGGAGTACAAAGACGATTGACCTAGGTTCAGACTCTTTGACCAGGAACGGGAACGAGACTGACACCTGGACTTAGATCGGTCACAGCACAGGACCTTCCGGTGTTTGGCAACAGAGTTTCACCTCATGGTCCCTACTGCCTTCTGGTTCATAGGCGCGCAGTCACTGCACGCCTTAGAACTGCGATCTGACCTCAGGCACATATCAAACCTGATGAGGATCTCTCACAGACATTTGCTCTCGACAATCCTTACAAGGTTTACATTTTTTCGTTTTGAAGGTGACTTTCCCTTGCACACAGACGTTTCGAATTTCTGAGGTAAAAGAGTCTCTTGAAGAGCAGAGAGGTATTTTCGGATGTGCAGAAAGAAAGAAAGAGACGTCACTGCCAGGGAATTGTACCTATATTAGCTCCATATGTAATTTCCAGAGCATCAGTGAGGAGCCGCAGGTCGCCATCTACTGGCACGCCGAGGTACTGCTCAAAAGTTTCTGGATCCAGTGTGAGGCCTGGGGAATAATCAAAAGTTGAGGATTCTGCGGTTAGAAGTCTCTCTCTATCAGAAAAGGGTAGACGGTGATTATTTGATTCATCCATGCATTATCCCCTTAGATCAGTATCTAACCACATTCTCTGTATTGCCCATCAATCAGTCAGGTCATATACTATACCAATTTTGCTACAATCAAAATTCAAACTATAGCCAAAGGAGGAACCTTAGATCAATAACAGCCCCACTACTAATCACTCTGCCATTTAAAAAATCCTGTATAAGTAGAAACTCTTTTGCGGCACAAATATGTAAACTATTGGGCATACTGTCCAAGAAAATAAGTACAATCACCAAAAATTCAAAAAATCAGTTAGACCTAGCTTTTCCTAAAATAAGACCGAAAATATTGAAAACTCTGTATGGCCTCTGCTCACATCAATGTATAACGGGATCCAATTAAAACACCCCTACATTCCAACGGTGCAGCAATTGAAGCTGGGCACTACCACTACAGGTTGCATGGTTCAAAATGCTGCAAGATGATTCTGAAGGTTCTAGTTTTAATCCAAGAGTAATATTGGATGGCCCAAAAATGAAGGAATATTCAAGGCTCCTGTCTCTTTTCCACAAGCAGGCACGATCCAAAACACAGCTGATTATACCAGCAAAATCAACAGCATTCTGTTGTCAGAGATGTTAAGCAGCAGGATGCCCTGCTTCTTTTATTCCTACACTTCCCGCACTACATGCGATTATACCCTGAGAAGTCCTACAAACATCTGTATTCTACCTGCAAACCTCATCCACTGCACCCAACTTTTCCAACTGAGGCAAGCTACAACCAACAATCTTTCAACCATGCAATGATGAAAGAGGGAGTGCTTCCGTCACCTCATCATGGCTACGAAATGCTATAAATGATACAGACTACGCACATATATTTCATACAGTTATAATTACAGGTGTCCCTTGGAGGCAACTGAACTACTTTTAACCTTTAATGAACTATTCTTGTGATAGATTCTCTTGAATAAGATGACGCGTTCAGGAAAAATCAAATATCTTGCACACGCAATACACCTGTTTCTGTCGCCTCCGCTCAAGAGTGTCTTCTCAATGAGATAAAAAGCAATGGTATTCCTATCGGAGAAAGATATAACACCAAATCGTTTAAAAGGGATGAGTAGGCCTTTCACACTTTTGAGGATAAGAAGCAAATAGACAACCCGGTTCTCACATCACATTAAATATGTTTTATGTCTCTAATGCATGGCCATTCCATGTTCAAAAAATGCACAGTCAATTAAATATACATCCCACTTACACTCATTGCAATATCATCTCTGTCCAAAATGTTTTTCACTCACTGTAACTGTTTACTTCTTGCACCTTTGTTCGTGAGCCTCTTGCACAATGTCATTCCAAGTGTGGCCCTAACAACTGAAACAGGTCCCTCCCCTCCATTGCTTAATGTGTAGTGCTGGCAAAGCAATTCCTTCAGTAAAATAACTGTCCTGTCTAAAAGGAGGCGCTTGTTTTGCTCATGACTTGAGAAATAACCATCGTTCTCTAGAGCAAAGTACCATACTGAAAGAATGCAATTATCATAATTTGCACAAAAAACATCTGAAGTTAATGGACAGGTCAGGGTCTATCTTTATTCTAAGGCCTATAGGAACATGTCTTAAGGTGGCACTTCATGGGAGGCAGTAACGACAGAAACGTTTGAAAGAATAGCAATAGCAACTGACTCACGGGAAGTGCCAGCCCACTAGACCCTTCGCAGGCGCGGTGCGTCCATTGGGGCGTAGGGGCGAAGCCCCACTAAGCCCCATGGACCCACCACGTCCTCACTAGAAGCCAAACACGTCCTCACTAGAAGCCAAACACAATTATTTTTAAAAATCGCGCTATCTGCCGGCCGGGAACCGGGAGACACCCGACCTTCCCGGAGTGCGCAAGGGGGGTGGGGGGGGGGGGGAGGGGAAGGATCGGGCTGCTGCAGCTGCGCAAGTGTATTTTTGGGCACGAACATGCCCGCGCATGCGCAGATCGTTTTCTTGTGAATTCCCCCTGAGAGAGAGGACCAGGGGGCGGGCCGCAGCCCCCGGGGTTACACAGGGCGACTGGGCGAGGAGTCATGGTGCCCCCCCAGCCAGGATTGGCTGGTCACTACATAGCCCGTTTACATAACCCCTGACGGATAGCACGGCCGACTTTGGTGCTGGGAAACCAGGTTCGAGCCTCTTATCGAACCATAAAAATGTATACATGACTTACTTTGGTGTTAAATTAATAGATATTTTAAAAAACAAATAAAAATGATGTTCCGACTAAGGTGTGAAATTGGTGTCGAATAAATACATGTTTTTAAAAACAATTAATATTAATCATGTATCATTGGTGCTGGAGTACAAGGTTCGAGACTGGTATTGAGCACTGACAAGCTGTGTGCAAGTTATATGGTCATAACAATACATGAATGATGGATGCAGGATGGGTGGATGCATGAATGGATGCAGGATGAATGATGGGTGGATGAATGGATGGGTGGATGCATGAATGAATGATGGATGCAGGATGGGTGGATGCATGAATGGATGCAGGATGAATGATGGGTGGATGAATGGATGGGTGGATGCATGAATGAATGATGGATGCAGGATGGGTGGATGAATGAATGATGGATGCAGGATGGATGCAGGGTGGATGGATGGGTGCATGATGGATGGATGGGTGGATGCAGGAATGGATGCAGGATGGATGATGGATGGGTGGATGAATGAATGATGGATGCTGGATGGATGGATGGGTGGATGAATGAATGATGGATGCAGGATGGATGGATGGGTGCATGAATGAATGATGGGTGCATGAATGAATGATGGATGCAGGATGGGTGGATGGATGGGTGGGTGGACACATGAATGGATGCAGGATGAATGATGGGTGGATGAATGGATGGGTGGATGCATGAATGAATGATGGATGCAGGATGGGTGGATGAATGAATGATGGATGCAGGATGGATGCAGGGTGGATGGATGGGTGGATGAATGAATGATGGATGCAGGATGGATGGATGGGTGCATGAATGAATGATGGGTGCATGAATGAATGATGGATGCAGGATGGGTGGGTGGATGGGTGGACACATGAATGGATGCATGATGAATGATGGGTGGATGGGTGGATGGGTGGATGCATGAATTAATGATGGATGCAGGATGGGTGGATGAATGAATGAATGATGGATGCAGGATGGATGCAGGGTGGATGGATGGGTGCATGAATGAATGATGGATGCAGGATGGATGGATGGGTGGATGCATGAATGGATGCAGGAATGGATGCAGGAATGGATGATGGATGGGTGGATGGATGGATGGGTGGGTGGATGGATGGATGCATGAATGAATGATGGATGGATGGATGGGTGGATGGGTGGATGAATGAATGATGGATGCAGGATGGATGGGTGGATGGATGCATGAATGATGTATGGATGGATGCAAGGTGGTTCGGGCTCGCTCGCTCGCTGCGCTCGCTGCGGTGCAATATGCAAATTAGTTTACGCCTCACCACTTTCAAATGTCACCAGCCGCCCCTGGACCCTTGTAAATCCATATAAAAGCTATCATCTTTGTAATGAGAGGGAAGAAAACCATCTCCATCCCTACAATCATCATCCTCATTGTGGGGTGTCCCTTGTTCAGAGAAACACCAAAAAGATAATGGAGACTCAGCTGCTGCATCTGTCTTTAGTAGAAACACCGGGCCAGAGTCCGGATGTATGACAACTCGGGGCGCTTTTGCAATTTTATGGAGCAACATCAATCAAGATCGAGCCAAAGTCAGTTTGGTGTCCGACATTAGAATCAGCACAGTGGCACTGACTGGTACTGTGGTCAACGTGAGAGGGGCCAGCGCCGGTCTTGGAGTCCAGAGTAGAAGCTTGTACTGGAGGTGGCACGGGCCTGACAGTGGCAGCTCCTCCGCAAAGGCAGTGGAGCGTCGCCCCACTGTTTCACAGCAGTCAAGTAACCGAAAATAACTCGCCTTATTATCATTTATGTTTCCTTCTTCTGCGGCAGCTTTCAGGGAGGGGCGGGGCTGCTGCTCCGACTGACTACAGAGGAGCAGGGAAGGGGTTATTTACTCACTCCTACGTGCACATGAATGTTTGGCCGGCCCAAACATTCACGCGCACTTCACAGCTTGGCTGCGTTACAGCCTGCATTGAGAAGTTGCCCAGCCTCCCATTCCCTGGTTGAGCGCCGATCCACGGCGCTCAGACCAACCACAAAGCTGCAATGCAGTGTTGTGATTGGCTATCGGGAGGCTGGGTGGGTGCTTCCTGCATCCTGTTGCAGACCAGAGACAGGATGAAGAGGACAGAGGCGAGACGAGGCGGCGGCAGTCCGGCCATCACAGGTAAGTGTTTAATCTTTTTAAAACGTTTTTTTCGTCTGTCCCCGCGGGGTCCGGCAGCAGACGCTACTCGGGCTTGTGGCAGGTTCCAAGGGGTATTACGGTGCAGAGGAAGCATCTGCTGGCAGTACCTTGATTGAGGCCCCCTTTGGTTCCTTAAGGAACGCCAGAGGGACCCGGAAGCACACCAAAAACATGTAGCAAGGCTTCTATATGCTGCTGTGCCCGACAACACTAGGATCAGATGAGGAATATGATCTACGAAAGGAAACTTCGATTGTGAAGGACTCACATCATGATGCCAGAAACATACTCCGCGCAGGTCCATTGCTAACAATTGCATTTACAGCATGGTTTCATACCAGTAGGTTTAGGTGGAGACATCATTTTCTAACAAACTGGTATTTAATTTGGAAGTTGCTGGAAGACTGACAAAATTGGAAACCGAGCTGTGGATCAGAGTCAGTAGGTGTGGAAGAAAAAAATGATATCAGTATGAAGGGCTGGTGCTTATCTATAGCTCCACTCTCTCATTTCCGGAGGTAGGGATGGGAGTTGGGAGAGGTGCAGCACCGTATGGTGCCACCTAGCGGAGCATAGGAGCAGTGCTGAAGAAATGTTTCCGGGGGCATGGCCTGCCAAGAGGGCTGAGTGGATGTAGTCCAAGGAAATTCCATCAACTACAGATGAGGAACTAGACACCTCTGTGAAGATCGCCCGGCGTGCTCCACCGCCCGTCTAATTAACAGCTAAACGTTGTAGCTGAGAACGACACAATTTAGGCACACGCTGACTGTGAATTTGGCTGGATGAGAGAGGCGGCAAGTGAAGACAAAATGGCGCTGAGCGAAGAGACCAGACCGGAAGGCTCCCTTGACACCAGAGAAGACCTCCCGGCGCACCTACAAGACTTGCTGAAGCAGCGATAGAGCGGAGAAGAATCGCTCTAAATAGGAAGAGTGGACGCTCCAAGAACTGATGAAGGCGGCAGAGCGGACAGATAAGCCGACCTAGTGAGGTGAGCTGCAGACCCCCCAGGAGAGGACAGAGGACAGCAATGGGACAAGAGCGAGCACAAAAGAAAAAAGCAAAGTCCTGCCTCGGTAACAACGGAGTCTTGTAGAGATGGGAGCGGTTTACCTGGAGGCGGTGGGCTATGTGGAGGGTCTGCCTGACCCTAAGAGGGTGGATGCGACCCATCAGACTGGTCACTCCGCTTAGCAGAACAAAGGCAGGAGTTGGACGTGCTCCCGCGAGACAGAGGAAGCTCCCGACCCAAAGTGAGAGGCAGGCACCACTGGAGTCCTGAAGAGAGGCCCTACAGAGTACCCGGTCGAGACTCCTACACTTGACCAGGGGCACTCTGCACACAGACGAGGGAGTGACATGACCTAAGTCTGACTGAATCCACAGGCGGCTTAAGGGATATTGGGGCCTCTTCCAATGACATTGTGCTCACAGGCTCAGAAGCCATCCGCAGACATCACAGGGAGCAAGGGAGAGGAGAGAAGACCCGCCCCCTGTCAGGAATAATGGACCCAGATGCCTGAAAAAGAAAAGGGAGAGTGTGAGTCGGCCTAATGAGCTGACCTGAGTAAACCTAGTCCAGAGATGTCCAGCATCACTTGATGAGTGAGCCAGAGGCCGCAATCACCAACAGGGAATTCCTAGATGAATAAAGGAGAGCAAGAATCACTAAAGCATGCACCAGGAACTAGGCCTGAGGGGGGCTCCAGAAGCAGTGAATATCTCTTGATTCCGACCAAAGAGTTGCAACCGCAATCCAACAGGGTCTCAAGTTATTTTGCCAAAATATATACCCAAGAGCTATGAGGACTACCGGGAACAGAGGAAACCATGGCATTGACGAAAGAATATCTGTTGAATTTGTTGTGAGAGTTTAAACTCAAATTAAGGGAAGAATTGAAGACAGACCAGACTGCCTCACTAGAAGACCTTAAAATGGAAATAAATGAAAAATTGAGCTTGCTCCAACAGGATGCTGATTCAGTCGGAATGAGATTAATAGACCTGGAAACTAAGACGACGGACTGGGAACAGCGCACCCAGCATGCAGAAGATTAAATACAATTTTTCAACATGCAACTACAGACCACTATTCTAAAGAATGAGGATTTAGAAAACAGGTCACATTGTGACAACATTAGAATTAAGGATCTAGAGAAAGGAATGGAAGGATCTGACCTGGAGGCCTTTGTAGTGAGGCTCTTTGAGGAGATTTTGGGAGAATCGCACATGAAAGTCAAAGTGGAAAGGGCACACAGAGTGGGAAGGGGTTTGCAAGGGGACAAGGGACATTTTAGTGAGATTGCACTCGAAGCGATCCTGCAAGCAGCGAGAAAAAGAGAAAGGGTGCGCTTTCAAGGCACATCGTGTTCCCTCTATCAAGATTTAGTTACAGCAATGCTAGCGCGAAGACAGACGTTCTGCCCAATAACTAAAAACGTAACAAAGAACGTATCAAGTATTAATGGACATTTCCCTTTGGACTGGCGTTCGAGTACCGCAATAAAGCCCATCATGTGAAAGATCTTGAGGAAGTCTTAACCTTAGTGGACCTGCCGCTTCCCGAAGAGCAGCAACATTGAGCAGAGCTGACTTCTTCAATGCAAGGCCCCTCATGGTCCCAGAAAGAAGGGATGCGGCTGTCCCAGAGGCGTACCAAGACCAATAAGAAGCGTTGATGAAATAGAGGGGACATTGGGCAGAGATCGCTGCTCATTTACAGAAGAAGACTCTGATTATGAAAGATGCTGTTTTGTGAGTAAACATGTTATAGTCTAAATCTGGAGGTGCTTTAGCCAGACATTCAGTACACCAATTTAATGATGGTGGTGGTCTCTGGTCAATTCGCCTCATATGATATGCTTCTTTACACTAAATTTGACGGGTTGGGCCATGACAGTCCCGGAGGTTTTGGGGATGGGGATTTTGTTTGTTTACCAATTACACTACTCAAATGTCAATTCGACTCTTGATGGTCTACCTATATATGACAGATTGCATTATACAATGTACCCAAGGGCAGCTAGTCTGTTTGAGGAGATCCTTTGAGGGGTGGGTGAAAGGGAGAAGCCGGGGAGTAGAAAACACAAGGGCAAGACCATAATCTCTAGGAACTAGGAGAATGATCACTATTTATCATGGAGTGTAAGAGGCCGTAACTCTTCACTTAAGCACCATAAGATCTGGTAATATCTAGCAGACTTCCACTTCACTATAGTAGACATACAGGAGACCCATCTCCAACAGTCAGACGACCACAGACTTAAACATAGGCTGTATCCCCTGATCTATCACTCTTCGGCCTCAACTAAACACAACGGGGTGGCGTTGCTGTTTCACGCTGCATTGCAGTTCCAGCTAACGGGACACAAAACAGATAAGGAGGGACAATGGGTGATGGTTCAAGGGGAACCTCAGAGGGAAATAATGTACATTAGTCTCAGTCTACGTTCCTCATACAGGATAGAGGCCTTTCTCCAGTCCTTCCTAACAATTTTGGGAGGATTTGATGAAGGTGAAATTCTATAATGGGGGACTTCAACTTGACAAGGCACTAAGCGGTGGACAGCTTGCAGCCACACAGATCACCTGCCAGCAGCTTCCCAAAAGGTCTGAAACTCACAGTGCAAGAACTGGGACTGATAGACGCATGAAGATCTCTTCACCCCGCGATGAAAGATTATACTTTCTATTCGCACACCCACCACATGTCCTCAAGGCTAGATTACACCTTTGTTAGCAGATCCCTTCTCTCCGAAGAGGAGGCAGCGCTTATACACCGTACTGAGATCTCTGACCACGCGCCAATCTCAATGACTTTAGATTGGATTACCTAAGCACCTAGAAAATCGAGGTGGTATTTCCCGAACTCATTAGTGAGAGATAGGGTACAGTGGGATGAGTTTTGGAAAGCAATTTGTGAATATTTCTAAACTAAACTATCCCAAGGACACTAACCCCATAAATAATTGATATGCCTTTAAAGCAGCGCTATGAGGCAAGTGCATACAACTAGAGGATGAATTGAAAAGTGTGAAATGGCCCACAAAACAACCCCAACATTAGCCCTCAGTAAGCAGGTTGCCACATTAACCCCTTCCATGCTGCCGTCGGCCATTGGCCGACGACAGCACTACCTGCCCAGTGCTGCCGTCGGCCAATGGCCAACGCGGCCCGCCCATTTTGCGGAAGTACCGCACTTCTGCCAAATCGCAGGCGCATGAAACGGGTTAATGGAGAAACTAAATGATATCTATTCCAACAGAGTGGAAAACACCCTGCTGAAACTCAAGCAGACTTCATACCAGCATGGGTACAAGGTGGGGACCACTAAGAGTTAAAAGAGAGAAAGAATATATAGGGGAGTCTCAGGGGGAAAGACGGAAGGCTGATAAGCTCGGAAGATGGAAAAGCTGAGGAGTTTAAAGATTTCTATGAATGCCTCTATACTGCGGCCCCAACTGACCCATAGCACTACTAGAATTCCTAGGCTCCATCGATCTCCCACAAGTGTCGGCAGCTCAGAATGAATACCTGTGTGACACCTTCACAGAAGATGAAGTGCACCAAGCTATAAGGGAACTGACGCTTCAAAAGTCACCAGGCTCAGATGGCCTGACTGCTCAGTTTTATAAGAGCTTTTATGCGGACATGGTCCACCAGTTGACCCTGCTTTTTAATTATATAGGAACAAAGCAAGCAGTTACACGCTCGATGAGGGAAGCACTAGGGTTGTTAATACCCAAACCAGCAGCTCTGTTGGTCATATAGACCAATAGCCCTTCTCAATTTAGATGCCAAATTATAGTTAAAAATTCTGGCTACACAACTGGAAAACCTAATGCTGGACCTAACCATCTGGACCAGTCGGGGTTCATTAAAGGTAGGCAAACCCACGATAATATTAGAAGAGAGCTCCACTTGATTGAAAAGTCCACCAAAATTCGCATTCTGGCTGTCCTACTAGGGCTCGACTTGGAGAAAGCGTTTGACCAGGTGGACTGGGACTTCCCATTTCAAACCTTGGAAAATTGTGGCTTCATTACTATGGCCCAAGCTAATTAGGGCGAGGGTGATGGTAAATGGGGTGCAATCTAGTTTTTTGAGCAGAGGGACCAGACAGGCATGTCCCCTCTCCCCGTTGCTATTTACTCTGAGCATACTACCCTTAGCAGTGAAAATATGCACTTCACCAGAGATTAAAGGTAATATATTCGGTAACGCTGAACATAAAGTACCACTCTTTGCTGATGACGTTTTACTCCCTCACAAGACCACAAAGTTCCATCGCAACCGTACAAGTAGAGATTAACATTTTGAAACCTTAGCAGGTTTATGGATCAGAAAATCTTACCTGCTGAATTTGACCCTTCCCAAGGCTGAAATGACAGAGAATAATATAGAGAATACCCCCTTCCAAGAAGCAAAGAAGGAGATCACTTGCTTGGGGATACAAATCACACCCAACTTATCGGCATTATATAAGGCACATTTTCCTGCCCTTCTGCAACAACTGAAGACTGATCTTGAAAGATGGGTGCCAATGTTCCTCTCTTGGCTCTGAAGAATTCATGCACTAAAGATATCAGTGTTGCCAAGATTTTTCTATTTATTCCAGGCATTACCCATAGAAATCAGCAGGGACCTGTTTACTGCTCTAAAGTCCCTCAGCATTTGATTTATTGGGCAAAAGGGACGAGTCCGCTTGCCATACAATCTACTCAAATGCTCGAAGGATGAGGGAGATCATGGGCTACCTGATTTCTACCTTTACAATCAGGCAGGGCAATTGCAAGTGATTACTGAATGGTCCATGCGAGAATCGGATAAGCACTGGCTGCATATGGACAGGGTAATTGTGGGCATCATTATTTGGGATGTCCTGTTGAAACTTAAGAACCAGCGTCCCCTCAATGCATATTTAAGTACCCCCACAGGGACTACACTCACCACTTGGGACAGAGTAAACAAAAGGGTCACCTGGACAACATTCCATCCTCATACACCCCGATTCACGGCAATTCGGCCTTCCCAACAGGACTACTCCCGGGACCCTTTGATGCCTGGAGGGAGGTAGAATGACTTACACTGCAGGACTTATTCCAAAACTGATACATGCTGACATAGACCAACTGTGGACGCAACTTTAATCTGCCCGTTTCTGAACATTTCCATTACTTGCAATTGAAACACTGGGCACTAACACCGGACATCCATGAAGCAGCGACCAGGAGTTTTCCTCCTATTGAGCAGTTTGTTGGCACAGCGGGATCCTCCAAGGGAACAATCACTTTCTTATGCAAGCTTCTTCTCACTACGCAGTAATCCCCCAACCACGATATATCTCTTTTTGGGAACGCACTCTGAGGATGGAGATAACAGAGGGGAAATGGAAGAAACTATGGGAAGACATCCTCAAACATAGCACTCCCTAGATCTGGGAGAAGCACACTACAAACTACTATACGATTGGTACTTATACCCACTAAAGCTAACTAAAATCTTCCCGGGAACCTCTGACATATGTTGGCGGGGATGTGGGATGCTGGGACGCTTCCTTCATATCTGGCGAGACTGCCCGACTATCAGGACATTCTGTGCGGAGATCCTGGCACAGATTAAAGAGATTTTAGCTACCCCATTCCGAATACCACAGTATGTGTCTAGCTGGGACTGCGAGATGACTCCCTGAAACATCAGACTAAACAATATAGAACCATCATGTGGCTATGTCTAGGTGTGGCTAAATTGGTGCTTGAAGCGGCGTGGTAAATGATAGAGGCACCCTCCGTGACACAGTGGAATATATACAACTTTGGCGGGTTTTGAATATGGAAAAGATGACAGATATCTTTAGAGATTATTTAAAACATTTTAAATATGTGTGGGGTCCATTGGTGGCATTTCTCTCTAAGGGACTTCTTCTCGCGTCATGTTCTCCCAGAACGAGAGCACTACACTTATTCCAATTTTAAGAAATATAAGCATGCCCTGGCCACAATTTCTTCTCGCACGAGTGAGCACTGAAAGGGTAGTGCTATTACACGGAATGGTAGCATCTACCATACAACTAAAAACAGATATCGGCATTTGAGGACAGTTATTTGCATAGAGGTTTGATTTTGGGTGGAGGTGGGAGGGAGGGTAGGATGTTGTTTTTTCTCTTTCTTTTCTTTCCCATCTTTTTCTATTATCTTCATGTTCTAGAAACTCAGCAGATGTGCAGAAGGGAGGGTTGTGTCCTACGTATATACGAGGTTATTAAGGCATCACTCTCATGTAATTTACAAAACTGTAAAGATACAATGGCATATTGTGGCTGCTTGAAAATGAACTGTGTATGCTGGACAGGCTGGTCTCTGTTGATTTGCTTTGGAAAATGCTCAATAAAAGAATTCAGAGGAAAAAAAATAAATGTTTCCGGATCAAATCTGGCGCCTGGAGAATATTCTAAGATAAGGAATCTGCTGCTAGAAGCAGCCATGTCTAGATATAATATTTCAAGAAAAAACGAACTTAATAAAGGTCAACAGATTAAACGTAAACCTAGACTAATCATGGGTATGATAAGCTAATCTTTCATTTGCTAAAATAAACAAGCATTTAGACTAAGAAATGGGGGTAAAGTTGGGGCAAGGAGTTAATGGATGTAAAACATCCCCAAAAAATTGTGCCCAGTCCAAAGTTACCAAGACCTAATTATAATCCGGCAAGGCAGTACTATCAGGTGGATACAAGATACAGTAGCACTTTGACATCCAGTGGGTGAGAACACACAGATGGCTTTCCTGGGGAAAGTTTTAATGTGATTTGACTCTGCATGATGCGTCTTTGGAAAGGGAAAGGATCCTAGAACCTGGCATAAAGAAACCTAGCACAGGGGCTGATCTGCCAGGAAGATACTCTAAAATCATCATAACAGGAGTTGAGAAGGCTCCGGACTGCAGAACATTTTACCCTAGCCTTCAGTAGTTACAAATATTGTACCGAGACCTGTCTAAAAACATTTTCCTTCTACCTGCAGAACTTCAGAACATATCTGTCTAGGAAATCATGCAGCCTTAAGCAAGGTTTTTTTGTCAGGTAGAGTAGTGAAAATAAGTTCAAGAAAGTACCATTTAAGATTCCATTATCTCAATACAATCTCAATACAATTAAAAAGAAAATCAAATAAAGGTTTGGTCGCACTCCAAATTCCCTAAAGGTACTACTCAGAAATACCAGTTTTCCTTTGGATCAGGATGTTTGCATATAATTCGAGTCCCTGAAAACTCTTGATAGAGTCCACTTCTCTCCCTGCCCAACCATAGAACTGTAGACATGCAACAGATTTATAAAAATTATTGGTGTAACAAGCTCATAACATTTAAGTGATGTAACACTCCTGCAATCTACTACCTGGCTCAGGACAAAATATTCAGGGGAGGTGTAAGGGTACAAGACTCACTCCAATCACAGAGATCACCCTTCAGGATTGCTGATAATCTCAGACAGCACACCTAGGAAAGGGGACAGATGGCCTAATAGACCAGCTTATCTGGAAAGTCCTAACATTACTCTTGACAAAATAGGAAAGGAGGATTCATTCTGTGCATTGGAGCCTTGGTCTAAAATACCTTCATGCTTCGATTTCTTTAAGCTAAGTCCAATTGAGAACCCCCAAAAAATTGGCAACTATGAAGGCAGCAATGGGAGTGGGCTCTGACTATGTGTCTGATTACCTCTTTCGTCTCTTACAGACACAGGCAAACACAACAATCGCCCCAAGCAGGGAATTACTCTCTACAGCGTGTCTTTAAAAGTGACAAATCGCAAAGATCATGAAAAAACAAAAAAGTATAAAAATTAGGAGACGTACATAAGGTTTTCTGGTGTATTCAAGACCAATGGATATTTCAGTCTCTAGATTCAAAATGGAAAATATCCTAATTTAGAAAGCCTTTTAGAGTGAAACTGGCATCTTCCTTTTCTTTTCCTTCGCTACCTCAGAACGTCATGCTTGAACAGACTGTGTTGTGCTTCAAACGTAGACACACCAGACCCGCATCTGTACTTGAACCCTGAAGTTTGGTGGAACGTTGAAGCAAAAAAAAAAAATGCAGTGGAACAAAATTAATATTTTATATGTAAACAGGAATGGAGAGATCATGTTCAAGTGGTGAAGTTTATATGCATGTATATGGTGTTTCTATTGTTTAAAACGTGCCTACAGGGTCAAAGACATGCATAAAGTCAACGAGTGATAGAGGACGTTGCTTGGTTGAGGATGTTTTGTGCATTGTGAAGTAGTGTTCTTTAAAGAGGGGAGTCTTCAACTATTTTCTAAATTGTAGAGGCATTGGCGGTTATAGTCACATTCTTATCACGCAGAGAAGAAAAAGTTACTTACCTTCAGTAACAAAATTTCTGATGGATACATAATTCTCCTGCAGATTCCTCACCTTAGACTGATCCTGAAAACCATTTACACTTTAGCTCTCCAATGTCACCAGATGGCACGGTCTGGCTTCAGCAAAGACTCCACAGGCTGAACTTGCCGTTATTGGAGTATATTAGGCCACTGCCGGTGAGCGGACATCAAATTGTGATACTTTGTCTGCACCCTGTTAGAGCTTGTGGAAAAGGAACAGAGAGAGCATGAAAAAAAGCAACAATAGCAGCATACAACTCGTTTGAATACCATGGAATCTAAATTATGGAGGGTTCAAGCTCATCATGCGAGGAGGGAAGACTCTGAGGAATCCACAAGAAGATTGCGTATCCACCCGAAATATCATTACCAAAGGAAAGTAAATTTTCTTCTGATGGACACATTTTTCCACATATTCCTCACCTTATGAATGAGTCCTAAAGCAATATCCCCATGGGAGGTGGGATTAGTAGTGCCAGTTAACCAAGGTAGACATGCAATACATGCCCTTTTAAAGTATCTGTCACTACATGCTTGTGTTGTGAGGCAGTTATGTAATTTGTAGCAAGAGTATGCAAGGATAGCCGCATGGCCACACAGCAGATGTCAGCAACGAGAACGCCTCTGGTGAGGGCTGTGGAAGTAGCCATGAACCTAGTAGAATTGGCACAAGTGCCCTCCAGAGAATACTTCTTAGCTGAGCAGAACAGATCTTCAAGCAGAGGATAACCCAATGCAAAATGGTACATTTGGTCACTGCCTTATCAAAGTCCACAAAGAGGTGATCACCTACTATGTACTGTTGAGTGAGGTCAATGTAACAAGACACTGCATGCCTGGGGTCCAGTGTATGCAACCGGCCCTCCTCTTTGGTTGGACATGAAGGAAGGACAAAAGAAGTAAGAGAAACAGACTGATCCATATGCTAGGTAGACACCACCTTCTGTGGAAAGGATGGACTGCTAAAGCTGACCAACTTATTCACATAGAAAACTGTTCAAACGTAGACAAACCGAGAAGACCTGAAGTTGTTTCCACCAGTGATACGTTCGTAAAGTAGGTAGGCAGACTAGGCAATTGTGCATCAGCTCGACTGGAATGCCATCAAGAAAGTCACAACAAGATTGAAAACCCACTGAGGAATAATGAACGGAGTGGAAGAAACAAGTAATGTAAACAGGCTATGAAAACACACTACTAGCAGAGATTGAAACAAGGACGGCTGTTTAGGAAGACACAAAAAGGTGAACAAGGCAGCATAATAGCTTGTAGCTGTAGCCACTGCAAGCCCCTGCAGTGCAAAATACCACATGAATAGCAAGATGTTGGAAAGGTGGAAATAAAAGTGTTGAGACATTCCAAATGCACTAATAACCAAACTTGTTCCAACAACCTGCATAAATGGACTGGATAACTAGCTTCCTGGCAGCCAAGATGACATTCTCAATTTCATCACACAAGTAAAATGACTCTAGCGGAAACTGCTCAATCTCACATGTGCAGATGCAGCATTTGGGGATTTGAGTGGAGGAGCTGATCATCCTGCAGCGAGAACAGGTGCACCCTGTGGGAAAGGAAGAGGTATACAAATGCTGAGTGCCAGCAGAACAGCAAAGTAAATCCTACTTATTCAATCCAGTGCAATCGGGATCAGATATGCTCAATCATTCTACATGTCCGCAGGACATTTGACTAAACAGAATCAGTGAGAATGTTTAAAGCAGTCCCTGAGACCAGCTGAAACTGAAAGCATCCACCAGAGAAGCCTTCAGAGGAAAGTGTATGGTTTAAGACACTTCTTGTTCTGGACTGTCGTGAGAAGGCCCACATATGGATATCTCAATCTGCAGAAAATCACCTCTATCATTTTGGGATGTAACTTCCATTTGTGGCCCTCAGCGAACATCAACACAGCATCCGCTGTCATGTTGAGGGAACCTGCAAGATAAGCCACTACCAGTAAAATTCCCCATCTCTGTGCCTACTGCCATAGGCGAATTGTTTCCCAACACAGGGTCCATGATCCAAAACTCCCTTTTCTGTCCCTCTGTGAATGTAGTGGTCAGTTGTGGAATATGACAGAATTTGACTAGTGAGTTATGAAATAAAGGAGAGAAATGCCTTCACGGCAATATGGGAGGCCTGCAGATCCAGCATATTTATGCACAGACACTATTCAGAAATGAACCAACGGCTGTGCATTGTCATGTTGCCTAGGTGATCAACCTCATCTTAAGTAGAAGGCATCTATGACTACAGTAGCACAGGCATTCATCGGGCTGAAAGGACAAACCATCAAAGAGTTGGAAGATTCATCCACCAGTGCAGAACTCTAAGCACCAAGAAGCTTACATAAACGGAAGCCATTATGTTCTCAAGCACAAGTGAAGAGCTCTCTCCCACTATCTGGGCTCAGGCACGAAAAGGATGCATGAGCTAAATGACAAGTTGTACTGAGATCTTTTGAATATACTTTGCAGCTGTGCTAACTAAATACCTATGTATAGAGACTGTATGAAAATACATATTTTTCACATTCGTAGTGCCTCCAGGTTGTTTCCGAAGCATTTCAGTGCACATGACAGAGACGCCACAAATTACTCAATAAAACATTCTACACTGATGATGTGGATCCACTACTGAAGTAAATCAGCAAATGAGTTTATTAATATACATATTGTCCTCTGAATAAACACTCCTACAATGTGTGTATCAACCATAGTGCTTATAAGGGATGAGTAAATCTCTATCCAGTCTCACATACCTGTGGTGAACACCATTCCTAAAAAGAAAAATCCTCGGTGGCAATACCTTCATTCATATTAAACCAACTCCTTGCTGTCACTCTCACAGACAAAATGGGTCATGGTTTTGTGAGCTTCAGACTTTCCAGGACCATCTAAGTTTACCTCTGTAGACTAGAGGAGCAGGACGCTGAAAGTCCACTGCTGGAGACTGACACCGAGACATCTTGCTCATCTTACCTGCCTCGTTAGGTTTAATTTCCCGAGCATGTGTGTCTCTCGTCAGAGGCCAGAGAAATGGAACCGGATGAGAGCTCCAAATCAAATTTGTATTATATGCTTAGTTAATAAAAACCATTCCATAAAAATATTCTATTAAAAAAATATATTAAAAAAGTTGATGAGCAATAAAATTGAATCGATCATATGAATATGCCTTTACAAAGCAGTGGGTATAAAGTGCACAGCTGCCTATAAAATTCGGTCAAAGAGCAGTCAGTTTAGTGCAGTTAAGTTCATCTGGGTGGATTGTCACCTTGGACTGTGTCTTAAATAGAGTTTTTTTTGCAATCGAAGACAACATTGTTATCGTCTGTGCCGTTTAAACTTGTGTTGGCCCCACTAAAACAGAGGAGAGCTTCTCTGATGTTATTTGGTCCTTAAACCTGGTTCTAGCCTGTGATCTGCTGATGGAAATCAATGGTGTCTTTGGGTACACTAGGTGGAGATCACAAGTGCTCTTTCTAATATGGGTATACAGAATTCTGATCTATTTCATACCCTTCCAAAGAATTCCCAATCAATTATATAAAACATGCACAGTTTAATTTGACATTCCAATACAATCTGAACGAGTTTGTGATGTGAAACAGCAATACTTTGTTAAATGAACAAAATAAAATGCTGTTATTAAAGTTCCTTCTTGTTTCCTGGATCGAGGTTTACTGCTGAGGTGATCTCTCCCCACTATCGATTTCTTTTTATTTATAATGCTACATTTAGCTTAGAACATCATGCTACAGCCAGAAAATTCCAGGAAAATGTCCCCATGAATAATAAAAAAAGTCTCTCACAACATATGTTAACGTAAGACACAAAGAGTGTGCATCTTCTGGACAGTGATGATTCAAACAACCACTGAAGAAACTGTACTTAAGTAATCCGACACTGACCCTTTTTCAATGTTTACCTGGCTTTGCTTCCACTGCATGACCACAGTGAAATGAGTCAGTGGTAAGACCACAAGGAATAAACTGTGAACAGAAAAAAACAGACTCCAGTTTCTGACAAATTATAAGCAATTCATATTGATACACAGTACCTGGATGACAGGGCTCGAGCACGACTAGTGGAGCCAGTCTTCATGTGCCTCTGGTTTCCAATTTCAATATATTTGTCTTTTCCGTGTTGTAATCCTGCAGCAACTACATCAGGGTCAAATATCAACCCTGGTCCTTTCAGGTCACTCACTGGAACTGTAATGAAAGAGACCGACGCAATGTAGTTAATAGTTTTTTGTCAGCCAGTGGGGTAGCATGACATCATGGGCTTCTAAGACATCCACTCTGATATCCATTCATGCTTAACGGGTCTTCCACTCATATTATTCGAGATAGGGACACTGTACATGCTACATAGGCCTACTGATTGGCAGGAAATATGACATCTAAGGGTTAATGTCCTATGACTGTGCATCATGAAATACCTAAATCTGGCTTAATAAATTACTTAATAAGAGTAAGGATGCAATGTAAGGAGTGTGTAGGTCCGATCTCAAGGATGGTCTGTGTTTTGGTAAACACACATGCTTACATGTACATCCACTGAAAAAACTTTGCTGAAAGGGTAGTTGTTACTTTAAAAAAAAAGAACATATAAATACCGATAGAAATGCACCTACAGAATTTCAGCTGAAGGGATGTTATGTTTATGCTCATAAGCAAGACCGAAACATCCCTTTAAATCACGTGTTTTGTTACACAAAAAAGTTTTTTTTTTAACTTGTGAGTAAAGCACTGTAGCTTCAATTTAACAACATTTTAGTGTTTTGTGCAATTAGCTTTTGCTGGCTGCACTCAAAGTAGTGTGCGCGGGCTTCAGATCTAGCAAAGCAAAATATGGTTATTTTTTCATTTCACTTTAAGGGCAGAGTCCGCCCTCTTGTGACTCCCTGTCATCCTTTCTTGGCAAGGACGCTCCCCAGCCTGTTTATATTTCCCAAAACTGTCTGTATGTAACACAGAATCTGTGAATATGAGCTGGAACTGTCGTACTCCCTCACGACATTTTCTTTTCACAATCAGTCATTAACATAGCTTGAATAGCTCTGCCGAGACCCTGAAATGGGCAACGTAGCAAAATGAAGAAAGTGTTGCGTCGGCCAATCCGATATGATTTATGTAAGTGTTTTTCATTGTGACAGGCCAGGCCCCCCCCCCCCCCCCTCCCCGAGGTGGTAATTACAGTAGCTTCGGCTCTCTCTTATTGACAGGTCAGTCCGCAAACTCACAAAGCAACCCAAGGCCAGATTTGCCTTTGTTAGGTCATGTCAGTCAGGTATAGCTTGGTTCCAGTGGCACAGTGTCCATGGGACCCACACCTGGGCATACTAGACTCACAATCAGGGGCGTAACACAGGCCCCCGCAGCCCACGCGGTGCGGGGGCCCCTAGCTCCAAGGGGCCCCATCGGCACTGCACTCTGGCCGGAGAGCTCCTGATTGAGCCCGGAGGGGCCCCCCCTAAGTACCGTGCAGGGAGGCCCCCTCACTTTTCGTTACGCCAGTGCTCACAATTCTATATACCTAAGTGCAACGCCCTAAGTGGGACTGGTATGCGCAGACCTGGGTTTCGTGCACACTATGCCACAGGCCTTATGGCTGGGTCCAAACTGAGATGGAGGATAGGCAAAATTACAATGGACTGGGATGTGGCCCTGAGTAATCATCACAGGCTCTCATGGCCTCTAAGACTCCACAAAAGCACCCCTTAAGGGCATCCTTCTCGCAATATCACCTCTCCGCTAGGGCCTGAAAAAATATGACCACTTCACCCTTATCCTGATGAAAATACACTGGCTCCCCTTGCGGGCCTGCACCATCTTCAAAACCAGCTGCATCATTTACAAAGCCTTCATGACTAGTACCCTCGCTTATCTTGCAGACAAGCTCACCATCCTTTGTGGTCATCAGCATACCCGCAGATAGAACATCATCAGTGTGCAAACTAAGAAGTACAATAAATAAAAAATGAAACAAATCAGTAGACCTTTTCCATTAGCGCTATAAGGATTAGAACAGCATCCCTGTATCTATCAGACTGTCCCCAACACTGCTCCAGTTTAGGAAAGAGTTGGAGATGTACCTCTTTAAAGAACTCTATATCACGATGCAATAACTGTGCGCAAAGCAGCTACCTCTTCTATCAGTCCTTTACTTTACATTTGTCGTTGACCATGTACAAGACTCCGCTGCCTTTTGGTTAGGTTTGTGATATAGAAACACCACATACATACATGCACGCTGTATAAAGCTCTCTGGCTCAACATGCTATACACCCTGTCCAATAGCACGGAGTATCATGGTTGTCTCGACCATGTTGGAGCAACAAGAATGTCTCTCATAGAGGTTAGTCTAATTTTCCTTATTGCGTACAGAATCAGAAGCACTCAAGGAGAGTGTAGACAACTTTCTCTTTCCAGTTATTCCTTAAAGCACTGCCAATAAACTGTAAATGTGGATACCTGGAGTTGAAATTTGGGCATTTTGTATTTTCTGTAGTGGCAAAAAGATCATTGTTGAAATACTTGGGTATAATCTCCCCGATCGTGTATCTGTTGGTCCAGACCTTTCTTGCTTCATTGGTGTCAGCAGCCCTATTGACTTTTACAAAGATGATTATGCAGCAAGCTATTTAGCCTCTTAAGACTACTCTCGTCGAAGTTGAAGACAGTGCCTCTGACGCCACTAACAACATCAGTTCGACTCTTCCCTAGCCAGATTTGCTATGGAATTTATCCTGCTATCAACGAGGAGTGAAAATGAGTCCTCTCTGCAGAAGAAGAAAAACACACTTTCTGCCAGGAAGGAAAACAAAGCACTTTATCGACCTCAAATATCAAAATGAAATTTCAAGTTAGGAAAGATTTTTTTCCAAGAAGTACAACAATTGTCAACTTCCACAGCAGACATTACTCTGTGCACTACAGCCCCAAAGCTTTGTGAATGATGTCTCAAGTGTTAGGATCAAGTTTATTACTGGCTTAATATCAACAATAGCATCTATGTTGTCTATCTGGTTGATCACAAGATCAGAGACGCCCATTGTCATTTGAACTTGCCAACAAAAGACTGCAATCTCGTTCTTTAATTGTTAAATGTTATCCTTAATGACCCTAATTTCAGCCAACAGCAATTGATAGGCCAAGTTGCCCACACCCCATGGTTTAGACATGGAAGACTTTGCAGGAGAAGATGAAGCCTCCTGATGGTATTAATTAAAACCCCAATCGTTTTATGAGCCATCCCTTCCTTCACCTTTTGTAAGTGGTTCCACAATCTAATGTTCTTACATATTCTTGATGTAAATGTGTAGAGATGAAGTATCCGTATTTCCTATCCTTACATCTAGAGTACCACCCACTAAAAAGCAGATTTGGCAAAACGGTTCTACAGTGAAGGCTTGTTACATATACCTTTATAAGCTAACTTATCCATAAGAGGGTTTACATTCCACCTTCCACCTACTGAAGGTTTATATAACGCTATCTATTTTATATGAGCCTGCAACTAGATCGAAATACAACAATAATCATCTACTCATTGAAGTCTTCCTGCTAATATTATGATCTTTCTTTGGCAGGTTTATAGCAAGGCATATTATAAGGGTCTTCCTAGTGAACTCATCAGGCAGCTGCCAGTAATTAAAAACAATGGGACTTGGTTTGTTAAAGTTAGTCATCAAACGTTCCGACCTCGATTTACAAATTTGGGGTGTTGAGGGGGTCTCTCTTCTACCAGCAGGACAAACTATTTTTGCATCAACCAAACAGACGGGGTTGTTAATTCTCAACAAGAATGCTACTTGCACGCAGAAATAAACAGTAAATATGTAGGCTGAGCCTTTTCCACATAAGATCGTTGGTAATAAAAAAGGGATGAAGTACCCCTGCCCTACATTAGAAGGATATTGAAAGTCACTGAGGAGTTCCATAACTATATAGAAGAACAAGGCCGAAGGTTCCATAAGGCTATGGAACTAATACATGGTCACATCATCACCTTTCGCATAAACCACTTAAAACCTTTGTGTCTAGCTCTTTCAGAAAGAGAGAGCATATTTGCAAACATAAAGAATAAAAATAGAATCTCTTGTACAAAATTAAACATCAAAAAAATGTTAGATATTTGTTGCAAAAAGATATTAAAAACAATTGAACACAAATTAGTAGGTTTTTTTTTTTTTAAAAAGGTGCAGTAACTCATGCAACCCCGGATTGACCCAGAAACATGCAAATATTATTCTAACATTTCTATAATTATCTAAGGAATAAAAAAAAAAAGAATCATGTTTTTTCTGCTAGTCACTCTAAGCTAGAAAAACAGAGCAGAAGAAAGAAAAGCAACAATTCATTTCCGTTGCTTTATACAGCTGGTCTACATCCTGACTCGCCTTTCACCTCAGCTGCTCGCTCTGGCAGCAGGCACGGGGACGTCAGAACTCGACTGCAATAAGTTGTCACAGTCGATGACTAAGGGCATCACTAGGCGCCAATTATAAAGAAATTCGAGATGTGCATTTATGCAGGGATTGCAAAATTCCATGCATTCTAAGCAGATATCCTTCACATACCTCAATGACAAGTTCCAAAAACGTGTTTCTCCACACCTATAAGTGCTCTGAGATTAAATATCTACCCTTACTTCTGCTATGTAGCACGCATCACTGAAGCTCTTATTAAAGTACCATTTATTGAAATTATATGTCTAGCCTCTAGCAAACCCCAATTTGTCAGTGCTTTCTGGGTAATTAAATATGATACTGCTTTTGTTGTAAAACACTTGTATGCAGCACCATTAGCCTATACTCAAATGTGCATTACGTATAGGATAAATAATTGTTTACTGTGCATTATAGCCCAGTAATGTTAACAAGGAGTTTTGCTAACAAAACTAATCCTCAAGGCCAATGTCACCAGAACTGCAAGTTGGCTTTAATAAATTGTTGTACAACTTGCTCATGTTTTTAGGTCTCTCAGACCCAGCGCTGGAGCGCGCATCCGTTCCTCGCTCTGCGAGGGATTTTTTACATCAATACGCCTTCCGAAGGGGACTTGAATCCCCGCCCATCTTTTTGATTGGGTAGTGTCATCCTCCATGCTAAAAGCTGGATTCTGATTGAAAAGGAGACTCCTTAGTCCCTCCTTGTTACCGCCCTGTCCAATTTTGGCCCTGCCCACCTGGACTGGATCTTTTACTTGCGGCGGTGGACAGTGTCTTTTAATTAGTGGGTAAGTACTTTTTTATTCCATTCCGCAGCTGCAGACAGGAGGCAGTGTGTTTGTGTACACTAGTTTGCACAGTGCTTTCAGTTTCACTTTTTTTCCTCGTTCTTACAGCAACCAACCCACATTCCTCATGCCAAGTACTGGGGAACATATTTTACTGTACGAGTACTGCACAACCCGTCTTTTATGCTAAGAGAATATTTGAAATATCCTGTTCAACTGAAAGCTTCGAGTAGTGTCATGGTGCGTGCAAGGTAAGTTTCACTGGAGCCCATGTCGCTTTACTTGTCTCACTTGCTGAGCCTTACTTAGCAACATTTCAGGACGCTGTCACACACCTGCCAGCTGTCCCTATTGAGGATAATTTCAGAGGCAACATTTACACAAATAGGAGTCACATTCCTAGAAAATTCTCTAGTTCGCTCTGCGAGGGGGCGGATGTGGGATTCTCTGGAGACAGGAGAGGCCGGTTTCCGAAGCTCGTGGCGGCCCCCGTCTGTCCCATTCTCTCCTGCTCCATGGTGTTTATGTCAACAACTGGCTCAGTGTAAGAAGAGAAAGAGAGAGAATCAATGGAAACAGCGAGGGGAGCGGGGCTGTTCGACCATTTTAGCAGCACTGCTTTCGCTTCCAAGAAACCTGCTTTTAAGTGCAACACAGGAACAGTTGTTGTCCTTGGAAAAAAAACATGCTGTGGGTCGGATGTTGCTATCAAGTGACCAGAGTGCAACGCTGTAACCGCCTGAACGAATGTCCACGCCAGCAGTCGCTGTATTCCTAGATGTGTCCACACTGCTTGTCCTTGAAAGATACAAGACACGGGACTACAGGAACGTTCTTTAATTCTAATGCTTGTTACATGTTTTAGACCTATGGCCACACTATCACTTGAAGTAAGGTGAGCCAGTGGGCAAAGGGAGGTGACTTATTGTTCAATGTTCCACTATAGTGGGAGGAAAACTATTTAGACAATTTAACAGACTAATTGCTGAAGTCTTCTGTCCAAAGGCCACTATATATATAAGTATGTATAATTTTTTTTTAAATTTAAAACTAGTCTGGCGAGAAAACTTAAGATGTCACAGAGGCCAGACCTAAAAATGAGGTAAAGAGATTTGCTGAAGCTGCTGTCCTGAACTACCTATATAGATTCTGTTTTGAGGTCATCATGCCGCTCTCAAATTCTGCAACAGATTAAGGAGAGAAACGTTTAGCGCAATGCTTTGAATCCCCCACAGCATTAGTGACATATGGCCCGATGTTACTTTCCCATTATATATTGCTGTGCCATATGGTGTGAAACAAGCTTGGCGCAGAGCAACTCATGCTTGTGTCAGACCCGTTTTAACAGAAGCGGGATTGGTGTTCTATATGTGGAGGAGGTCGGCTCTGCATTCTGGCACGCCTCTCGATCTGGTGCTCCGCGTATTGCTGGCAAGAGGTGGTATACGTGCATGAGGTGCACAATGCAGCGCCTCCCCCCCAGCCAGGAATGTGAAGGCAATGGGGAGAGAGCAGCAGACTGTCTGCTGGATGAGTTGCTATGCAGCAAGCGAATCCGATAGTGATCCTGCAAGAGAAAGGAGCAGGCAGCACGAAAGGCTGTATTATGGGCTGTACGGGCGAGTCATTGGACTCAGCTTGCGATTTTGGACTGTCTTGTGGCCTTGGCGTGGATCAATGCATGAGACTGAAAGAAGTGACCATTGAGGAAAATAGATAGGGGGAAGTACTTACTTCTTGGAACTTTCCCTGTCCTCTCTCTATGGAAACATATATTATCCAATAGGATTCCCCTTCTTTGGTATTTAAATAACTCCTGTCGAAAGCTCAATATTTGAATGATCCAGCGCGATGCTGGCATTGAGGAAGGCAACTGCCGAAACGTGTCGCCAGGTGCTATAGTTGAGGACAATGCCTTATGGTGTGAATGAAGATTGTTGCAGAGCAACTCATGCATGTGTCAGACCCGTTTTAACAGAAGCGGGATTTATGATATATGTGTATATATATATATATATATATATATATATATATATATATATATATATATATATATATATATATATATTATAACAATTTCTCAGTAACTGATACATCATTTCTTTTCTCTGGCTGCTCTAAAATGCTAGTCTTTTGTTTCTTAAAAATGCAATTTATTTATTTAACAGTTTTATATGGCGGTCTCTCTATCAGATTAGCATGAAGGCGCTTTAAAGAGAACAACGACATGTAAATTTGCCTGCGCACAAATTATATTTTCTATCATATTTCTCCACCTCTTACTTTAACCTCTAACTATATTAATAATAGTATTCCTTTCCTGTATTGTTCCGTAGGTGTCCTTCTGATGCACTCCAATCCAAATCCATCCACTTCACCTCACCTCACCCAACACCAATCTGCCCAGTCCACCCCAGAACAAACCAAACACCCCACTCCAATCCAGACCACTCAACCCAATTAAACTCCATAGTACGCAATACCAGTCCACATAATTCCACTGCATTCCATGCCACATAATTCCACTACACAAATCCACTCCATACCACACAATTCCACGCCACACAATTCCAATCCATCCCACATAATTCGACTACACACTGCATACATACACTCCATAACACATAGGTAAAGGACATTGTCATTTCCAATGCCAATAGCTCTAACTCAAGCAATTGCGAGACCTATTGCATTTCCAATGCTTGTTATATTACTGTGTTCAATTTGATTCAATTTGCATGACAAAGCTTTTTCTAAAAAACGAAGATTTTATTGAAAAAAATAACTTTAAATATAGACTATACTGTCTGACTGTTCACAAGAAAAAAGAAAGAATTATGTAGTTGAAAAATATGCCGTTTTAGTGACGACAAGCTTTGCTGTGCTGAGAAGCACATTCGCTCTGCACGAGTGTGAGGCTTTTGATGCCTTCATAAATCTACAAGATACAGCCACCAATGGATCCTGAGGAGGTTCAGGTTGTGTTTACCTCTCATGAAGGGGGTGCCGAATCAAACCAGGGCAATGGCAGACTCATCAGTGTGGTTTTGGATCTGACATTACATAAAAACATTGCTATGTACAAAGAGTAATTAGCAGGAGGGAAGGAACGAGACCAGATGCGCACCGCATGGGATATACACCTTAATTCATGGGATTATGTTATAGCTATGAATTTAAGAAAAAGAATCACAGGTTAGTCACCATCCCTGGGAAATGTTGGTTTTGAAACATTTGTACACTATGCAAAAAAAACAACAACAGTTAAACATTTAATGTATATAAAATTAAATTAAGATCATCTCGAAGGAAAAAGCTGTATGCTAACCTGCATTCAGTGTTCTGTCTGCAGTGGGGAGGGCTTCTTCCAGATTGCTGGGTTTTGTTTTTTGATCATCTGCTTGAGGAGGGGTTACAGAGAACAGGAATGTTTCAGATGGCTCCCTGACCTTTAAACAAGCAGAGCAGACAGAAAACAGTCACGATTAATTAACCAGTTATACAATGGACAAATACCGCTGCCCAGTAAAACCACTGAAAATGAGAACTAATTCAAGAAGGTAAGCTAGGGTGTCATGCATTATAGTTTAGGAGAAAAGCAAACAGTTACGAGTACAATTATAAAACTATCATTCAGTTCATAACAACAACTTGCAGCTGGCTAAAATAAATTGTGGTTATTTCACATAATCACCGTAGATGAGTGCCTGAGAGCTGGGGGGAAAAATGACCCTGCAAAAGTAATGACCAAGAATAAGGGAAACACCATAAGGTTATGCATAACATAGATGTAAATATGAAAGTACTCAAAGTAGTAGCACAGACACGACTGTCTGGGCCAGCATGCATGCAAATGACCTGCCCTATCTAGGCCCTCTTTAGGGCTACATTAATCTAAATGCTTCTTGTTCCCATGTGCCACAAACCAGCGACTAGCTCTAAAACCGACACAATTGTTGATATGGGACCATTGGAGACGTTTTAACTTTGTGTCATTGAACTACCAGTAATGAAACAGTCCTACAACCTACGAACAATTCAGTAATACTACGCTGATTAAAACAGTAAGATCTCTTGGAATGTTATCAAAGTAATTTCACAGGACTGGAACTGAAAATGACGCTGTACAATTCTGTTCAGATGTTTACCTACTAGAGACACCAGAGCATTTAGCTTTCCTTACTGGTCCTTGAGACAATGAGATAGTATATAAAATACATTTAATTAGAGCTGGGAGACCCCCTCTTACAGATAATTTCAGGCCAGGGAGTAAAGGGGAAGAAACACTACAAGGAACCAGAATGCTCCCTCATGGCCTATGAATGCTTTTGACACGGCTGATACCTCACAAAACACCAGGGCATATACAAAATGCATGTACAATTGTATTTAAATTTTAAGTTATTTTATTTCATTTTTTTCATATCAAAACTTTTTTTATCTCATTTTTTGTGTATAAATACAGTGATTATAAAATTCATCATTATTCACAGAAGGATTTCTTTCAATATAATCAATCCGTAGTTATTTGTCATTAATATTTCCAAATTCACACAAAATACAGAAATTCAGAAAACCAGGTAGAGAACCAACCACACAGCCACATACGTACACACTCAACATACATTCCCTTTCATAACAACCATAGACATCTTGTAGTACTGTAACTGTTGTCCAGACTCATCAGTTCTAAAAAATGAAGGGTATTGATCATAAATTGGTCGACGCGTTTCGGTGGGAAACCGTTGTCTGGACCACCTTCCTCAGGACCACACAGAGACAATTCAATAGAAGATCTCTACACCTGGAGTTCAAATCTTATTAGTGATCTTTGTTTATAAAAATCTTCATGATATACCTAAGTTGAGACCTCAGCGTTGTCTACTGAAGATTTCTATTCAATATGGCATTTCTACTATTTTTCTCTATACTTCTTCAAAATGCAGCGTGGAATTTTTTTTTTCTCCTGTCATTATTTATGCAATGCGTGGAGCGGGAACAAGTGAGCGACTCATCTAGAAGCTTTTTGCTTGATCTGATTTTCCAAAAACATGTGGAGGGGACACCACATTTTAAAAATGATCTTTTCTTAGTTTGTATAGAGTGTACATCACAACATCCTATTCTTGGATCTCGTTATAAATGTCAGAATGTGTCTCTTAAAAGTGGTGTTCCTCGTCCCCTTCTCGAGTCGCCTCCGCCTACGCCCGCAGCCAAATCCACGATAAAATACATACATATATATATATATATATATATATATATATATATATATATATATCACTCCAAGTGCTCTAATTATAGCGAAACACTGTGCCTGGGTTGCTTTTACTCATTTCAGGTTGGCTTGAGTTGGTATTTTACCAATTCAAAGCTGTAATATTGTGCCTGGAGTGATAAATGGCTTTTGTTATTTTACAGCTCGGCAAGGACTGCACTGTACTAGTCCTATGCTTAAAGACTTTGCTGTTTAAATGGCAAAAGACTTTGTCATTTTCTATCTCGGCGTAGATAGCACTGTGCTAATCCTATGCTTAAAAACTTTGATAGAAAAACAGACATTTGAGGTGAGCAGATCTAGAGTGTCGCTGGTGTTGAGAGTGCTCTAACTGGAGCTGCTTTCCACCTAAACTGAGACCTACCCAGAGTTCTCTCCTTTTTTGCATAATTTATGCGTCACTCTATGCCTGAAAGGGTTTTGTTTTGACTTAATACTGGGTGCTCCCTTCTGTCTGGACAAAGCTATACCTCTCTGAAGAGCTCTAATTAGAGCGAAACACTGTGTCAGGGGTTGCTTTTACTCATTTCAGGTTGGCTTGAGTTGGTATTTTACCAATTCAAAGCTGTAATATTGTGCCTGGAGTGATAAATGGCTTTTGTTATTTTACAGCTCGGCAAGGACTGCACTGTACTAGTCCTATGCTTAAAGACTTTGCTGTTTAAACGGCAAAAGACTTTGTCATTTTCTATCTCGGCGTAGATAGCACTGTGCTAATCCTATGCTTAAAAACTTTGATAGAAAAACAGACATTTGAGGTGAGCAGATCTAGAGTGTCGCTGGTGTTGAGAGTGCTCTAACTGGGGCTGCTTTCCACCTAAACTGAGACCTACCCAGAGTTCTCTCCTTCTTTTTTGCATAATTTATGCGTCACTATATGCCTGAAAGGGTTTTGTTTTGACTTAATACTGGGTGCTCCCTTGTGTCTGGACAAAGCCATACCTCTCTGAAGAGCTCTAATTAGAGAGAAACACTGTGTCAGGGGTTGCTTTTACTCATTTCAGGTTGGCTTGAGTTGGTATTTTACCAATTCAAAGCTGTAATATTGTGCCTGGAGTGATAAATGGCTTTTGTTATTTTACAGCTCGGCAAGGACTGCACTGTACTAGTCCTATGCTTAAACACTTTGCTGTTTAAACGGCAAAAGACTTTGTCATTTTCTATCTCGGCGTGGATAGCACTGTGCTAATCCTATGCTTAAAAACTTTGATAGAAAAACAGACATTTGAGGTGAGCAGATCTAGAGTGTCGCTGGTGATGAGAGTGCTCTAACTGGGGCTGCTTTCCACCTAAACTGAGACCTACCCAGAGTTCTCTCCTTTTTTGCATAATTTATGCGTCACTCTATGCCTGAAAGGGTTTTGTTTTGACTTAATACTGGGTGCTCCCTTGTGCCTGGACAAAGCCATACCTCTCTGAAGAGCTCTAATTAGAGAGAAACACTGTGTCAGGGGTTGCTTTTACTCATTTCAGGTTGGCTTGAGTTGGTATTTTACCAATTCAAAGCTGTAATATTGTGCCTGGAGTGATGAATGGCTTTTGTTATTTTACAGCTCGGCAAGGACTGCACTGTACTAGTCCTATGCTTAAAGACTTTGCTGTTTAATTGGCAAAAGACTTTGTCATTTTCTATCTCGGCGTGGATAGCACTGTGCTAATCCTATGCTTAAAAACTTTGATAGAAAAACAGATATTTGAGGTGAGCAGATCTAGAGTGTCGCTGGTGTTGAGAGTGCTCTAACTGGAGCTGCTTTCCACCTAAACTGAGACCTACCCAGAGTTCTCTCCTCCTTTTTTGCATAATTTATGCGTCACTCTATGCCTGAAAGGGTTTTGTTTTGACATATACACACACATATATACATATATATACACACACACATATATACATATATATACACACACATATATACATATATATATATATATATATATATATATATATATATATATATATATATACACATATATACATATATATACATATATACATATATATATATACACATGAAATCGACCCCTCTTTGTCGGAAGGAATGAGCCGCACACAATCACAATGGAAACCGGCAGGTTTATTCCGTATTTAAAAGCGCTGGCATCTCTCTGTCCCTGATGCATTTCGGTCTGCCTTAGACCTTTTTCCAAGGGTACGCCAGAGTTTGCAAAGGGGCTGGAACCGAACAGGACCAATCAGATGCATTTTAAGTGTTTGTCCCCTAGTAGGCTTTTCCTTTGGCATTCTGGTCATTGTAGTTCGATCACAGTCCCAAACATTTGTTTGCCTCCAGTGGGTAATGTTTACAGTTCATTCCGCTTGTTCGTTTATTGCGATTCCCTTGCAGGCTTACTTTTGAAGATTGCTGGGGCCAGAACCAAGTGCAAGTCTTTGGTAGCGCCGCTGCCTTAATTGCTTTCACAGGCTCCAATTGCGGTCCGTTTTCAGGCAGTGATGGCGCACTTTAATACTGGTGGTGCATTGATCACGACAGGACCAAGCCGTACAACATGGAATCGACCCCTCTTTGTCGGAAGGAATGAGCCGCACACAATCCCAATGGAAACCGGCAGGTTTATTCCGTATTTAAAAGCGCTGGCATCTCTCTGTCCCTGATGCATTTCGGTCTGCCTTTGATCTTTTTCAAAGGGTACGCCAGAGTTTGCATTGGGGCTGGAACCGAACAGGACCAATCAGATGCATTTTAAGTGTTTGCCCCCTAGTAGGCTTTTCTTTTGGCATTCTGGTCATTGTAGTTCGATCACAGTCCCAAACATTTGTTACACATATATATACATATATATACATACATACATATATATATACACACATACATATATATACACACATACATATACATATATATATATTTACACACATACATATACATATATATATATATATACACACACATATACACACATATACATACATATACATACATATATATACATACATATATATACATACATATATATACATACATATATATACATACATATATATACATACATATATATATATACATACAATCCAATCCAATCCAAAAATTCTTTATTTCGGACACATGGGCCATAAAAGATGCAGTAAAAATACATATGAATAAAACACAATATATACAATAAAAGCCAACTGGACCTGCAGTGTTAGAAAATACAAGGTAATATAAATTAACCAGACATTTTCTTCCTTATTATCCATGCTGCCATTAAGAATTTGGAAACCGCAAACACAATGTGGCCCAGGGTATTAGTTTTCATAACCCTGTAGGCCTGTAAATAGTTCCTGAAGACCAGGTTCCGGCATAGAGGGGCTAACCAGCGCCTCCTCGGGCTCCGATAGACATGGCAACAGAACATTATGTGCAAGTCGTCCTCATCATTAGCTTTACAGCATGGACAGAGCTTGTCACCCCCTAGCGACCATTTATAGGTAAAAACTTTAGTAGGGAGCGTACCAAACCTCCATTGCAGGAACAATTTCCTCGCCAAAAGAGGATAGATAAAATCCATAAAAGGTTCAAAAAAATAAGAATTTTTGGATACTATAAAACGTCCCGTCAGGGTGCCACTGTCATAAGCATTGTCCATATCAGCAAGGCTTTTGTTCTTATAGAGCTGTGCGAGGGTTTTGCGCGAGATCCTTCTACAACCCTGAGCTGGATCATCCCATAGGTCTGGCAATTTCAGGCTAGAGCATTCCGACTTGATGAATGCCAGCCAAGGGATCTTACCATTAACATCCAGCCTCATGACGTGTATAAGGTCCTGCCTATAGTGATGCAGTTCCTCGGTGGACCATATCCGATGCCAGAACTTCACCGGTTTCGACCGTAGGTCCTCTGCAATTGACGGAAGGCCCAGGTCAAGTCTTAAGGGGAGGAGTGGTGTGCCTTGCGGGAGAGCAAGTAAACGTCTGAGGAAACAATTTTCCACCCCTACCATGACCTTCCCAGCTTTATGTCCCCACAGCTCACTGCCGTACAAGGCAGCTGCCTTCGCCTGGGTCCTGTACATTTCCAGGGCCGGACTAACAGGCTTGAAGGTGGACTTATTGGACACCCTCAGGAGTGCGCCCGATAGCTGGGAAAGTTTCAACCTAGATCTTGCCACCTGGGAGTCCCATGTCAGATTTTCTTGAAGTGAAACCCCCAGA